>NC_091076.1:28523409-28826439 GCF_032405125.1 Capricornis sumatraensis
ACAATTACAAATGAAATCATATTTTCCAATTGACCTAATTTATATTTTCCAATATGATGTTTTCACTTATGATTGACTTTTAATTGGCTGTGAATTCTAGTGTGTTAAATTCCTCTAGCATCGCTGCCCAGTTTATGTTATTCTCTTAAGAACATTAAATATAACAAAATGTTATACCTTGTTGGAACTAAGAATTTAAATAAGTCTAGAGGGATTAAAAAGGATTGCTTGTTGAAGTTTATCCAGTGAGTTAGTAGCAAAAATTAATTTATAACTTTTGCTATGCTTCAGCACTGAGATATTGCTGCTATCCCACAACTCTGAGAAAATTAATTTAAAGGAAGCTTATATGAGTTTTTGAACTGTGGTGTTGGAGAAGACTCTTGAGAGTCCCTTGGACTGCAAGGAGATCCAACCAGCCCATCCTAAAGGAAGTCAGTCCTGGGTGTTCATTGGAAGGACTGGTGTTGAGGCTAAAACTTCAGTACTTTGGCCACCTGATGCTAAGAGCTGACTCATTTGAAAAGACCCTGATGCTGGGAAAGATTGAGGGCAAGAGGAGAAGGGGATGACAGAGGATGAGATGGTTGGATGGCATCACCAACTCAATGGACATGGGTTTGGGTGGACCCTGGGAGTTGGTGATGGACAGGGAGGCCTGGCATGCTGCAGTCCATGGGGTCACAAAGAGTCAGACACAACTGAGTGACTGAACTGATGTGAGGTTTTGGTAAAGGATACAAACAATAGTAACCTAACAATATTGTAAACTTAAAAAATATTCACAACCTAAAAGCTGAGAGTTACGTTTTATGTGGTGGGAATTTTAGGATTTCATAGCTGGGAGACAACATCTCAAGTGACTCTGAGAGAACTGCTCCAAGGAGGAATGGGGAGGAGCCAGGTTATTTAGAAGTTTTACCCCAAAGGGCAAGTAGTCTGAACATCATGGGCTTACCAGTGGCCCATGGTAAAGATCCAGTCTGGCAATGCAGGAGATGTATGTAGGAGACCTGGGTTCAATCCCTGGTTCAGGAGGAGGGCATGGCAACCTACTCCAGGATTCTTGTATTGAGAATCCCATGGAGAGAGGAGTCTGACGAGTTACTGCCCATAGGGTCGCAAAGAATCTGACATGACTGAAGCGACTTAGCACACACGCACAGTCTGAACATCAAACGATTATTTTTAATTAAAGAAAGCCAGATATCTCAGGTTAAGGAATTTAGTGTTTTTCTTTTTTATGGGAAGATGCAAAAGTCTGGGCTCACTGAAATCATTGCTTTCACATGCATCTCAGCTATCTGGGCCAGTATTCTGTTTTTCACATCCTGAGCTTCCTTGGGGTTGCAGTCTAACGGCTGTTGGCACACAGGTAATCCTTTCCTTCCTGAGTGCCCTTAGGCCTCAGGAGCTCATATTAAAGGACTGGAATTGCTGATGATTGTGACATCCATGTTTACTGATACAGCAGGAGTATCCCATTTCTCATAATAAATAAAACTACATCTTAATTATGAGACTGTTTCATTATATCATTGGATGGAATAATATATTTTTAAAAAATTAAAACTTCAGCAAAAGGACCTCAATGTTGCAGTTTCCTGGTTGTGCAAGCTTTGATACATCAGTTGTCAATAGCCATTTCAGAGGTGGTGCCCTGTGTCAGACACTGTAGTGGGTGTGTAATGGATACTGTTTTTATTCTTTCTAACTGTATTGAACACAGGAATTAGAATTTTCACTGTTTAGTGAAATAAAACTGAGACTCAGAAATGATGTATATCAAGATGCCCCAATGGTACAGGTACATGGAAGATGTTCAGTTTACAGTTATTCTTTTCACTTTCCTCTTCCTCCCTCCTTCCCGCCTCCCCCCTCTCTCCCCCTCTTCTGCCACATCAGACCGCTAGGACAGGTCACTTTCATCTCTGTTTTCCTGACAGAAAACAGACTCTTTGAGGTTAGGTGATTTGCTAAATTTAAAGAATAGGTTAATGGCACAGTTAGCTCAAGTCTGCCTCAGGGAAGAATGATACCCGGATCTCCAAGTGAATATTGTTGGTACTTGTCAACAGTATGAGACACTGGGTTGAGTAAAGTGTAATTAGTGAGCTCTAGAAAGTTAAAAATGTATTTTAGTTTTGAATAAGGTTTAAAGTCTTCTAGAAGAACACTTTTTAGGGGTAAGGCACCTATGTACATTTAATGTTGGTATGTTTTATTAAAGTGATACACATTTAAAGATCCAAAACAATGAACTCTGCTTCATTTCTGGAACCTGAACACGTTGTAGGAGAATCCACAGTTTGTTTCCCATTCAAACAGTAGCTATTAAGTAGCTATTGTGAGCCAGGATTTGCACTACCTGCTGAGGCGGCTGTGGATCAGACAGTGGTCTCTACTGTTACAGAATCTGCAGTCAACTGCATGTTTCTACAAACGTCCTATTGACTGGCTAATCTGTTTAAAAGCTTTGAAATGTGATAGTGCCTAAAGTCTATTCACTAATGATTTATGTAACTAAAAATTACTCTGTTCACTAGAAGCAGTTATCAAAACAGCAATTATTATTTGAGTTGTGCCAGTTTAAACTGTTTTGTACCAAATTCTGGTATGTTTTCCAGCTCTCAAAGAGCACTTGACATGTGTGTGATGTCAGCTAAATGAACAAACCATTAGAACAGGAGACTGATAATATAAACTTCTACATTTAACAATGTTTTTTTAATATACTATTCAGTCACTCTAAGGTACTGAACATATTGCCAGCATATTTATTCTCTCTATATAGATTATTTACTTTGTAGACAATCCATAGCCTATTTTTTTAAATTGCCAAGTGACTTTTTCCTCTTCTTTTTAATATGTGATCACCTGATTAAAATATCTAAGAAAACCTGAAGCCAAAAAACCTGTATTGTGTCTTTGTCCTTTTCCTAGCTAGTTCTGTATTTTCTCTGGGTCTGTTTTATTTATTCTATAAAACTGAAAGGATATAACTACATGAACTCAAGGTCCTCTTGAATTATCTTTGGTCTCCTCCGTCTAGGCATTATAATATACAATTGATATGCATTGAGGAAATCAAATCAATTTCACATTTACTCTAAGGAAAATATGATTAGGAGAGGGAGAATGCTATTACCAACTATATCTCTGTCTTTAAACTGCTGTGACATTTATAATTTACAGCATATAATTTTATCATTTTGTCATTTTAAATTATTTTTTTCCTCTGTATTCATTTTCTTTCTCTCTAACAGTATAAATGCTTTCATTATGTTGTTCCTAAGAGAATAATTGATGATGCTGTATAACTCATTCTACATTATTCTGAGTCCATAAAGGTATACAATTAACAGTGAATTTCTTCTCTATAAATTCATTTAAGAACTTGTATTTGGAAAGTTTGCTGTTTTCAACTTAACTGACTTTATTTCCATCTTTAAAAAATTTATATTCAAAATAGGAGTTCAGTTACAGCACTAATATCATTAAAGCTAGTAAATCTGAAATCTGAAGACAAAATTTACATGGTAATTCATGTTATTGACTCATCAATATACTACATGGAGTCTTTTAATTTATTTTTGTATGTTCTTATGAGTTTGTTCCTGTATATTTTCATATATAACTGTAACTAACTTAACTACAATGACATCTACATTTTTTTAAATACCAAATGGACCTTTGTACATAAAAGTCTGGCCTTAATTTTGGTGTTTTCTCTTGGATCTTTTGGTCTGATTTTAGACATGACTTTAAACAGACATAAGCATCCCCTTAACCCATACCTGCTTTTTGTATTTATACTGTTGGAAGCGCTGACTGTGGCCTTCATTGTTACTTTCTGTGATGTATATATTGTCCTGCAAGATTTTATACTGACCCATAAAAAAAAAATAAAAATAAAAATAAAATAAAATATACTGACCCATGCAGTATTTCCTGATTCAACTGTGTATACTCTGCAATCTAAGAGAGATTGCGGCAAATTTGGAGCAGGCCTATTTTCTGGTTTGTGGATTTTGTTCTTGTCAGGAATCTTGAAGATGTTTTGTTATGGTGAAACTGTGCAGCTGGTCGTGGCTTCTGGGTATGTGTGCTTAGTGCTCAGTTGTGTCCAAATCTTTGCAACCCCGGGGACTGGAGCCCACCAGGCTCCTCTCTCTATGGGATTTTCCAGGCAAGAATCCTGGAGTGGTTTGCCATTTCCTTCTCCAGGGGACCTTCCTAACCCAGGGATTGAAGCCCATGTCTCCTGCATCTCCTGCACTGGCAGGCAGGTTCTTTATCATTGTGCCACTTGGGAAGCCCCTTGGCTGCTCTAGGAGCCCTTCTTTTCTGCAGATTCATCATCGATGACACATACTCACTGATATATAGGCTGTCACCTGAGGAATATGTATTAGCTGCTATCAGCCTCTACTTGGATATCCTCAACCTCTTTTACACCTTTGCAAATTTTGGAAGCAATTAATAGAAAGTGATTGAAAGCGCTATATAGAAACTGATTCATTAAGTACTAAATTTGAGATATAACTATTAAATATTTTTAAGATTTTATTTATATGCTATATACTATATTATAAAGTTTAAATCTCCTTTTTACTGTTAACAGACTTTAAACTCATTTAGAAAAGAAAAAGTATAGTAGATAAATTCCAGAAAATTATTCAGTGTTGAAAAAAATTATGTTAAAATGTTAATGATATTTCATTATAAAATGATGCATTGAGAATTAAAAATCTGCTTAACAGATATTTTGACTTAAAATTTAACATTTTTGGTTTTCTAGAGTATAGGTTTCCGCTAAAAATTATATCAGTATACCAGTGACTAATGAAACTTTGGCAAATTCTTGACTGCAGTAGTTTCCTAGGGTGCCTTAACAAAGTACCACAGATTGTGTGGTTTAAATAGAAATTTCTTTTCTTACAGTTCTGAGGTCAAGGTGTCAGCAGGGTTGGTTTCTTCTGAGGTGTCTCTTTTGGCTGGTAGATGGTCATGTCTCTGTATCTTCACATGGACATCTCTCTGTATTTGTCTGTGTCCAAATTTCCTTTCTTATAAAGATACCAGACATATTGGAATAGGCCCCACCCTAATGAGCTCATTTTATGTTAATTACCTCCTTGTAAAGATTCTATTTCCAAATACAGTCACATTCTGGGGTACTAGAAGTTAGGACTTTATACTGGGCTTAATGTTTGTGTCCCCCCAGATAGTTTGTTGAAACCTAATGCCTGCTATGATGATATGAGGAAGCCGGGCTTTGGGGATGAGGACGGAGTTCTCATGAATGGGATTAGTGCTCTTATAAAAGAGACCCCACAGAGACCCCTTACCCTTTCTGCCACATGAGGTGACAGTGAAAAGATACAGTCTATGAACCAGGAGGGCTTCCAAGATGGTGCAGTGGTAAAGAATCTGCCTGGCAGAGCAGGAACTGCAAGAGATATGGGTTTGAGCCCTGGGTTGGGAAGATCCCCTAGAGGAGGAAATGGCTACCCACTCCAGTATTCTTCCCTGGACAATTCCATGGACAGAGGAGCCAGGCAGGCTACAGTCCATGGGGTCACAAAAGAGACACAACTAAGCACATATACCTGTAAACATGTAAACATGTGTGTGTGTATATATGTATGTATATTTATGTATGTGCATGTATGTATGTGTGTGTGTGTATATATATATACACACACACAAATTTTCTTCCTGCTTAAAAGGGTGACAATTTAAGTACCTATCAGAATGCCAGAAAAAAATTAATGTTATTTTGAAAAGTTAGCAGTTTGGTCTTGTGGTGTTCCTAATTGAATGTAATGTATGTCAAGTGTATCATCATTATAAATTATGCATGTTTACTTGTCTGGTATCTTTTAAAAAGGTATGGTGTGGAGCCTCCTGGTTTGATAAAATTGGAAAAAGAGATAGAACAAGAAGAAACACTCTCCGCCCCTTCTCCTTCACCTTCTCCTTCTTCAAAGTCTTCTGGAAAAAAGAGTACAGGAAACTTATTGGATGATGCAGTAAGTAAAATCCATCAGGTTTCTTACCAGTACTTGCTCCTTTTTGAGCTTCAAAACTCATTCTATTCAGTCTCCTCTCTGTCTCACCTCTGCCTATTCCAATGTTACTGCAATTTCTTTTAGAGTCCTATGAGAAAGTTTATAGTCCTGCAATTAATTTCAAGATTCAAAACTGAGCCGCTTATCTTATTTAAAGTACAGCATCACTTAATTCTGCTGAGCAGTACCTTAAATTTTAGGATAATAAGTCCAGCTCCTGAAAATTGTCTTTGGAAACACTTAAGCACTGATACTATTCCTTCCTGCTCCCTTATTCGTTGATAAGAAGTCTGAAGGCATGGGATCTTAAGGACTGTTAAAGAAAGAAAGGCAAAATGCAATGGAGAAGACAGCTGTCCTTTACTGACTGCACCAGCGTGGGAGGTGGGCTGCCATTATTCTTCAACTGATCTTGTTAGGCAGGTCTCTTATTGAGGAACCTGAGACTTGAAGTTGAATTACCTGCTGAGAGGAAGAGAGAAGCTTAGATTGCAACCCAATTTTGTCTAACTCTCTGAGGTCACCCTGCTTCTACTTAACAGAGTCCTTGAGTCACCATCTTTGGCAGATTAGGAAATATTTTCATTACCTCCTCATACAGAAAACAGATTCTGGGTGTAACAGTAAACAGGATGACGTAAAATTCCCTGGCTACTTCTGTTGTCTCTTAAGTCCTTGGTCGTTAGTGGTGTGTCTGATTACATGTATGCATTTACTTCTCAGAACATATGTTTTGACTGTAAATGTCAAAACTGCCTCTGGGTTTTATGAAAAATGGAAACCTTTACTCTGAGGGAGAGGGTGGGATGATTTGGGAGAATGGCATTGAAACATGTATACTATCATGTAAGAAATGAAGCGCCAGTCTATGTTCGATACAGGATGCAGGATGCTTGGGGCTGGTGGACGGGGATGATCCAGAGTGATTATATGGGGTGGGAGGTGGGAGGGGGATTCAGGATTGGGAGCATGTATACACCCGTGGTGGATTCATGTCAATGTATGGCAAAACCAATACAGTATTGTAAAGTAAAATAAAGTAAAAAAAAAAAAAAAAAAGAATTCATATTACCTTAAAAAAAATAAAAAGAAAAAAAAAAGAAAAATGGAAACCTTAGGGATGTTAGACTGAAGTATGTCTCACATACACAGATTAGATCCCTTGGTACAATATGTACAGTACGTCTCACATACACGGGGAGAGTTCTTAGAAGCTAGCACCAACCATAATGCCCGTTATGAGGAATAGGCAGAACTGAAAAGGACAGCTAGCTCTTAGCTGAGAGTTTCTTTCCCTTGGGCCTGAACTGAAAAGATCTGGGGAAACGACTGATTGGTGCTGTTGGATATAGAAAGATTTCTCCCACCTTTTATTCTCTTTCATCTGACACTATAATCTACATTGCAGATTTAGATGAACAGAAATATAACAATTTATCTGACAAATTGAGAATTTCCATTTCTGCTAAGGGCAGCACATTATACACTTAGCCCATCAAGCTATCTTATCCGATATCAGTTTAATTTAGTTTTCCTATGTTCAGTCCACTCAGAAATGAAAGGATAGGCAGGGCATTTCAATATAATGCACCTAAAAGGATGTTAAAGTTACAGGAATGTTTCTAAAGATCAGTCGCATGCCTTGCATCCTACTATTTCATTTTTATTTTGTAAGGTAGTTGAGTAACTTTGTATTAATAGTATGTAATGGCACATTATATATTGATAAGAACACCTTTTCTTTTTTCTCAATTATACTTTTTTGATTAGACTTCATTTAGAGTAAGAGCTTCCTTTTAGTCTTTCTCTTATAAAAGTGTTTTTCTGGGGCTACTCTGTTTGATCTTTGTCCTTTTCCTCTAAGCTGTTACCTTCATTCACTTTCTTTAATGCATTATAGTCAGTGGTCTGGCCAGCATCACCCTTAACCTCCTTATGAATGAATTAGTGAACAAATGAATATTTTAGTCCTCAAATTATGAGACCATTTTCCGGTGTGTCTGACACTGTTGACCACTCTGTTCTCGTAATTCTCCACTAGCATTATTGCTACCAGAAAGATCAACCTAAAGGGAATTCAGAATTGATTAAAGTCTTATAGGAGCTCTATAATGTCCAGGGTAAAGCCCAAACTCATGTACGTGTCACACAAGGCCTCCATGTTGTGGTCCATTTTTTCTTTCCCAGCCTTTTTCATACTCTGGGTTCATTCTTGCATAGTAATGTATCTATTGTAAACCTGTCCTCTAAGCCCAAATGTCCAAGGATTATTTTACACCCTGTGGTTTTCCTCATTTGCTTTCCTCACCCTGCTCATTTTTGGTTTCTACTTTTAGACACCCTTTCATCTTCGAAAATTCAGGTTATGCCGTCTTCTATAGAGTTTTCTTGGCATCTCTCATTCCTGGTAAAACTGACAAATGTGTCCTTGGTTCCTCAAGTGTTTTTATACATTTAGTGAAGTGTTTATCATGTTGGGCATAAATACCTATTCTTCTCTAGGTACTGTCTTTGTTCTCAAAGACAAGGACCATATTTTATTCAGCAATATCTAGTGCCATGCTAATTGGATACATTGTTACTGTGAGTAATCAAAGCTTGAAAAAGACTCTCCCTTTTTCTGTTTATCTGGAATGGCCGTGTGCTCTGGAGAAAATGTGCACTTCTCAGCTCTGCTGTAACTTAGCAGAAGGAGAGGAGATGTTGCCCCTTGGGCTGTTTACCTTAGCCTGGGCAAAGTAGCTAGAATGGTTCCCTTTCTTCACCAGCTTGTGTCCCGTGTGGCCGCCCCTCATCCTTGAGAAGGGGAGAAGGACAGGGGAAGAAGGTGGTGAAATAACTATGAAAGGGATTTTGGAACAGTTTTACCAATAATCCAGTTCAGAGCACGTACGTGAGTTAGGGACTGTCTTCAAAATGGCAAGACTCACTCTGTGGTTGTTCTCACTATGCCAAGTTCTGTTCTCACAGCTGGAAACAAGGAAGAGGCTTTCGAGAAGCTTTAAACTCCCTTTAAAGTTTTTCAGGATTTGGGAACATAACTGTCTGTATAGTTAGGGGGTTTTCATCGCATGTAGGAAATGTGCTAAATGGATTCTTATGTATTGTTGTCAGCTAGAATGCTGTGTGTGCAGTCTTCAAAGAATATTTAATCAAACACTCACACCACCAGATGAATAATTCCATGGATAGGTTAGTTTAAGAAATACAGCTTACTATAGTCCCTACCTATAGTTCGGCAATGCATTCTGGCATATGAAAGACACTAATGAGTTCTATAATAAGATCTTGTTTAACCTGGAATTTTCCATGCTTCTTTGGACACAGAAGCCTCTTAAAGTCTCCTTCATACTACACTGGGGAAATTGTACTGAAATATTTGCATTCTGTTTAAGTGAGAGTTTTTCACCAAAGTGTTTTATTTCAGGGACAGTAGAACAGAGAGAAAAACCATTTGGGCCTCACTAATGGTTTAAATCAGAGCTTCATATGTCAAATACGAAAAGGAAATAGTTCATATGGCAACTGCTTCCCTGCCTTTGAGGCATAGTCATTGGGGAGTTGCAATTCACATACTCCAACATGTGCTTTAGAATGGGGGTATAAAATATTGCTTGCCAAGTTCCTGTGTTTATTTAATAATATTGAATATTTATACTCTAGAGATATTATTTACATCAAAAAAGAGGAAAAAAATAAAGAAGAATAATGAAGAAGAAAAAGAAAAAAAATGGAGAAAAGAATAAAGAAAGAATGAGGGGAAAAAAAGAGACACAGACCCGTGTTAAAATGTCATATTCCAGTGAATAGTTCCAACAATAACTGCCAGTTTAGAAACTTTCAATGCATCTTCACATTTCCTTGTTTGACTTAGGAGATTTGTGGAAAATTGGGGGGGAAAATAGGTGACCCTTAATGTGGGTAATACATCCCACCGTCTTTAATCAAGCAAGACATCCTATGAGGAAGAGAACACAGTGGAGTCATTCAGATTAATTTATTCCGCAGACATCCTGATAAAGTGACTCAGCTGTGATAAAATGATGGGGTCAGGTTTAGTTCCCTTGTGTTGAGCCTGTTCCCACACAATGAGTTGAATACAGTTCTAAGAAACCAGTCTTACTTTCTTCCTCTTCTCCATCAACTTCCTCAGTCTGGGGATGAGAGATAGTATAATTCTGAGTAATCAGGCTCCTCTTGAAATCCCATTTCAGCAGAATACTGGCTGGGTTCCTGGCCAAAAACAGAACACCTGCCAGACTGACTTATCCCAAGGTAATGTAAGAAGCACAGGTGTCATCAGTCACTGTTTACTTAACAATATATTTCCATTACCCACAGTCTGGCCTTGTCTCTTCATTTCTGCCTCCAGCTCTCTCACAACTACACAAAAGCCCTTGATTTAAAAAAAAGCAAGTATATTTTCAAAGCTTAGGAAGACATTAGAGAAGGACAGACCACTTAAGAAAATGTTTCTTGTATTTTATTTCATTTGATACCAACAGTTTCTGTATATTATCTAAAAACACTTCAAGATGGAAATACTTTCCATACATACTTGTGACTGTCATTTCTTAGCAGAGGAACCACTTGAATAGCAATTTAATGTCTGTTCAATTACTAAGCTGCAGAAAAGCTATGCCAAACATGAGTTTCTAAAAGTTTGGGCCATGTGCTTTTATAATGCTGATTGTTGGATACTTTGGGGGGAGGTGGCCAACGTCCTTCTCTTTTCCTCCATCCCTTCTCCTCTCCCTCCTTTCCTTCTTTTCTCATGGAATTATTGTGGTGCTAAGAAAAGCTGTACTATTTCTAGCAATTGTATTCAATAAACCCAATTTATTTGCATATTTATTTAGAGTTTTAAAACATGTTTATAAATACATATAAAAAGAGATACACATATTGGAATACTTAAAATGTCTAAAACAGTACACATTCATTGGTCCTGTAACCTCACCTCCACCCCAGACTATGGTTCTGCATCATAGAAGGGAATGTCATACTTCTTGTTCTATTATCTCCATCTTGTTCAAGAATATCTCTTAAAAAAATTCCTAGGGATGGAATTCTGTTAATACTGGGGGAGTGGGTAGATGTGTCTGTAGCCCAAGTATCATATGGTAGGAAAAACTCAGAACTCAAAGACATGGTCCTAATCACTAACATAATTAGGTATTTCACTTTTTCAGTGAAGACCATCTCTAAAATTCTTTGAATCCAGTCAGTCTGTCACACTAATTCGCTCTTGTGTCCTAAGTCCCTGTGCTTGTTTATTCAATGTGTATTTATTGAACACATATTATATGCCATTAAGGCATTATGTTTTATTTCAAAGATTTAAAACTATAATGAAGTATTATCTCAATCTTCAAGTAACTCACAATCTGGCAAAGAGACATGAAGGTGAACCACCCACTGAGATACAATGTGCTGTAACACAAATAAGTAAGAAGAATTGTAGGTTTATATGTTGACAGAATTAGGAATTCTAGAGGGAGCTGATGAAAATATATATCCTGACATTGGTTCTCTTTTTCCGAGCAATCGTGTTGGTTCTCCTTTCTAGGCATCCATGAGACATAATTGTATAGTTCTTTTTTTTTCATGTGGACCATTTTTAAAGTCTTTACTAAAGTTGTTACAGTATTGCTTCTGTTTTGTGTTTTGGTTTTTTTGGCCCTTGAGGCATGTGGGATCTTAGCTCTCTGGCCAGGGATGGAACCCTCATTCCTTACCTCGGGAGTGCAGAGTTTTTAGCCACTGGACCACCAACAAAGACTCCATAATTGTATAGCTCTTAAGATAAATTCTGCTTCAGGATTCCCCCACTTTTTCTAGCTTTTTCCTCTCCTGTCTTATGCTTTCATACCTTCTGGAGCCTCACTTATTATAGGGAAAGCGAGTGGTGTAAGTTCTTTATTCCAGCATGCGAGTGAGTTCCTATGTTACCCTTCCCACAGTTTTTGCTTAGTGGAGTGCTGATTGAAGTCAGACATTAGTTGAAGAAATTTGAATTTCTTTGATGACAAAATTCTAGGAGTCATGTCTTTATGGAAGTAAGGATTTGGATGAGAGGTATCCAAGCCAATTCCTTCAGAGTCTAAATTTATTCTATGCAGCTTCTCAAATGTAGGTTGAGCGTGATTTAGATCTGCCATCTATGGAAACTTTGACTCAATACACAAGGTATTCTTTTGCATTGTCTGGTTGCGAAAGTGAAAGTCGCTCAGTCGTGTCTGACTCTTTGCGACCCCATGGGTGATACAGTCCATGGAATTCTCCAGGCCAGAATACTGGAGTGGGTAGCCTTTCCCTTCTCCAGGGGATCTTCCCAACCCACGGATCAAACCCAGGTCTCCTGCATTGCAGGTGGATTCTTTACCAGCTGAGCTGGCAGGGAAGCCCAAGAATACTGGAGTGGGTAACCTATCCCTTTTCCAGCAGATCTTCCTGACCCAGGAATCAAACTGGGGTCTCCTGCATTGCAGGCAGATTCTTTACCAACTGAGCTATCAGAGGAGCCTCTATTGTCTGGTTGGTTGGTTACTTTAAGAGAGGACAGGTATGAGACACAGCATGGCAGGTTCCCAACAAAGGAAAACATAAATAAACCTTATTCCTAAGATAATGGACTATATATTGTCTTTAGTAGTCACAACTATTTATAAGCATTTTGCATTTATCATTTAGTATATGCATTTTTTAAAGAGTAGGGAGAACCCCATGGACAGAGAAGCCTGATGGGCTACAATCTATAGGGTCACAAAGAATCAGACATGACTGAAGTGACTTAGTATGCATGCACATGGAGATAAAACAGAAAATTTGATAGTCAGACATGGATTCTAATAATACATATAAACTGTAAGATACTGTTATGAGAATAGGTCTTGGAAGATGGGAATTACTGAGGAGTGAATTGCCAGATTAGTCTGGATGAATTAAAGATGACAAAAAGAGTTCAAAATAGGGTGAAGTGGTGGTCTCATTTTAAAATAATAATAAAATTTAAACTCTCATTTATTGTGAAAATGGGTAAAATTAATGTTAAAATTATCATAGGGAAGCATATGCAACTATGTTAATATAGAAGCTGTTCTAGCCATCAGTAGACTTTCTTGGCAACACAATGTGCACAATCTTCTTAATTCACTAAACATGAGAACCCAGTGCATCATCCCTACACTGCCAGTTGATTTGCTCCCTATTATCCTCCAGTATTATCATTGCCATCAGCCCGCTTAGGCCTTAGTGCAGTCACTGGCCTGCACAAAGTACCTTCAGGGCCTGACCTTTACATAGATAAGGTTTAATATGATATTTCTGTGCTCACAGCATGTCCATAGGCTGATAGAGAACACTTTTAAACGTGTTAATGGCTTAGCGGCCTTTGAACCCGTGAAATAAATTAATCTAAATGGAATCTGATTAAAGAGAATGAACTTGCCAGCTCTTCTATTTCAGGTGAAGCGGATTTCTGAAGATCCTCCTTGCAAATGCCCAAGCAAGTTCTGTGTGGAGAGGCTCTCTCAAGGAAGATACCGTGTGGGAGAGAAGATCCTTTTTATTAGGGTAAATTTTCACTTTTCACTTGACAGCTTGTTCTCCTGAGCATGTACAGAGCTTGAGTTGGGGGTTACAGGGAAAATATGACCAGTAACTAAGCAGGAACTTCCCAAGTGGTGCTTCCAATTGGCCTTGAAGACATGAGGTATGGAAATTTTTATGATCATACATAATTACTGCTGAGGGCTAAATAAATACAACTTTATCTTTTTACATATACACCAAACAGATCATAGATTCAAATTGAATGAGGAAAAGAAGAGAAAACAAATTCTTTTTTTGGTCTAGGCATTTAGTTTCAAAGGAACAAAGTCTGCTTCAATGGGTAATAAGAAACACTATTCTGCCCTGGTTTTCCATATCTTAAGTTTGGGAAATGATCAACCCATAGGTCCTGATAACTTTCAAATTATTTGAGTCTGTCTTTTGAAAAAGTTTGGGTTATGAACCAGGGTGAGGAAAGTCAAAACTCATTACGATAGAGTGATTAAATGATGACTGCCATTATTTTACTAGTTTTCTGGGTTAGAATAAAGAAGTAGGGGGCCTGTGCCAATGAATGATTTGGTGGTCTCTGGCCATTTTTCAGTCATCCTAATTAAAAATCTGACTAGATATCATGAACAATTTTTGATTGTAATTATTGACTTAATAAAGCAACATTTCAGGCTGTGATCTGCTTTGTTAATCATCAAGAGAATTTAATCTCTCAAAACATTTGTTTGCTTTTCCTAAGACCAAGAGAGAACAATCCCTAAAAAACACTGACATAGAAAGCACTATTCCTTAGAAAGTCATAATTGCACAATTCTTTTGATAATTCTGTATCTAACACATTTACTGCTGTTTACTGTTCTCAGCATTAGCTAGAGTTAACAATTTCACGTCTAACCAAATTCCAGTTTGTTGACAACATCCAATGACTTATGTATGGATTATGATTATTATGTATTTTTGTTGTTGTGAACACATTTTCTCATTACGCATTTTAGTCAATACAATAACAATTAATAAGAATGAAAAATTAAGAATGTGTATGGATTACTGAGAAAGAGCCCAGAAGACGTTTCTGCAGATGATATCTGTGCTAAGCATATGCTTTACTGTGGGTTTGTAGAAACCAATGGATGATTGGATACTTTGCATACATGGCTATCTAATGTCTACTTATGTTAAATGCATCTACATGCTTATGTAGATATGTCAACTTATATGCACAAGTTTCTAAAGGTGAGGGAGAAATCTCTACCCCATATAAAGAATCCTTTAGTACAAGGGGATATCTCCAAGGTTTTTAACTGTCGCTTTTAGGCAAATATGCTAATTATCCCCTGCTACAGTGGGAATTCTCTTGTTTCTAGTTTTATCAAAAACAATTTCTCAAAGCCCCAGATTTGGCATTATACCTTCCAATGAGCAGCACTGTTTTTGAACTACCTAATAACCCTGATGCTAGGAGGGATTGGGGGTAGGAGGAGAAGGGCATGACAGAGGATGATATGGCTGGATGGTATCACCGACTCAATGGACATGAGTTTGGGTAAACTCTGGGAGTTGGTGATGGACAGGGAGGCCTGGTGTGCTGCAGTTTACGGGGTCGCAAAGAGTCGGACACGACTGAGTGACTGAATAGACTAACAAAGCTAAATGCAGTCAATTTCTGTCTATGGTACAGATACAGATTTGCTCTCTTCCAAGGTTTAAATCTATCAATTATTTTTCACTGTCTTTGGAGTGATGATGAAACCTCCTTGTTGACTTCTGTAGTAACAGAGATTTAGGTATTTCTATTTAGCCATGCTGTGTATCTTTGAAATGTAAACAGATGGCTTTCAGCCTAATGTCATGATCTTGCGGAGAAAGGTAAGAATTTTCCTTTGTTCTTTTGTTCATTCAGTTAGTTGGTAACTACCCAGGCTTCAAGTACTGAAAAATCACTTGGCAATATAAAGCTGTATAAGCTTGTAGGAAGGTTTTCAGAAATATGTCTTAGATGCCATGAAAATGTCTATACTATTTGATTTGTCAACCCCAGTGCAACTCCATGGAAATATTTTAACGATAGTATTCCGTGTAAACAATCTAACAATGATTTTAAAAACTGGTCCTCAGATATGCAGCAGTATCATTTGGGAAATGGTTAGAAATGCAAATTCTTGAGCCTGTCTCCAGACCTATTGAATCAGAAGCTCTGAGGGTGGGGCCCAGACACCTGTGCTTTAACAAGCCTTCTGGATGATTCTGATGTGTCCTAAAGTTTGAAACCACTAATCTAAAAGAAAGAACTAACTATATGAATGAAAAGATCTGGTTTTTAACAGTACAATTAGAAATCACCTGCATATCTGATCATGGAAGAATATAACCATTGAGGTACTAGGAATGATTATTTTAAAGACTTCTCTGTATCGTGAGAAAAAACTGAAGATACAATGTTAAGTGGGAAAACAGACTTTGAAATTGTATTTACATGTAAAAATATCTGTGTATAAATCCAATATAATTAAGACTTAAAGGGAATAGGAATAATTGAAAATATTTTTTTTTAATTTTCAGAAGGCATTAAATTATGAGTGAATGATTTTTTTCTGTTCTACATTTACTGCTGATGATATTAAAAAATAAGGATTCTTTAAAAGCAAAGTCAGCAACCTGATACTGTTGCAAATGTGAGAATAAATAAATGGACTTCTAAAATGTGTCAGATTAATTAGCTCACTGCTTATTTTTCCAGTCTTTTGCCTAAGCTTTTTATCTTCTGAACAGTAGAGAGGTTTATTGGCACCATGGTGTTGTTTAGACCAGTGAGGGCTTTGCATTTTGTTGTGAACTTGTAGCATATTTTTCCTCGGATGAAGCTCTCATCTTTCCTTATTGTTCTTTACTATTTTATATTTCCATTGTGAAAACTCACACAAATTGTTTGCAGTTAGCCCTAGGAAATGTATAAACCTATCAATGTCCCTTTTCTTTTCAGACCCCATCAGTGAGCCATATGCTCAGTTTTCTCCCTGCTGAAGTTTTAATGACTAAAAACTTTATAGTCATTAGGTTTTTATCATTTGATATCCCTTTCCTTCAAGGCTCAGTTTTTAGTGACATGCAAATAATCTAATACAATAAACTGACCTGTGCTAATGCATGAATTGGATGTAAATGACTCCAGTGAATAGAACGTCCATGGGGGTAAGATCTTGACACTTAACACAGTTGCTCTCGTGTTCTGATAGTGGAGCGTGAAAGCAAGCCAGTGGGCTCACGTGTGGTGAAGTAGCTGACTTTTTTTGTGCTTTGGGCACTAATACAATGAATAATTTTTTGGTTAATTACAGTTTACCACTACCCTAAATTTAGCCTTGTTCAAAATTTGTTTCAAGGATTTATAGTTCTAGAAGATGTTAAAAAATATTATTCATAAAAAAGAAGGGTATGACCATAGGTTTAAACAGATTTTTTTAATAACTCTGATTACTGATATTGACTCCGTTAGTCTCTCTTAGCACCTGTGATATATCTCACTTTAACTTCTCAGTGCAATGTTGCCATTCTTATTGTAAGCTGAGAAACACAGAGGTTGACTAACTTCCCAGATTATAAGCAAACAAGTGATGAAGCTCAGTTCAATTCAATCACTCAGTGGTGTCTGACTCTTTGCGACCCCATAAGTGATGAAAGTAGGCAAAACCATGAGATTATTCACGTATGACCTAAATCAAATCCCTTACAATTATACAGTGTAAGTGACAAACAGATTCAAGGGATTAGATCTGATAGACGGGGTGCCTGAAGAGATTCAAAGGATTTTATCTGATAGAGTGCATGAAGAATAGGGACAGAGGTTTGTGACATTGTACAGGAGGCAGTGATCAAGACCATCCCCAAGAAAAAGAAATACAAAAGGCAAAATGGTTGTCTGATGAGGCCTTACAAATAGTTGTGAAAAGAAGAGAAGCAAAAGGCAAAGGAAAAAAGGAAAGATAATCCATTTGAATGCAGAGTTCCAAAGAATAGCAAGGAGAGATAAGAAAGCATTCCTCAGTGATCAATGCAAAGAAATAGAGGACAATAATAGAATGGGAAAGACTAGAGATATCTTTAAGAAAATTAGAGATACCAAGGGAACATTTCATGCAAAGATGGGCACAATAAAGGACAGATATGATATGGACCTAACAGAAGAAGAAGATATTAAGAACAGGTGGCAAGAATACACAGAACTATATGAAAAAATGTTCATGACCCAGATAAACACAGTGGTGTGATCAATCACCTAGAACCAGACATGCATGCTGGAATGCGAAGTCAAGTGGAAGTTAGGAAGCATCACTGTGAACAAAGCTAGTGGAGGTGATGGAATTCCAGTTGAGCTATTTCAAAGCCTAAAAGATGATGCTGTGAAAGAGCTGCACTCAATATGCCAGCACATTTGGAAAACTCAGCAGTGGCCAGAGGACTGGAAAAGGTCAGATTTCATTCCAGTCCCAAAGACAGGCAATACCAAAGAATGTTCAAACTACCACACAATTGGACTCATCTCACATGCTAGCAAAGTAATGCTCAAAATTCTCTAAGCCAGGCTTCAACAGTATGTGAACTGTGAAATTTCAGATTTACAAGCTGGATTTAGAAAAGGCAGAGGAACCAGAGATCATATTGCCAACATATGTCGGATCTTTGAAAAAGCAAGAGAGTTCCAGAAAAACATCTACTTCTGCTTTATTCACTATGCCAAAGCCTTTGACAGTGTGGATCACAAAAAACTGTGGACATTTCTTAAAGAGATGAGAATACCAGACCACCTGACCTCTCTTCTGAGAAACCTGTATGCAGATCAGGAAGCAACAGTTAGCTTGCCATGGAAGAACAGACTTGTTCCAAATTGGGAAAGGAGTATGTCAAGGCTGTATATTGTCACCCTGCTTATCTAACTTATATGCAGAGTATATCATGAGAAACGCTGGGCTGGATGAAGCAGAAGTTGGTATCAAGATTGCCAGGAGAAATATCAATAACCTCAGATATGCAGATAACACCACTCTTCTGGGCAGAAAGTGAAGAAGAGCTAAAGAGCCTCTTGATGAAAGTGGAAGAGGAGAGTGAAAAACTGGCTTAAAGCTCAACATTCAGAAAACCTTATCATGGCATCTGGTCCCATCACTTCATGGCAAATAGATGGAGAAATATTAGAAACAGTGAGAGACTTTATTTTCTTGGGCTATGAAGTCACTGCAGATGGTGATTGCAGCCAGGAAATTAAAAGACACTTGCTCCTTGGAAGAAAAGTTATGAGTAACCTAGACAGTATATTAAAAAGCAGGGACATTACTTTACCAACAAAGTTCCATCTAGTCAAAGCTATGGTTATCCAGTAGTCATATATGTATGGATGTGAGAGTTGGACTATAAACAAAGCTGAGTGCCAAAAAATTGATGCTTTTGAACTGTGGCATTGGAGAAGATTCTTGAAGAATCTGGGACTTCAAGAGATCCAACCAGTCCATCCCAAAGGAAATCAGTCCTGAATATTCCTTGGAAGGACTGATGCTGAAGCTGAAATGCCAGTGCTTTGACCTCCTGATATGAAGAACTGACTCATTTGAAAAGACCTGATGCTGAGAAAGATTGAAGGCGGGAGGAGAAGGGGATGACAGACGATGAGATGGTTGGATGGCTTCACCAATTCAAAGGACATGAGTTTGAATAAACTCTGGGAGTTGGTGATGGACAGGGAGGCCTAGCGTGCTGCAGCCCAGGGGGTCACAAAGAGTCGGACATGACTGAGCAACTGAACTGAAGTGATGAAAGTAGGATTCAAAGGTCCAACTCCTGAATTTATACTATTTAGCACTAAATAATACTAATTTATTTATCTGGGATTATCTGAGATTTCCTGGAGGGCTGAATATATTAATGTGATATATTAATCATAAGAATGAGATATATTATGTAGTATTTTCTAAATGTATCCGACCATGGAAATGGTCCCTATGCCGCCTTTTTTCCCCAGAGCATTATCCTGGGCTAGGAGGTCATGAAAACATACTTTGGGAAAGACATTATCAACCAAATTAATTAAAAAATAATTAGTAACATAAAATTGTATGAAAGTTTTCTACAGTTTGCCAGAGTTAAAATCCATTTATATCAAAGTGTGGCTTCCCAGGTGGCAAAGTGGTAAAGAATCTGTCTGCCAATGCGGAAGTAGGAGACACGAGTTTGACCCTTGGGTTGGGAAGATCCCCTGGAGTAGGAAATGGCAGCTCACTCCAGTATTCTTGCCTGGAAACATCCATGGGCAGAGGAGCTGGGTGGGCTATACAGCGCATGGTGTTGCAAAAAGTTGGACAAGACTGAGTATACATGCATACACATAGCAAAGTATTTCTAAGAAATGTTGAATTTATGTAGTTTTATATGTAAATTCCATTTGGAAATTATGATTCAAGGAAATGCCTGGAAACCTGTAAAGGAAAGGCAGCTGAAATTTAATAAACATCATTTGCACCAGGCATTATAACAGGTGCTTTATGCACATTGTCTCACTGACTTCTCTACCACTGAGCTGGGAAAATGTTTTTATCCTTTTGTTATACATGAAAAGACAAAGACTTAGTTAAGGTTAGGGTCTTAAGTAAATAGTATGATGCACAAAATCTAGGTTTTGACTCCCAAATCCATAACACACTCCATTCTAAGCTGCCTGCCTATGGCATGTCCATTAGATGCAGATTTTTATTCACAAGGTTAGTCCTGTAAAAAGGACTTGCACCTTTTTCCAATAAGTTTAAGGCTCAACTATATAGTGGTGTATTCCTTATCATTTTTACTTTACAAATATTCAGATACAAAAGTATTACAATTGCATAATCAATAGTACTATGCAGTATAAGGCAAAGGATTTAATTTGTTTGCCTGACTGTATTGTGGTAGTAAGAAAAATTTTAATAATTATTAGGTGTTTACCTGTATGTCAGACACTATTCAAAATGGTTTATATGGCCTATATAAGACAATAAGATATCTTACTTTCCACCATTATATCTTATTTTTTTTTAATTGAGGGATAATTGCTTTACAGAATTTTTGATGGGTGGGAGGTTCAAGAGGGAAGGGACCTATGGCTTCCCATGTTCATACCTATGGCTGATTCATGTTGATATTTGGAAGAAAACATCATTATATCTTTTTAAGGGAAGTCAAAAGATAATTTACATTACTAATATAGTTTTCTTGTCTTTTTACTAATTATTGATATTTTTAAGTGGATTAACATTATTTTAAGACATTTTAATAGCAGATTTTTACAATTGGGTAAACCATATCAGTTTTCATTCTAACACTCTGAAGAGTCTGAATATTTTTTTCTTCATATTTTAAGAAATCTGACTATTTAGGAAGCCTATGGAAAGGGCAATGAATAATTTAATTGGAACTCAGCAAAGGGATTTGAAATGTTATGCAGTCACCTTCATTATACTAGTTTTGAATTAAGTCATCACAAATCAATGGAAAAGCCACACATATTATTATTGATTCTTTGTAATTTCTTCTTTACTATAAAAAATCTTCAGGGTTATACCTCTGTGTAAAAAACAACTCACTACAACAAGCCAAGCAAAAGAGGTACCAGAGCTCTGTTGCTATAGCAACGCAACCTGGCAATGTTTTCTGGGACTTGCTCTAAGGGAAGGTCCAATGATAGGGAGTAATGTGACTTTCTTTTCTGCTCTTATGACATGTATTGATTTACTGTGAATAAAAAGTAACATGGTTCAAATTGCATACCTTTCCTGGTAATGAAAAATGGGCTCTTGTGTAAAAATGAAAAGGAGTTTTAAACAAGTAGCAAGGAGTAAAACTTTCATTTATCTTAGTGGAAACATTGCATAAACAGCCCGTCCTCAGTAGCTGAATGTCGAAAATTCACTTTCTTGAATAGCAAGGATATAAATATTTCATATATTTAGCAATTTATGGGAGCAGTGATTATGATTTCAAAACTATCTAATGGGATATATAACTTTTCGGGAAAAAATGGTCATGTTTGCCTCTGATACACATATAAAATCTCAAAGCTTTTATAATGTTCTAATCCATGATGAGAGAAACATGGCTGCTATTAGGGCATGAATATTGCCAGACTGAGTACCTTTCTTTGCCCAACTGCCTCAAAACTGAACACTAATTCAGATAAAGCAAGCAAGAACATTTAAAATGTATTCAAACACTTTAAGATTTCTTCTTAATAATGTCTTTGCTCCATTAAAGACACTCTCATTTCTTTGTAATTTATTCATGTTCAATGAGGTTGGCCCAATAGGATATAATTTACACTTTGGTAACACATCTCTCAAAGGACTTTGCAAATGTTAATGTCTTTTTAACCTCTTCTTTCAGAGAAAAGTATATATCTTGGATGAATGCAAAATAAACAAATAGTGATTGACCACAGCTATAAAAAAAATCAGCTGAATGGATGTTAACCTTTCTGAGATTTATTCCTTAAGAATGAACACCTTTAAACATAGAAAAACATGAGCTAGACTTTGTCCATGATTGCACCCAGTACTACATTTGACACTAAATTGGAAAACAAGAAAAAAAAAAATACAACTTGATATCTCTTAAAAGAATTGAAAGAGTAATATATCTGGGCCATTCTCTGTATTCTTATTTAAAAGTTAGAGAAGTATATCAAGTGTGATGAACAATATACAAGAGCTCAAAACCAAAAACTCTTTTCCTTGAGAATTTGCCAATATTTGCACTTAGCACTGAGTAGATTTTAAAAAAAATATATTATGTCTACCTTTTAACTGAACTGATAAGCATTTTTACTTATCTCAAACTGGATCAGCAAAGTTTACCATGCCTTTAAGTTGTACAATACATGCGTGACTCTATTTCACCTTGAATCATTTTCTTTTGCCATTCCACTACATATAGAATAAAAGGATAATATTCTTTACTAGCCACAAATAAAATTATTTAAGCTTACAAAAACGTTGGAAAAGTAAACAGCTTCACTTGAGGAAATACATAGGACCTATGACTTTTATTCCCACTTTCTGCATTGCTGTACCTTCCTGCCATTGAGAAAAAGTCATTGTACCAAATTTATCATGGATTCTTTCGTGTATATATATAGAAAATAAGGAAATCAAGTATTAGGAAGTTAATTACTCCCCAAATGTCACACAGCTATAGGAGTTAAAATCTTTCTTTGAATTCAACATATCTGATTTCAGAGCCCGTGTTTTTAACTATACGCTATTCATTCTGTTTCAGACTATCTAGTCACTGGCATGTCGTGTTGAGTATTGCTGCTCAGCTTTCAACATCCACTGATAATTGACCTGTACTTAATGGTAGCTCCTAATTAGCTTATTCCTTTGCTGCTGTGGTTTGGTAAAGCATGGAATTTAATAGCCAATGCCTGTTAGAAGAGATTACCCAAGAAACAATCTTAGAAAACAATAACACACACACACACACACACACACAAAATTCAGAAAAACCAGGATGGTTTTCACATTGTTCAACATAATTATTTTTTTTTTCAGTATATTGACCAGACTTGAAAGATCTTTCCCCAAAAATGATTTATTTGGTGAGTGAACAGAGGGATATTCTCAAATTACTACAGTTATATATTTCCATTTCCAGTTTGCTTTTATGTTATCAATATTAAATCCCATTAATTTTGTTATATATGAAAGGATTTTCTGACCAGTATATGGTGGGTTGGAGAGATGAAATCGTGTTTTGTACCTTTTAGTATTTTTAATAAAGGGTCTAAATTAGGCCCTTTATTAAGAAGTACAAAGTACTTTTTGTGTACTTTTTGTATACAGATTGTGACAAAGTACAATCTGAAAACTTTTGGCATAGCAGTAAATCCTTTTGAAATCATTTTCTCTAAACGTAAGTTTTGAGTAAT
Organism: Capricornis sumatraensis; assembly: GCF_032405125.1. Taxonomy (NCBI): domain Eukaryota; kingdom Metazoa; phylum Chordata; class Mammalia; order Artiodactyla; family Bovidae; genus Capricornis; species Capricornis sumatraensis. The sequence continues at coordinate 28,546,993 of NC_091076.1, forward strand.
TTTTTATAATGCTTTTTCCTAATTGTGTTACTTGGTGGAGGGTAGAGTATTTCTTTTGTATGGTTTGTAAAGTATACTTGTGCTGTGTGTGCTGTGCTAAGTCACTGCAGTTGTGTCTGACTCTTTGTGACCCTGTGGACCATAGCCCACCAGGCTCCTCTGTCCATGGGATTCTCCAGGCAGGAATACTGGAGTGGGTCGCTGTGCCTTCCTCCAGGGGATCTTCCCAACCCAGGATCAAACCACTGTCTCCTATGTCTCCTGCACTGGCAGGTGGGTTCTTTACCACTAGCGCCACTTGGAAAGCCAAATTGCGCTCACTTATACATTATGTCATATTTTCACGGGGGCTTCTCTGCTGGCTCAAAGAATGGTAAAGAATCTGCCTGCAATGCAGGAGACCCAGGTTCAGTCTCTGGCTTGCAAAGATCCCCTGGAGGAAGGCACGGGAATCCATTCCAGTATTCTTGCCTAGAGAACCCAATGGATGGAGGAGCCTGGCAGGCTACAGTCCATGGGGTCCAAAGGGTCAGACACAACTGAAGCAACTTAGCACACATATTTTTCATTACTACTTTTTGAAAAAATCAGTGTGATTGTTAATTTATATATTTTCTTGATGATGAAGCTGCAGATAATAGATATTTAACAATTTTCCCAAGGTAATTCAGCTAGTAAGTGGCTGATCCAGGATTAAATTATATTTCTTTATATATTAAATTCCATACATTTAAAACATCACTGCACTTTGGACTGTTTTGTTCACCATGATGGCTACTCCATTTTCTTCTAAGGGATTTCTGCGCACAGTAGTAGATATAATGGTCATCTGAGTTAAATTCACCCATCCCAGTCCGTTTTAGTTCACTGATTCCTAAAATGTTGACATTCACTCTTGCCATCTCCTGTGTGACTGCTTCCAATTTGCCTTGATTCATGGACCTAACATTCCAGGTTCCTATGCAATGTTGCTCTTTACAGGATCGGACTTTACTTCCGTCACCAGTCACATCCACAACTGGGTGTTGTTTTTGCTTTGGCTTCACCTCTTCGTTCTTTCTGGAGCTATTTCTCCACTCTTCTCCAGTAGCATATCGGGCACCTCCCATCCTGAGGAGTTTATATTTCAGTGTCATACCTCTTTGCCTTTTCATATTGTTCATGGGGTTCTCAAGGCAAGAATACTGAAGTGGTTTGCCATTCCCTTCTCCAGTGGACCACGTTTTGTCAGAACACTCTGCCAATAGACAAATATCAAAATCTCAAAAATGACAGAATGATCTCTGTTCATTTCCAAGGCAAACCATTCAATATCACAGTAATCCAAGTCTGTGCCCCAACCAGTAATGGTGAAGAAGCTGAAGCTGAATGGTTCTATGAAGACCTACAAGACCTTCTAGAACTAACACCCAAAAAAAGATGTCCTCTTCATTATAGGGGACTGGAATGCAAAAGTAGGAAGTCAAGAGATACATGGAGTAACAAGCAAATTTGGCCTTGGAATACAAAACAAAAGCAGGTCAAAGGCTAACAGAGTTTTGCAAAGAGAACACAGTGGTCATAGCAAACACCCTCTTCCAACAACACAGTAGAAGACTCTCCACATGGACACCACCAGATGGTCAATACCAGAATCAGATTGATTATATTCTTTAGAGCCAAAGATGGAGAAGCTCTATATAGTCAGCAAAAACAAGACCAGGAGCTAACTGTGGCTCAGACCATGAATGCCTTATTGACAAATTCAGACTGAAGAAAGTAGGGAAAATCACTAGACCATTCAGGTATGACCTAAATCAAATCCCTTATGGTTATACAGTGGAAGTGACAAATAGATTCAAGGGATTAAATCTGATAGACAGAGTGCCTGAAGAACTATGGACTGAGGTTCGTGACATTGTACAGGAGGCAGTGATCAGGACCATCCCCAAGAAAAAGAAATGCAAAAAGACAAAATGATTGTCTGATGAGGCCTTAAAAACAGCTGAGAAAAGAAGAGATGTGAAAGGCAAAGAAGAAAAGGAAAGATATAACCAATTGATTCACAGTTCCAAAGAATAGCAAGGAGAGATAAGAAAGCCTTCCTCAGTGATCAGTGCAAAGAAATAGAAGAAAACAATAGAATGGGAAAGACTAGAGATCTCTTCAAGAAAATTAGAGATACCAAGGGAAATTTTCATCCAAAGATGAGCACAGTAAAGGACAGAAATGGTTTGGACCTAACAGAAGCAGAAGATATTAAGAAGAGGTGGCAAGAATACATAGGAGAACTATACAAAAAAGATCTTCATGACCCAGATAACCATGATAGTGTGATCACTCACCTAGAACTAGAAATCCTGGAATGCGAAGTCAAGTGGGCCTTAGGAAGCATCACTACAAACAAAGCTAGTGGAGGTGATGGAATTCCAGTTGAGCTATTTCAAATCCTAAAAGAAGACACTGTGAAAGTGCTGCACTCAATATGCCAGCACATTTGGAAAACTCAGCAGTGGCCAGAGGACTGGAAAAGGTCAGCTTTCATTCCAGTCCCAAAGACAGGCAATGCCAAGGAATATTCAAACTACCACACAATTGCTCTCATCTTACATGCTAGCAAAGTAAAGCTCAAAATTCTCTAAGCCAGGCTTCACCAGTACGTGAACCAAGAACTTCCAGATGTTCAAGCTGGTTTTAGAAAAGGCAGAGGAACCAGAGATCAAATTGCCAACATCTGCTGAATCATCGAAAAACCAAGAGAGTTCCAGAAAAATATCTACTTCTGTGTCATTGACTATGCCAAAGCCTTTGACTGTGTTAATCACCCACAAACTGTGGACAATTTAAAGAGATGGGAATACCAGACCACCTGACCTCTCTTCTGAGAAATCTGTATGCAGGTCAAGAAGCAAGAGTTAGAACTGGATATGGAACAACAGACTGGTTCCAAATTGGGAAAGGAGTATATCAAGGTTGTATATTGTCACCCTGTTTATTTAATTTATATGCAGAGTACATCATGTGAAATGCTTGGCTGGATGAAGCACAAGCTGGTATAAAGATTGCTGGGAGAAATATCAATTACCTAAGATATGCACACGACACCACCCTTATGGCAGAAAGTGAAGAAGAACTAAAGAGCCTCTTGATGAAAGTGAAAGAAGAGAGTGAAAAATTGGCTTAAAATTCAACATTCAGAAAACTGATCATGGCATCTGGCCCCATCACTACATGGCAAATAATGGGGAAACAATGGAAACAGTGAGACTTTATTTTGGTGGGGGTGGGGTGGAGGGAACTCCAAAATCACTGCAGATGACTGCAAGCCATGAAATTAAAAGATGCTTGCTCCTTGGAAGAAAATCTTTGACCAACCTAGACAGTATATTAAAAAGCAGAGACATTACTAACAAAGGTCTGTCTGGTCAAAGCTTTGGTTTTTCCAGTTGTAATATATGGATGTGAGAGTTGGACTATAAAGACAGCAGAGTGCTGAAGAATTGATGCTTTTGAATGTGGTGTTAGAGAAGACTCTTGAGAGTCCGTTGGACTTCAAGGAGATCCAACCAGTCCATCCTACTGGAAATCAGTCCTGAATATTCATTGGAAAGAATGATGCTGAAGCTGAAACTCCAATACTTTGGCCACCTGATGTGAAGAACTGATTCATTGGAAAAGACCCTGATGCTGGGAAAGATTGAAGGTGGGAGGAGAAGGGGACAACAGAGGATGAGATGGTTGGATGGCATCACCGAATCAATGGATATGAGTTTGAGTAAGCTCTGAGAGTGGGTGATGGACAGGGAATCCCTGCGTACCGCAGTCCATGGTGTCACTAAGGGTCGAACATGAGTGAGTGACTGAATTTATCGGAACTGAAAATATCACACAGTAAAATTCCCCTTTGAAGTATTTTTTAAATTTTTGGAATAAATGAAACCCTTTGTTTTTTTCTTCTGTTTTTGATTTAAGAATCATTTCCTTTGCATTACATAATAATGTGAAATTGTAAAGTTTATAAGATTTTTCTTCCTTTTTAGTCTTTCCAACAAGAACATTTCTTGGTTGGTTTACATGTTCTATGCTGATATAAATATGAGTAATTTTTAAAATGAGTTTTGCAAAGTGAAAGTATATGAAACAATTTTAAAGAAAGGGTGTCATGTTGTTAAATTATTGATGAGTCTTCTAGCAGCCAAAGAACAAACCTATGAAATATCTGTCATTATAAATTGTGTATTATCCTTCCAAGGGCCAAGTTGCATAAACAGGATACGGCCAGATTCATTAAAAAACATACTTTATAACTGTAGCTATCTTACATTTGCACTGAACATAGCACGGTAGCAATTTTGTAATGACAACATTGACTATAATAAATTAGGACTCATTTATTTTTTGGTATCTTTTTCATAAAGTCAGTGAGTTAAGTTTATGCAGGCTGAGTCATGATAGACCTTGCCTTGTCTTTCCCTTCTAATAGCTGACATTTTGCATTTCAGTTCCTCAGTAAATCATGGAATCTTGCTTGGTTCTCGACCCAGAAGGTACCTTCATCATCTAACTGTCAGGACTTTTACTGAAAAAATCTTACTGATTCATTTCAAATTTTTATTCACTAGAATGGTGTGTTCCACTTATAGTAGTAGCAACATTTTCATTTGAAGCTTGGCTGTATGTTGTTTAGAGTATATTCTGTCATTTCCTGCCATCTTGTTAGAGGCATGCTAAGACCTTGAGGAGATTCCTTATGTAGATTTGGGGAGGAACAAGATATAAGAATTTGGGTTTAATATTAACGTTAGGATATGTACTCAATTTGTTTTACTCTAATGAAAGTCCTAATGTTACCAAAAAAAAAAAAATCACAGTGAGTTATTTAGAGATATTTGTCCTATTTTCCTAAAAGAACACCAGCAAGAAATCACTACATTATATGACTTTTCTCCCAGCTGTAGCTTTCTCTTACTTTCATTTCCTTTTACATACCAGCTTCTCTGGCCAACTTCTAATCTCCCTGCATTGGACTCACACCTGTCCTTCCAACACTCTTGGCTGTTATGGAGAAATGCCTTCTCTCTCGCCCAGAGGTTTTACAATCTAGCTTGTATTACAGACATCACATTTAAGGGGGCTATAAACTCCATGGAAAAATTATAATTATTTGAAATATCACCATGTAAAGGACTTTCTCATGCCTTCTCTTTTTTAACTAGCTCTACAATTTTTTTTTTCATTTTCACAGAAACGGACACCTTAGTTAACAGTCTCTAACTTTCACTCTAAACATGGTCATTTGTTCATATTTTTCTGGAAACCCAGCCTCATAAAATATGTGGGGCAGAGATAATTGGATAGTACCTCCAAGGCCTCATTTGAAGGCAGGTAAAGGGTGGACATGGGATTTCAAATTCTCTTCTAACTTTGGCAGTAGGCATAAGGTCCCCAAGGACTCCATTCTAAACTGCAACACCCAGATAAATAGTAACATAGTAATTTGTCATCATCCACCAATGTGTTAGCTATGATAATGTTACCCATCTGGTACTCTTCTTTTGATGATCATGGTCTTTTGAAGTCCTCGATTAATAGAGAAATTATGGAAACATATGGCACACAGAGCTTTAGGAGTGTTATTGGCCTGTCCACCTATGGCTAAAGTAGGCTTCAGCCTTGCACAGAGGCACTTTGGACCACAATGTATATGTCACAAAATCCTGCACCCATGGTGATGTTTACAAACTATCTTTCTACCTTCTTCTAATTTCCCTATCAACCTTCAACCAACATGACAAGGAGCCGAAAGTGTTCTCAGAAGCCAAGAGAGGAATGAGCTCTTATCCAATCTTGGGTAGCTCATCTATCTCCTGTATTTATTCAACATCTTATAACAAAAAGAAATCCCACAATGAGCACTAGAAGAATTCCAAAGAAGCCTGAATTTTTAATTGACATACTGGCAGCAAGGATTGAGTGGGATCTTTCTTCATGTACAACATCCATAGATCTGATGGATAACACACACACACACACGGTAGAGATGAAATATTCTAAGGATAAAATGGAAGATAACCTTGAATAGTAAGTTATAGCCATAATAACATCTAATCATGGGAGGGGAAATTAATGTTTCTCAAGGATAACTTTACTTTGAAACCCTGATGCTTAGGCAGAGAATCTGGGACATGTCCTTCAATTATAACTGAAGAACTTTCAACCAATTACCTTTCAGATAAACTGGGCATCTCCTGAGGAATATGTGACTATTGTGAGATTTCTAATCTGCATAAATACACTACCTATGTACATTTTAAATTTCACCAGAAGGAAGTATTAATATACTCACACATGTCACAATTTTCTGAATGGAAATATAATGGTGAAACCTTGAATAAATGCAAGAAGTCAAGTAAGTAGGGAAGTCAGAACAAGATGGCAGGATATTCACCTAAAACAGCAAATTTCATAGAGAAAATAAAGACTGTATTTACATAACAATTTTCTCTACAGTTTCATGAAACCTTCTCAAGAGCCTGGTATATTTCAGCTGTGGAATTGAGACACAGACTTGATGTCTGTTTTGGGGAAAAATTATTTCCTTACGTGTATCTCTTGTTGTTAAACTAAGAATTCAGCAAGGAACAGGAGACCGAAGGACCCCCAAAAATGGATAGTTCTAAACATTTATGTTTTAAAGTGTCTACCAATTCTCAGACGGTTTATGCCTTAGTTATCACTTAATGTGGATTATTAGACATTAAAAACTTCCTTTGACTCTAGGATATGAAGAAATGTAAGAATAGTCATTATAACTTGAAAGTAAAGATTTTCTTTAATCTCGTCAAAAAAGATCACAGTTTGCACTTTCAGGTAACATTCATGCGCCTTTCTGCTGTTGAGACAGAGAGCATTTTATGAACTTCATATCTTCTTGTTTCAGTAGGGTCTTCATGGTTGTGACTATGTCTCCATAGCCAAAGCAAAGCAGACGTTGAAGGTAATCACTTAGATAGTTTAAGTAATGATTTAGTAATTTAAAAACTTTGGGGGAAAGCTTCTCCACATTGCTTTCACGGTGGACTCTTGGCCTCCCATCAAGTGAGGGAAGTTGAGCATCCAAAAGTGAATTTTGTACCTGTTGTTTTTTTCCTTTTTCAGTGAGAGTTTGAAAATGCTGCTTCTCCTTTGGTATTCCCATAACAGTTTATAAAAATGGCAGCCTAGGGCTTATGGTGGGTGTGTGGCAGGCAGTAACCTAGTGATTTTTGTCTTTTCTTAGTGCAATTTCCTTGCTCCAGTGTATTCCTTTACTGAGCTTGTTATCAAAATTATTTGAAAGTATAAACCTGGGTTTAGTTTCTGTATGCAATGTCATTTTAGCCTTTGCCTGAAAATATTTAAAATAATGTACTTGTGGAATAAAAATGAAATGCCATGTGATTTCAGAATATTTCCATTCTATTCCCATTGTACAAATTGCCTTTTGTGATCGAACACGTGAACCCCATGGATCTTTGCCAAATTTTGGCTCCTGACGCCATATCCAGCCTCCAGATCTATCAGCAGGGTTTTAACTAATACATGTGATTTGTTAGTTTATTATAAGAAAAGTGACAGAGATAGAAATGGAGTAAGTCTCAAATTTGAAGCCCTGAGGCTATCAGCGTAGATATAAATATTGGCTCATTTTTAGTTTTTAAATGTTAATAATTGTGATCCACAAGTAATAGCTTACTTGAGTAAGTCTTGTCAATTTCACATAAATAACTGTTAGAAAAGTCCCATTCTGTCCATTTTTCTTTAAACAGGATGGGTATATCTTGAAACTACATTATGAGAACTAGATTAGATCTCACAAATGTATTGTGAAGTGCATTTATTGATTTGTGATTTATTTTCGCACTCATTCATTGAATACACCAGTATGTGGCATACACAAAGATCTTTTAGAAATCTCAGGGATATTGTTTGTAAGCTGTGCTTCTTTGTAAATATCATGCTTAACCATATAAGTAATTGGCCACACATTAGTGATAATCCTATCAATGGCATATAACTTAATTGGTTATCCACATTAGTAACTGGCAAGAAGGAGAAGGAAATGAATTTCCTTAGAGTCACTTCTAAAATCTCTTCAATGAACCTGAAAATATTCTAGGATATTAGGGTGCATGATCATGTTGGGTGGTAGAGAAACAGCAGCCATCACTTTCCTTGGACCTGTTGAAAGTCATTGCATAATGACTTGTGAAGCAAGTTAGTGCTAAATATGAAACCTAAACCCGCTGCTCTGACCTGGCTATGATAGCCTTGACTGCCATGTATCACCATAATCAGTTGAACCACTCTTGCTTGCTGGTGTGAAATTTCCCTTTTCATTCCTTAGATATCTTGAAGAAGAAGATGTTGCCTGACAAGTTTTCTCTGTGTTCTTTGTTCTTTTCATGACTTAAATTGCCACACCTCTCTCTGCTTCTCTCTTAAAAAAACCAAAATGGTACGGGGAGGGAGGTGGGAGGGGGGTTCAGGATGGGGAACACCCGTATGCCCGTGGCGGATTCATGTTGATGTGTGGCAGAACCAATACAATATTGTAAAGTAAAACAAACAAACACAAAACAAAACAAAACAAAAAACTGTCCATAAGTGTTTTTTAAAAAGGCATGAGTACGTCAAGAATGTAGTTATTTGATAACCTTCATCAGAGTCCTTCCTATTTTAGGGTGCATCTCTACAGAAAATATTTCAAGTTGGTATGATTTCAGTAAGCAGTGTCGATTTTATAGGAGGTTTGTAAAGGAGCTCACAGGTTAGTTCATTGGGAGGCAGTTTACATCTCTTTTTGGGAGTGTTAGAGCAGTACAGAATTCTCCTCTTTCCTTTTCTTTACCTTCCCATTTTCCCCTGGGAAGAAAGCAGACTTTGTCAAATTTTGGAAGTGGGTCCTCATCTTGGCCACTCATTTTTCTTCCAATCTAAATACAAACATAGGACGACAACACTGACATTGTCTTAATCAAAGTAAAATGCACTATAATCAAGATCAAGACACTTCCTGGAGTCATTGTTCAGAGACCCATCAACCACTCCCGGAGTTCACTCAAACTCATGTCCATCAAGTCGGTGATGCCATCCAGCCATCTCATCCTGTGTCGTCCCCTTCTCCTCCTGCCCCCAATCCCTCCCAGCATCACAGTCTTTTCCAATGAGTCAACCCTTCGCATGAGGTGGCCAAAGTATTGGAGTTTCAGCTTCAGCATCAGTCCTTCCAATGAACATCCAGGACTGATCTCCTTTAGGATGGACTGGTTGGATCTCCTTGCAGTCCGAGGGACTCTCAAGAGTCTTCTCCAACACCACAGTTCAAAAGCATCAATTCTTTGGCACTCAGCTTTCTTTATAGTCCAACTCTCACATCCATACATGACCACTGGAAAAACCATAGCCTTGACTAGATAGACCTTTGTTGGCAAAGTAATGTCTCTGGTTTGGAATATGCTATCTAGGTTGGTCATAACTTTTCTTCCAAGGAGTAAGTGTCTTTTAATTTCATGGCTGCAATCACCATCTGCAGTGATTTTGGAGCCCAAAAAAATCAACTCTGACACTGTTTCCCCATCTATTTCCCATGAAGTGATGTGACAAGATGCCATGATCTTAGTTTTCTGAATGTTGAGCTTTAAGCCAACTTTTTCACTCTCCTCTTTCACTTTCATCAAAAGGCTTTTTAGTTCCTCTTCACTTTCTGCCATAAGTGTGGTGTCATCTGCATATCTGAGGTTATTGATATTTCTCCCTGCAAGCTTGATCCTATCTTGTACTTCTTCCAGCCCAGCGTTTCTCATGATGTACGCTGCATATAAGTTAAATAAGCAGGGTGACAATATACAGCCTTGACATACTCCTTTTCCTATTTGGAACCAGTCTGTCGTTCCATGTCCAGTTCTAACTGTTGCTTTCTGACCTGCATATAGGTTTCTCAAGAGACCCTCTAGTGCCCAAAGCAAACGTTTGCAGCTGAGCTTTATATTTGGTGGGTACAGACCCTCTTGGGAGTTATCTGTTCTTTCACCCTTGAACACAGGTGGTTCTGAGAGAACAGGAAGATCTTGCTAGGCTGTGACAAGCACAGTTTAGAAAGCTTGGACCCCAGGGCTGAAATACCAGGAGGCCAACAAATCCTAAGCTCCCAGTTCTCCCTCCTCCTGGGTGCCGCAGTCGCTGCTTGAGGTCCCATTTTGCTCGCACACTATTCCCTGCAGAATCTCAGCCCTGGGGCCCTTCCGACTGTTGCTAGAGAGGCTTGCCAAACTATTTTCATTTCTGAGTCTCATCATCTGATTCTTTTCCGAGTTTTCATTCTCTTTGTCTCATTCTGACCCCTTTCCACAGGTGGGGCTTACGCTGTAGTCATCTTTGCTCTTTATACCTAATGCCATACCTTGATCTCAGTCTCAGATATCTACACCACCTTCAGATCTTGCTGGGTCTGTACAGGCCTGGCACTAGGCACCTGCTTTGGGACTTGTTTGGTGTAAATTATTGTTTTCTCTGAAGCAAAATCACCTTTCCTGCCTCCTATTATTGGCACTTCTTAGACTGATTTTCCTTACTCCCAAGATAACATGTTTTTGACCCTCTACCCATAGCAGATTACAAAAAATGTGGCAAGCATCATTTTAGGTTATGGCACTTAAATTTTAGCAATATCTGGATAACCAGAGCTAGTGAGGGAGTTGCTGGTGTGCTTAACATGCCTCCACCCAGTGTTTGCTGCCCAGACATTTCTAGTTAAACACATGAATGCTCCATTTTTATTTTAATGCAACTTCATATCGTTATCTCCAATCCTATTTACTCTATTACAAGTATGTCTCCAGAAAAACAGCTGTTTTCTCGTATTCCTAGGCATTGGAGCTATTTATTACAAGTGGCTTGCATTCATCCTCTTTGATTTCCTTAAAGTGAAGGGCTTTCAAAACAAATCTTATGTCTTTAATTAAGATATATTTAGTGTGCCATTTTCTTTACTTAATTTTTTTATGTTGATCATTTTTAAAGTTTTTTTCATTGAATTTATTGCAATATCATTTCCGTTTCATGTTTCGGTTTTGGCTATGTGGGTTCTTCACTCCTTGACCAGGGATCAAACCCACAGTCCCTGCATTGGAAGGTGCAGTTTTAACCACTGGACTGCCAGGGAAGTCTCTATAGTGGGTCATTTTAAACAGAGCACTTTTGCTATATTTTAAAAGAACAATTCCTGTAATTTTTTTTGATAGTGACACAATTATAGATTTATCTAAGAGACAAATAATTGCTTGGGAGAGTTGGGAGAATACTTAAAGCTGTACTTAATCTATTGATTTGAAGAATTTAGATCACATTGGGAGAGACATCACAGTTAAGTTAGAGCTCTTCCTTTCATGAGTCTTTCATGGGATACATTTTAGGGAGTTAGATATGGGCGTGGTGTTCCCAATAGTACGTTATTTACCACAGGGTTTTTCTATTTAATCTGGACTTCAGAAATCCAGGAAAGCTATCAGGAGAAAGAAAAGTCTGAGATGAGACTCAAATAATAAGCAAAGGTTAGACAAAAAAAAAAAAAGGAAGGGAAAGTGTTTCAATCAGAATCAGAAAGGAAGCAGCATGCACAGGGGCTCAGAAGCACCAGAGAAAAGAGATAGGGTAGAAAGTGGTGAAGGGGGTGCTACAGAGAATAAGACATTACCAAAATTCTTAGAAATGCAGCCTTCAGAGCAGAGGACACGGGGAGGAGGGAGAGATGAGAGGCTTGTGGCAAGGCGAGACATGTGAGCAGACACACAGAGCCATCTCAGCCTACATGTATTATGAAAGCTTTGGCTTTCTCCTGAAGGACATGTAGAGATTCTGGGGAATTTTTAGAAAGGAAGAGATAGGACTAGATTATATTTTAAATCGCTTAGGCTATAGTGTGGAGAATGAACTGAAATGATATAAAATTAGTGGAATACATCCAACCATATTGGCTTGGGGAGTGTATGGGTCATGACAGTGTCAGCTCAACCTGGAGACCTGTCTGATAAAACTTCCAGATATAATACATATTATGACCTCCCAGACAAAGCTCTCTATCTGGGTAAATAATATCTAGGTATTATTGAACACTGAGACACTATTAAGTTCATCTTTGTACCTTAAACAGAATATTGGAAAATTGACATGTTGACATTGGCTTATTTTGACACGTCTGCCTAGCGTAGAGGAATTGGCTGCATTTCAGGAGGTCAGAATTCCCACTTGTTAATAAAGTTTCTTTGGTGAGAAGTTTATGTAGAATAAAATTCTAAGCTATATCTAGAAACTAAAAGAGACTCTTGGGAAATTGGTGTTTTCATAACTGTTGTGGGTTTTTTTGTTTTTTCTTTAAAATCTCTGGGTAATATCAGTTGACAAGATTACAATAAATTAATAAAAAGGTACAGACTGGTATTCTTATCAACAAGTTTGTTTAGGAATTTGTTACTCTAAACTCTTACTCTCCAGATATTACCCAGATTCTCAGTTCTAGGCCTGCCTGGTGATTCAGTGCATGTTTCATTTAGCATAGCAGTGCTATAAAAAATACAGTGCCCTGTCCCCAGTAAGCCCAGCGGTGAGACCAAGGGATTTTCTATGAAAGCTGTTCTTTGGTCCAAGAATCCTCCCTAGAGTATTCTTTGGCCATTTACACATTTCTTTATATGCGTTTATTACATGCATACCCAGAAAGCAGTGATTCCAGATGCACAGCTGAATTCATATGGATCTTGGCTGACACTATTGACCCTCCTCCTGTCAAGTCCCCAAGAATGGCCGGCAACAGCAATGAACCACCTATTAGGTCCCAGGTACAAATGTCACAGTTAAAGTAGTAAACAAAAACTCTCTTTTCATGTTCTGAGAGTGAGGAAATGGTCAAGAAACTTATAAGCCAAGGGTAAGATCGTAAAAAGCCAGATATAAATATTTTAGGCTTTGCGGACCATACGGTTTCTGTGACAGCTACTCAACTCTGTTGTGTTAGCACAAAAGCAGCCTTAGCCAATATGTAATGAGTGAACATGATGGTGTTCCAATAAAACTTTATTTATAAAAGTAGAATGAGGTTCGTATTTGTTTTATGGGTTATATTTTGGTGACTCTTGACATAGGTCAATAAATAAATTTAACTATTCTCATGGATTAGTAAGAAATGAGACAGAACACTATAATGTAGAAGAGAGGTAGTATGTGTTGCTGTTTTGGTGACAGTAGCTGGGAAGGCCTCTTTGTGATTGGGTTAAAGCAATGTCCAAGTGATTAAAGAGAAAATTGTCAGTATCATCTACTTATCTTTCTCTTAAAAGCATAGGTAAAGCTATTAAAGTTAAATCACAGATTACATATTTATAGCAGGTAGGGACCGTATAAACCAGATTTACATGTACCTAGACTCAATAATTATTACACTGTTGTTGAAGAGAATTTCAGGTATCTTCCTGTAATGCCCCAGCCTTCATTAATTTATACTTCCCCTGAATTTCCATGACACTTATTAACTGACAATACTCACATAGTATTGAGAAGAAGTGACATTGGTTGGTATATCTTTTGTATGAAGTGTATGGACCCTATTATATACTAGTTTCTATGCCTAGCTTGTTGTCATTACATTATTGGCATACTGTAATATTAGGGGATTATTTCATGAGGATCAGAAACGTTAGAAAAAATTGCAGCTAGAATTTGAACAGGGAATTGCTCAGACTGGTAATTTGTTTCCACAGTATATTAATGATGGTGAAATATTAACTGAAGAAAAAGGAGGGATATACTTTGAATCTCCAGTGTCTCCTCTCTGTAGGGTCAGTTGTTATGTGTGTGAAAGTGAAAGTGAAGTCTCTCAGTTATGTCCAACTCTTTGCGACCCCATGGACTGTAGCCTACCAGGCTCCTCTGTCTGTGGGATATTCCAGGCAAGAGTACTGGAGTGGGTTGCTGTTATGTGTGTAGTAGGTGTTAAATCCTGAGCCATAAAGCAAATCAGAGAGTGTAAGTTTATCAATAATACAGTGTGACATTAGGCTCACTTGGTTAAAGCATGAGGGGTTGTCTTTCAGACAAGAGGCATTGCTTCCTGTCTATGAGGAGCTGAATAGGAGTCTATGATCTCAGACCTCAAAGATCCAGTTGGAAAGGGACCCAAGAGTTAATAGTGTAGATAAAATAAGACAAAATAAAAGCTACCATAAGACAGAGCATGATTTCAGTTACGTGTTCAGTAATTCACTGGACAAAAATTTTCTAAGCACCTACAGTGAGCTTGACACTGTTCTAGGTACTAATGAACTTTACACTGGAGTTATCTGGAAAACATTCTAAAAGAAGGTGGAAATTCTCCAGTGGTTTGATAAATGAATGCAATTTAAATGTGGAAAGGCATGTTTTTGGAGAATAATAGGGTGAGAATTGTTGAAGACTAGGAAGAACTCTAGAGATGTTTGAATAGTGAGTGGGGCTATCTTACTGGAGATCATGTAGAGAGCTTAAGGAGTGAATAATGTGAGAAAGGTTGGGGACAGCTAGGGAGGGCCTTGAGTGTAAAAGCCAAAAAGTGTACAATTTAAGCTAATAGCAACAGATAGCAACTGGAGATGTGACTCAATAGCACAATAAAGTCCAAGTTTAAGGCAGTTCATCTGGGAGAGACATACGTAGAGTTAGAGACTGGAGCAGAACAAATGAAACTAAGTAGGGAGGCAATGAAACTAAGTAGGAGGCTATTCCAATAGTTCCCAGAATGTGACCATTAATAAAAATGGTGGCAGAGAGAATAGAAAGAAAACGGATGGACAGTATAAATAGTAGTTTAAGAGTGGAGTTGATTGGATATTGATAGGACAGAGGGAAGAGTCAAAGAAGAAATGAGAATTTTGAAAATGATGATTTTCTTAATATACATTACTCCCCCCCCAAAAAAAAATTAAGAGAAGAAACATATATAGCTTAAAAGATTTTCTGAGGTCAAGTGATTCTTCCATCAACTGGCTGTAAAACCTTGATCAAGTTATTTAAAATCTCTGTGAGTCATCTGTAATGTGAATTATGATAATACCCATTTTAAAGAACTGACCAGTTTTTCATTCATTCACCAGATACTCCGCACTTTTTTTTTTTAGTTCCTGAGACTTGAGTAGTAAGACAAGGTCACTGCCTTTAAGGAGTATACTTTCTAGAAGAGACAGATACATTTTATATTATTGACCAGAGACGTATCAATACATTTTTAAACCAGGTGATGCTTGTGGTAAAGAATCTTTGCCTGCTAATGCAGGAGATGTAAGAGAGGCAGATTTGATCCCTGGGTCGGGAAGATTCCCTTGGAGTAGGAAATGGCAAGCCACTCCAGTATTCTTGCCTGGAAAATTCCATGGAGAGAGGAACCTGGTAGGCTACAGCTCATAGGGTGGCAGAGTCAAACAGAATTGATCACACACAGGCAGCAATACAGCACAACACAATTAACATCACCACATTAGGCTGTTAGAGCTTAGAATTGATCAGGGGCTCATTATACAATTTATGATTGTTATCACTCACATTTTGCTCCACTAGGTTTTATTATATTGTATTATATTGTACGTGATTATATTGTAAACATAAAATTTTCAAAAATGACACTTTGCAAAGTTTTAACTTAAGAGTAATTTTTCTGTGAATTTTATGCAGGTGTTTTCTCTGATTATCTGAGCAACATAGATACTAGTTTCTCAGAAGATGATAATTCTTCAGAATATAGTTTGATTCAGACAGTGTGAATATTAGACCAACAAAAAGACATGAAAAATCTTAGCGATTGATTCCGATATGAAAAGTGAAAATGAAACCCCTGGTGCTGGAGAATGCTCCAGCTTTTGCTTCTACAGAAGAGTGGATTGAAAACCACATTTCATGAAAATTAGAGGACTACACAGGTATGTCAGGTGCAACTATCGAGTGTAATAACCTGCGAAGTGTTAGTGAAATAGCAGAATTAATTTTGGGCCAGCCAAAATAAAAATTGCCAGCCACAAGTATTCAGTTCAGTTCAGTTCAGTTCAGTCACTCAGTCATGTCTGACTCTTTGCAACCCCATGAATTGCAGGACACCAGGCCTCCCTGTCCATCACCAACTCCCGGATTTCACCCAAACTCTTGTCCATCGAGTTGGTGATGCCATCCAGCCATCCCATCCTCTGTTGTCCCCTTCTCCTCCTGCCCCCAATCCCTTCCAGTATCACGGTCTTTTCCAATGAGTCAACTCTTTGCATGAGGTGGCCAAAGTATGGAAGTTTCAGCCTTAGCATCAGTCCTTCCAATGAACACCCAGGACTGGTCTCCTTCAGGATGGACTGGTTGGATCTCCTTGCAGTCCAAGGGACTCTCAAGAGTCTTCTCCAACACCACAGTTCAAAAGCATAAATTCTTTGGTGCTCAGCTTTCTTCACAGTCCAACTCTCACGTCCATACATGACCACTGGAAAAAC
Organism: Capricornis sumatraensis; assembly: GCF_032405125.1. Classification (NCBI taxonomy): domain Eukaryota; kingdom Metazoa; phylum Chordata; class Mammalia; order Artiodactyla; family Bovidae; genus Capricornis; species Capricornis sumatraensis. The sequence goes on from NC_091076.1 coordinate 28,563,504, forward strand.
CATAGCCTTGACTAGACGGACCTCAGTTGGCAAAGTAATGCCACTGCTTTTGAATATGCTATCTAGGTTGGTCATAACTTACCTTCCAAGGAGTAAGTGTCTTTTAATTTCATGGCTGCAATCACCATCTGCAGTGATTTTGGAGCCCAGAAAAATAAAGTCTGACACTGTTTCCCCGTCTATTTGCCATGAAGTGATGGGACCGGATGCCATGATCTTCATTTTCTGAATGTTGAGCTTTAAGCCAACTTTTTCACTCTCTTCTTTCACTTTCATCAAGAGACTTTTTAGTCCCTCTTCACTTTCTGCCACAAGTATTAGTTTCTGCAAAAATTCCCTGGTTGACAATCAATTGTATGCTTAGTCATGTCCAACTATTTGTGGCCCCATGGGCTGTAGCTCACCAGGCTCTTCTGCCCATGGAATTTTCCAGGCTAGCATACTGGAGTGAGTTGCCATTTCCTACTCCAAGGGATCTTCCCGACCCAGGGGTTGAACCTGGGTCTCCTGCATTGTAGGTAGATGCTTTGCCACTAGCACCACTTGGGAAGCCCAAGTAAGCACATATAACAAGGTAATTCGGGGTTTAATGAAGATAGAAGGAAACACTTGATGTAACATAAAGCAATGGGATTCAGGAGAGCTTATTTTAGGAAAAGCTCTAAGGGATGACCTCTCCTAGGAGATCATACTGGGAGTGAGACTTAAACATGGAGGAAGAGCCAGACTTGAGAAATAACAGGGAAAGCTGTTTAGAGGTGAAAGGAAAAGCAAATGCAAAGCTTGGCTTATTTGAGAAGCAGGATAGCAATTTTTTTTACCTTATATTTGAACAGTTCTGGGAAATGGGAACACCCTGGTTGTGCCTACCTACTGTGGTCCTGGTTGGCTGTTAGTCTATGGGCAGACATCACAGCAAATTCAAATGAGACACCCGCCCTCTAGTGTCCTCTGTGGATTCTTTAATCCTTTTAATAAGCTTTCTCTCTTCTCAGGACCGTGAAAGATGGTAAATGTATGTCAGCCCACGCTGGCTCAGTGAAATGCATTAATATTTTCTGAAGTAGGAAACCAAAAATTCTGAGAAGCCAGATTCTGTCAAGGAAGAGAGTTTCGTTTATTTATTTATCTTGGTAAATGAGAAGGACTGGAAGCGGAGGGGAACAAGCAGAGTTCTGTTGAGAGGGATGACTTGCATATTTTAGTTGGTTCTGTTCATTCTTATATAAACCAGGGCAAAACAATGATCCCATTAAGTGTTATCTTTTCTTACTTCAGTGCTTATCCTTTTTTGGGAAAAAAACAAAAAGCAAAAAACAAAAATCTAGAATCAGGGAATACTTTGATTCTATGGTGTGGGTTTAAATTCTATCTCCTCCCCCACAAGAAAATTGTGAAAAGCAGGACCTAGAATTTTCTTCTTTATGAAGTCTAGTCATTTTTCTCATTTCGGGGCCCATCTTTGTAGCTTAGAAGGTGATGGAGAGACAATGAGGAATAGAATGAGAGGTCTTAGACCTTGACTCTCTTTTACCGGTGTCACCATTGTTCTGTTCTAACTAAACTGACTTCTCTTTTTCCAACATTGTCTGCTGCTTCCTGCTCAAAGGCCTTTGGAAATACGGTTCCACTTTCTGAAATGCACCTTCTCTCTCTGTCCATCGGTTAACATCTCATTTTTTAGTTCTTATTGCTAATGTCTCATCCCCCAACAAACCTTCCTTTTCCTCCCCACACTGGGCCCTGATAGACTACATTTTTCTGTTAAGCGCACTGGGACTTCCCCTTCTTTCTCCATTAAGCATCTTAGGTGTTATGTGTGTTGGAGTTGCTCACTGGTTCCTCAATACAACATACTCTCTTATACTTGTTCTTGCATATCAAAGTTGCCTAATCGATAGTGATCAAATGTATTGCACTAAAATAAACAGATATCATTGAGGCATAATGCAGAAGTTTTGAAAGTTGAGGGACTCTGAAAATGAAGCTGCGGAAAAGTAATTTTGTAAATTGGCTGTAACAGAAACAAGCAAAACATCAATGCCTTAAAGACAGTTTATTTCTCCATCATAAAAATCCAGCCCTAGTTTGATGACTCTGCTCCTCAAAGTTCTCAGGGACTCAGTTTCGCCAGCTCAACACTGCTGTCACTACTGGTGGGTCTCAGGTATATGGTCCTAGGTAGCTCTGTGTTTCTTGCAGAATCATGGAGGGGAGGATGAAGAAGGGACATTTACAGAAAACCCCTGACTCACTTGATTCTTCTGCGTACATCTCATTGGCTGTAACTTAGATATGTAGTCATATCTACCTGCCCAAGAAACTAAGAAATTAGTCTTTATTCTAGGCAGTGGTGTGTCCAATTTAGATTTCTATGGCCTTAGAGGAAAGTAGGAGAAGGGCATGGAAACCCACTCCAGTATTCTTGCCTGGAGAATTCCATGGACAGAGGAATAGGTTTGCTAAGAGTCGGACTATAGGTTTGCCAAGAGTCGGACGCGACTGAGTGAGTAACACACAGAGGGAAATAAGAGTGTCTAGGGATCCACCATGTTTTTCCCAGGAAAAATTGGGATACACAACACAGAGATTGGGCATATCTGAATGACCACTTTGCAGATCATCAAGCATTCACTGTGGCCTTGAAATTAAGGCTTTGATTCTATAATTTGTGGTGAAAATTAAAGGCACAAGAGTTACTTCATATTGATACTAAAATGATCTGTTCTTCTGAGTGTGGTTTTTGTTTTTGTTATGCTATTTTAGTGGGATCCATACAGGAGACTCTCACTACAAGGATGGTTGCAATAAAGAATAGCATGCTTTTTCATGAAATATATTGACTTGCAAGCACTTTAATTCTAATTTAGAGCCAGATTAAATTCAATCAGCCATATAAGTCTTTAATTTTCAGTACATATGGTAAAGGAGAGCAACTGTGGTTTAGAAATAAAGGAAAAATTACTTACAGCACTTTATATTTATTTAATGCTTGGCTATTTACCAAGCACTTTGAATTAAGGGCAGTTTGACCTTATCACAAACATTCCCCAAGGCTAGCTAGATGAAGAGATTAACAGACTAAAGTCAGACAACTAATAAGTGATGGAGTCAAGATGGAACCATGTTCATGTTATATCAAGTTCAAGTTCTTCCTCCTGTCCCCCAGAGCATGTCAAAACCTGGGAGTGAACCTGTGGAAGTATGGATAAGAAAGCATGCATCTCCTAAATGCCTTGTTGGTAAAGCCTGCAATAGAAGAGGAGCATTTATTATAATGTTTATGTGGATAGCCTGTGTTCTTTAATCCTAGTTCTTTAAGAAGTTTCATATGGAAACTTCCATGGTCAGGGCTTTTAATTACTTAATTACTGCAGCAAGCAGTGCAGAATGACAGGGCATCCTGTCTTCTGACAAACAAGGGCCAGCACCCACACACTAAAGACACGCTGTGGTCCATACTCTCCTGTCACTAAGCAACCAAGAGCCGATTTCTTTGTATTCTGACTTATTCTCTGAGCTAGAGAGGTCTCCCACAAGGCCCTTCAAAGCTGGACCTTATGGAGAGCCGGGTGAAATGAAATTCAAGGGTACTGTGACTGTTCTCACAGGATGTCTATTTCCTGACACAAGTCCCCGCCTCTGCTGTGGTAGCAGGTCATGTCTGAGTGCAGCTGCCACTGGCCTGATTCAGAATTTTTCAGTCACAGAGGTTTAATTAAAATTTCTAGCAAGGCTCATCTATCATTTCTCTTTTGTAATTTTCTTTTTTCTTTAAGAGACTAAAGCTCTTGTGGATTTATAGAGCCTTTGTTTCTATAGAAAGAAATTCATAAGCCTTCAGCATCTCAGAGATTTTTATTGGGAACCTTAATGGAAAGCAGATCACAAATGCTGGTCTGTGCTTTCAGCTAAAAATGTGTGAATAAACTCTTTGAGGTTTATAATTTAATTCAGTGTGATATAAAGTCCAATAATATAAAATCAGCAGTAATTATTTTCAATAATATGTAACGAAGTAGTTCTCACCTTGAGTTATCATGACTCCTCATGTCTTATGCTTTCAGAAATGGGAGTTCATACACTAAATTCAGTGTCTCAAAAAGCAGATGGAACTTGTACTTTCACCAATGTCAAGAGTACATTAGCTCACCGAAATATAGACTTTAGGTCAAATTATTATAATATTAATTATATGAAAGTGAAGTCGCCCAGTCATGTCCAACTCTTTGCGACCCCATGGACTGTAGCCTACCAGGCTTCTCAGTCCATGGGATTTTCCAGGCAAGAGTACTGGAGTGGGTTGTCATTTCCTTCTCCAGGAGATCTCCCCAACCCAGGGATCAAACCCAGGTCTCCTGCATTGTAAGCAGACGCTTTACCCTCTGAGCTAGAATGGGAAGACTAATTATTATATACATAATATTATTTGCATATAAATATATAAATAAAAATTATTATACAAATAATAATAATTTGACCTAAATTAACTGTAATTTCAGTTTAGTTCAGCTGAGTTGCTCAGTCATGTCCAGCTTTGTGACCCCATGGAGTGCAGCACACCAGGCTTCCCTGTCCATCACCAAATCCCGGGGCTTGCTCAAACTCGTGTCCATTGAGTCAGTGATGCCATTCAACCACCTCATTCCCTGTTGTACCCTTCTCCTCCTGAATTCAATCTTTCCTAGCATCAGGGTCTTTTCTAGTGAGTTGATTTTTTGGATCAGGTGGCCAAAGTATTGGAGCTTCAGCTTCAACATCAGTCCTTCCAATGAATATTCAGGACTGATTTCCCTTAGGATTGACTGGTTTGATATCCTTGCAGTCCAAAGGACTCTCAAGAGTCTTCTCCAGCACCACAGTTCAAAAGCATCAATTCTTCGGTGTTCAGTTTTCTTTAAGGTCTGACTCTCACATCCATACATGACCACTGGAAAAACCATAGCTTTGACTAGACAGACCTTTGTATGCAAAGTAATATCTCTGCTTTTTAATATGCTGTTATCTAGGTTTGTTTTAAGCCAACTTTTTCACTCTCCTCTTTCACTTTCATCAAGAGGCTCAGCAATTCCTCTTAGCTTTCTGCCATAAGCATGGTGTCCTTTGCATATCTGAGGTTATTATTGATATTTCTTTTGGAAATCTTGATACCAACTTGTGCTTCATCCAGCCCAGCATTTCTCATGATGTACTCTGCATATAAGAAGGGTGACAATATACAGCCTTGACACAGCCCTTTCCCAATTTGGAACCAGTCTGTTGTTCCACATCCTGTTCAAACTGTTGCTTCTTGACCTGCATACAGATTTCTCAGGAGGCAGGTCAGGTGATCTGGTATTCACATCTCTTTCAGAATTTTCCACAGTTTATTGTGATCCACACAGTCAAAGGCTTTGGCATAGTCAATAAATCAAAAGTAGACGTTTTTCTGGAACTCTCTTGCATTTTCAATGATCCAACGGATGTTGGCAGTTTGATCTCTGGTTCCTCTGCCTTTTCTAAATCCAGCTTGAACATCTGGAAGTTCTTGGTTCATGTATTGCTGAAGCCTGGCTTGGAGAATTTTCAGGATTACTTGGCTAGCATGTGAGATGAGTGCAATTGTGCAGTAGTTTGAATGTTCTTTGGCATTGCCTTTCTTTGTAATTTAGGTTTCTTTACACTAGTCAATGGATATTCTAAATAGGACTTTTGTTTGTTTCTGCTTAGTTAAAATGGGGACTAAATTAGTTCTTAATGAATAAGTTTTGCAGATAAATTCTTTTTAGCATGATATGGAAAAAGTATGCAGATTTTAGAATAAAATATAAGATGGAGCCCTGGTCCTGTTTTGTCACTTTGAGTAAGTCATACAGCTATTGTGAGAATTAATCCCCTGTACACAGGGGATTAATGATATTTATGACAGATTCATTGTGAGAGGTAGAGAGGACTGTTAGCCTAATAAAGAATGGTTATCATCACCACCACCATCATCAAAGTTGTTTTATTCCACCAAAACATGGGAATTTAAAAGAAAAATTAAGTAAAACAGTTGCTTATTTGAAAATCAATTGGGTAGCCCTGTTTGAAGACTCAACAAAGATGAGACTCAGGTGATCTGGGCAAAACATCTTGAGCAAGTCATGGTATTGTTAGACCCTTCTTGTCAGCATCTGTGTAAAAGAAAGCATTGGATACTGACCTGTAACGTACCTTGTAGCTTACGTAGTTTAGTTTCCTCACCACCCAACCAAGACTGCTCCTTCCCAGCTCTCTGCCTTACACAAAGAGTACTACCTTGCAAGCTCCTGCTCTTCAGTGAGCCTAAGTTGCCTTGTCTACAAAATGGATATAGACACATCTGCCTTCTGGACTGTTGCATTTAAGAGCCTGGCATATAGCAGAGCTTGCTTAAACTGTGAGTGGCTCCCCTGGTGGCTCAGATGGTAGAGAATCCATCTGCAATGCAGGAGATGCAGGTTCGATCTCTGGTTTGGGAAGATCCCCTGGAGAAGGAACTGGCAACCCACTCCAGGATTCTTGCCTTGAGAATCCCGTGGACAGAGGAGCCTGGCGGCCTACAGTCTATGGGGTCACAAAGAGTTGGACATGACTGAGAGACTAACACACACACAAAATGTAAGTGCCAGCTGATCACTCTGTGGAGTCCACTTCACCCTTCTCACAAACATGGTTTGCTAGGTTCTTCACCATCCTGGCCATGCCCTCTGGGTGCTCTAGAAGCTGGCGCTGTCCTTCCTCCACTAGGCCTGGGGATCAAGCCCAGGCCTGCACATGTTCTCACAATGGGTCTAGGTCCTCTGTCTCTCTTCCATCTTCACTCTCCTTTAAGGGCATGTAACCTTCATTACTGAGGCATCTTTCTTGACACTCTTTCTCAATTGTTGCCTCTGAAATCACGGGTTAGAGTCATTTGCAGACCATATTTCATCTCCTGGCCTGGCCACGGAAGGCTCCAGTAAACCTGAGACAGGGAAAAGTCTGGGGCTAAATTGCCAGAACAGCCTTACTCTTGGAGAACAAAAAGGTGGGGGGAGATTTAAAACTCCCAAATCCTCCTGTTATGCTGTAAATGCTTCATCTTCAGGATTCTGAATGCCAAGGACAGCTTGTTTGGCCTGCGTGAGTTGTGGCTGTTTTGTCGTCTCAGTCCAACCTACTCTGTGTATCACAGACTCACACTTCACAATATCTTTGCTGCTGACAGAAAAAAGCAGAAGTCAAACAACCAACACACTCAGAAAATACATCCTTGCAGGCTGCGTGGATAAAGACGATCAGTGGCACAAGGTATCTAGCACCCTCTCTCCCTTCTTTTTCCACCTTCTGGGTGGGAGGGACTCCGTCCCCTCCCACACGCTCACTCAGTCTCTCTGATTCACTCTGACATAGTATCCTCACTGGAAACTGCTTTTCCTTCCTCCTGATACATTCCTGCTGTATCAGAGCTATTCATAACAGGGCCTGCCAGAAGGTACTGAATCACCACCTGCTTAATATTCAAGAACAATATTACATACAGAATAAAGTGAAGCACATACGGAGCCCCACAGACAGAACGTGCTGAGTAAAGGACTTTGCTGATGCCTTGGGAATTGGGGAATGCCCCCGTCACCTCCACAGCTGTGCCTTGATACTTTGTATGGATTACCAGGTTCTTCGGGGACTCTGCTAAGGGTGTCTCCACCTTTAGTTTCGTTACTCTAGGGCAGCTCTTGCAGTTTTTGCTCTGAGCTCTCTGCCTTTCAAAGCACTGGATGTTATGCCGCCTTCGTTGGAAGAACTGTTAGCTTCCTGAGTGCCAATATTCAAGATAAGGAATCTACGGGAATATAAATGGCAAAACAAAGAAACAATTAACATGGCTGGTTTCATTTTATGGGGGAATTGGCATTATCATTGTGGAAGATGTCAACATGTTAACATGTCTAGAAATTGCTGTCTTGCTGACATTGACTATGAGTTAATTATATGTAATTCAGAATAGATTCTTAACATATGAGCACAATACATAGGAGTCAGTCTTCTTGAATAAGTCCTGCAGAATGACATAGTTTTTCATAGTTTGGCCAAGGCAAACCAAAGCAAACAAATGAACAAAAAAAAACCCATTCTCTCATCTTCCCAAAGGCAAGCCACCTTTGTTGTGCTGCCTCAGAATAGCTTGAAATGTTCTTCATTATATCTCATAGTTATGTTAAAACAGTCACAAAGCTTCTCAGACCTTCATTTCTGAGTTCAGTCCTACATTTACATCAATGGTGTTTAAAAGAAAATGGGGAAAGGAGAACTTTATCTGAGCTGTCAAATCAATCTTTATTTTTTAAACAACTGGTTAGATAGAAATATTGGTAGAGATAACTAAATAGTCTTGAGGTGGATTTTTGAAGATTAACTGAAAGACCAGTCAGGGATTTCTTCACTCAATAAGTCACTCTAAGTCCATTTGTCTGCTTACTCATTCTGCAAAGGGTTATTGCTTATTCATTATTTGTGAGGATCTGTGTTCAATAATAGTAACTTGGAGTTAGTATTAATAATTAACCATTTCTCAAGATGTACCTTGGACTTGTTGCTGAGGTCCTAGAATATAATCAGTGATGTAGGACAGAAATGATTCTAACTGTATCTACTGCTCTGTGCATGGGTGTGTGCTCAGTTATGTCCAACTCTTTGCAACCCCTGGCTTTCCTGGTGGCTCAGCTGGTAAAGAATCCACCTGCAATGCAGGAGACCTGGGTTCCATCCCTGGGTTGGGAAGATCCTCTGGAGAAGGGCATGGTAACCCACTCCAGTATTTTTGCCTGGAGAATCCCCATGGACAGAGGAGCCTGGCGGGCTACAGTCCATGGGGTGGCAAAGAGTCAAACACGACTGAGCAACTAAGCACAGCACAGAACTGTAGCCAGTGAGGCTCCTCTGTCCATGGAATTTTCTAGGCAAGAATACTGGACTGAGCTGCCATTTCCTACTCCAAGGGATCTTCCTGACCCAGGGATTGAACCCGAATATCTTTTTATATGTTTAATTTAATTAATTAATATAAATTGGAGGCTAATTACTTTACAGTATTGTGGTGGTTTCTGCCATATATTGACATGAATCAGCCACGTGTGTACATGTGTCCCTCATCCTGAACCCCTCTACCACTTCCCTTCCCATCCCATCCCTCTGGGTCATCCCAGTGCACCGGCTTTGAGTGCCCTGTTTCATGCATCAGACTTGGACTGGTCATCTATTTCACATATGGTAATATACTTGTTTCAAAGCTATTCTCTCAAATCATCCCACCCTCCCCTTCTCCCACAGAGTCCAAAAGTCTGTTCTTTACATCTGTGTCTCTTTTGCTGTCTTGAATATAGGGTCGTCGTTGCCATCTTTCTAAACTCCATGAATATGTGTTAATATACTGTATCAGTATTTTTCTTTCTGACTTACTTCACTCTGTATAATAGGCTCCAGTTTCATCCACCTCATTAGAACTGACTCAAATGCATTCTTTTTAATGGCTGAGTAATATTCCATTGTGTATATGTATCACAGCTTTCTTATCCATTTGCCTGCTGGTGGACATCTAGGTTGCTTCCATGTCCCAGCTATTATAAACAGAGCTGCGATGAACATTGGGGTACATGTGTCTCTTTCAATTCTGGTTTCCTCAATGTGTATGCCCAGTGGTGGGATTGCTGAGTCATATGGCAGTTCTATTTCCAGGTTTGTAGGAATCTCCACACTGTTCTCCATGGTGGCTGTTCTAGTTTGCAATCCCACGAGCAGTGTAAGAGGGTTCCCTTTTCTCCATACCCTCTCTAGCATTTATTTGAACCCATGTATCTTGCATCCCCTGTATTGGCAGGCAGATACTTTACCACCGCACCAAATTTCTATGAATGTCACCCTTGCATGGAAATGCTGTTTATGGAAATAGACAAAAACAGGTTACTGCCTCTGTCACTGAAGTCACAAAATCACAAAAGGAAAAGACCACAGATTGGATGGGATGTTAATGGCTTTGGTGGGCTGCAAGCTTGTGTCTCCTTCAGTGGCAAACATTACTTTCATAACCTTCTCCACAGCTATTTGGCATTTTCAGTTCTGTCTTTGAGGACTTATCAAAAAGTGAGAAAAGGCATCTCAAACTACTGGAAATGTGACTCTCATAGTCACTACCCTATGGATTCTCAACACTTGCTGCGTATTAGAATAACCTGGAGACCTTTAAGAAAACTCCCCTTCATGAGAAATGCTTGATTTAATTAGTCTGGGGTGGGGCCTAGTAATCTTTTTAACATGCATCCTATATTCGCCTTCATTTTCCCATATGAATTATTTTTCCCTAACAGCAGGAAATGGGCACAAATTGGTTTTGCAACTCATGTGATACATTTGTAGCACTTATCTATGTTTGGTGAGGAAGAATAGAAATTAAGATAAAATCCCTAACCTCAAAAAGCTCACAGACTTTGGGCTCTCTGAAATGTATAATATGAATCTCGCTTCTGGTGCTCATTATGCTGTCTGACCCTGGCCAGGCTGTTTGATCTTTTTCATCCTTGGAAATTAAACTACAAAAGGAAAAAGCTAATACATTCCACACAAGATGATTAAAAGTATTAAGTGAGAAAATGCTCAACAAAGAGTGACAAATATGATCAACATCATTATTATAAATGGCAGATGTATAATTTATATAATTACGTATAATATAGGCAGTTTATGTTCATATATATAATTATATGTATGCATACTCACATGTACACTGAATATTTGTTACATAGAGAAACAACTATTCAAGAATACAAAAGATTTATTCAGAAAACAGGGGGCTTCCCTGTGGCTCAGATTTAAGGAATCTGCCTGCAATGCAGGAGACCCAGGTTTGATCCCTGGTTTAGAAAGATCCCCAGAGAAGGAAATGGCAACCCACTCATCTTCTTGCCTGGAGAATTCCATGGACAGAGGAGACTGGCAGGGTACACTGTTCAGAAAACAAAGGCAGCTTAATAACTCTAAGTCCAGTAAGAGAAATACAAGGCATTGGTGAGAATTGTTGGGGAAATCATTTTTACTTCTTTTGTTCCAAGAGAATTTAGACAATGCAGCACTCAATAGTTCTTCAGGGGTGAAGCCATGCACTTATGTGCTGCTGCCACCTAGAGTCCAGATCTAACAACTGCAGTCTTGCTAGCCTTCCTTTCGTTGCCTGGTATTCAGGGTTGGAAACCGGCTTGGTACCTTGATAATCATTTTGAAACAGATGTTAAATGACATTGAAGTGTATCTGTAGGAATTTGTTTCCTTTCCCTTTTCAAGTATGTAATAGTGAATTCCTGCCGCCCCAAGCAGAATGGGTTACTGGCTTCTTGCTGGTCAGGTGACTTGTCTGTCTTTAACGTGTCAGGGCATATCTGCAACATGAAATGGTGTCTATTTCCTCCTCAGTTTTGCGTTTTAGCAAAGCATTGCTGATCTACAGGAAGAAGGAATGCTGTCAGCACTTGTCCTGTGTTACCACTTTTATTGTTTCTATGTTGTTGTTCAGGCACTAAGTCGTGTCCAACTCCTTGCGACCCCGTGGACTGTAGCACACCAGACTCCACGGCACACTGCCTCCCAGGGTTTGCTCAAATTCATATCCAGTTATTTCTATAGGAAAGTGTTACTTGGTGAGTTTTGCATGTTGTGTGATCTGATGATAATTTTTTTTTTTTCTTAAACAGGAGTGGTTTCAATATGATTTGGCTTCATATGAAGAGCCATATGATAGAGAGCAAGGTTTCTTAAATTTGACACAATTGACATAGTGGACCAGACAGTTCCTTACTGTGGGGGGCTGTCCTGTGCGTTGTGCTGCTGCTGCTGCCAAGTCACAACTGTACGAGGAGGTTTAGAAGCATCTGTGGCCTCTGCCTCCTTGATGCCAGAGCAACTCCCCCTCCTAGTGGAGAAAACCAAAAATGTCTCCAGAAATAACCAAATGTCCTTGGGTTAAGAAACACAAATGCAAAACCATATTATGGTAATTACGTACAACTAGGTGATTTTTATGCTTCTTAGTTTTTAAAATATTTTTTAAACTGGAGTACAACTGCTTTACAATGATATGCTAGTTTCTGTTATACAATCAAGTGAATCATAAACACACACACACATTATCCCCTCCTTCTTGGACTTCTTTTCCACCCCCTCCATCCCACCCGTCAAGGTCATCACAGAGCACCGAACTAAGCTTCCTGTGCTTTAAAGTGGGTTCCCACTAGCTATCTATTTTATGATAACATATATATGTCAATCCTAATCTCCCAATTTGACGCTTCCCCCCCACCCACCGCCCCCCCCAACACGTCCATTCTCTACATCTGTGTCTCTACTCACATCTTGGAAATAGGTTCATCTGTATTGTTTTTTTAGATTTGACATATATGCATTAATGTACAGTACTTGCTCTTTTTGACTTCACTCTGACAAACTCCAGGTCCATCCATATCTCTACTGCTGCTGCTGCTAAGTTGCTTCAGTCGTGTCCGACTCTGTGCTACCCCAGAGACGGCAGCCCACCAGGCTCCCCCGTCCCTGGGATTGTCCAGGCAAGAACACTGGAGTGGGTTGCCATTTCCTTCTCCAATGCATGAAAGTGAAAAGTAAAAGTGAAGTCGCTCAGTCGTGTCCGACTCCTAGCGACCCCATGGACTGCAGCCTACCAGGTTCCTCCATCCATGGGATTTTCCAGGCAAGAGTACTGGAGTGGGGTGCCATTGCCTTCTCCACCATATCTCTACAAATGACCCAGTTTCATTAAGTCTAGTGTTTGCACTAGTTGGAGACAGATTATATGATGCCTGGTGAATTGTCAGCAAATTCAGTCCATCTATTCATTGATTTTTTAAATTCAAATAAGTGGTCTGAATTTGAATCCCAGTTCTGCTACTTTCTAAATTTTGTGATTAAATAACTTAACATTTCGAGGTTTAATTTTCTTCTACTCTAAACTGAAGACAGTAGCTATATCTACTTCAAGAAATTAGTATGAAAATAAATGAGATGTCACATTTAAATCCTTAGCACAGTGTCTGCTAATTAGTAAGTACTCAATAATTATTTGTAATTGTTTAATAGATGTTTTTAGTTAGTGCTTTGTGCTGGGAATCATGCCAGTCACTAAAGAGGTAATGCTAGTTAACCTGTTTTTCCAAAATAGATTAAAGTTGTGATGGAGAAAGAAGTTAAATGAAGGTTTACATAATTCTTTTGACTACTATTGTGATAGGTGAAGAAGAGGAACGTGAACCTATTAGGTGTCATTTTATCAGGAATGATGCTAACATGACAGATGTTTTTAGAAAATCGACTGCTAGTCAATAATCAGTCAGCTGCAGTAGAGAAAAACCCTACTTCCTGAGGCCATATGATCACCCCCTAGACTAGAAAATCATCCCACTTTATACTGGGTTGGCCAAAAAGCTCATTTGGGTTTTTCTATATGCTGTGATGGAAAAACCTGAATGAACTTTTTGGCCAACCCATTACACCCAATTGCATACTGAGTTATAAACTAAGAGACAGTTCCAGAGTGAAGGTTGATTATAACACATTAATTATGATGAAGTGTTTTTCTAACTTGGCGTAATAGAAAAGCATGGACCACAGAACCTGTCCCGGAAGTTGCTCTGAAGGAGTGGAGTATCTGGCAAGGCAGTTAGCCTCCTGTGTCTCACTTTGTTCCCCTCTCAGTGGGGAATGTTTAGCATCCCCATTTCGCCTGGCTTGCATCATATCAGAGCGGAGGACGATTCCCATCTGTGAATCTGTGGTGTATTCTGGAAGAGGATAACATCAACCCTGGCGGGGAGGGGTGTAGGGAGGAGGCAAGGTAAGAATGAAGTAACTGGGACACTGTGAGAACTCTTCTAGCAGGCGCACCCCACCAGCCCAGGCAACCATCTTCAACTTGGACCACTGCAGTAGCTTCCAAACTGGCCTACTTCATCTACTCTGTCCTTTCTACGTAGTCATCACAGGGCAGCTAGAGTGAGCTTGTAAAAAATGCGAACATATTATCCCACCCCCCACTCAGAGTTTGTAAAAATCCTCCCTTTCTCTTCAGCTCAGTCCAAGGCTCAGTCATTTCAGCCCTTTCCTAAATACTGTAAGAATTTCTTACCCAATCTCTTTTACTCCAAGACTTGACTTTTCTGTGCATCTGCTGGAGGTCTTCAGGTGAGAGAAATCTTGTCATGCCAGTAGCTGGCTTTAAACCCATCAGTGATCCACTTTGTCCCATGTGCATGTAATTCAGGGTCATCTTACCCTTGGTCACTCTTTACCTCACTAGCTGCATCTCCTAACAGTCTCCCCTTCATCCCTCTCACATTTTAGCCATGGTAACAGTGAACTGGCTTCCCTGGTGGCTCAGTGGTAAAGAACCCATCTGCCAGTGCTGAGTGGGTTTCCCTTGTGGCTCAGCGGGTAAAGAATCTGCCTGCAGTACAGGAGACCTGAGTTCAATCCCTGGGTTGAGAAGAACCCCTGGAGAAGAAAAAGGCTACCCACTCCAGTATTCCGTCCTGGAGAACTACATGGACTGTATAGTTCATGGGATCACAAAGAATTGGGTGTACGAATGCTAGAGATGTGATTTGATCCCTGGGTCGGTAAGATCCCTTGGAGGAGGAAATGGCACCCTGCTCCAGTATTCTTGCCAGGGAGATCTGATGGACAGGAGCCTGGTGGGCTACAGTCCACGATGTTGCAAAGAGTCAGCCGCAACTTAACGACTAACAACAGTGGACTACTCAGTGTCCTGTTCAGACTGTGCTGCTTTATGTTTCTGTCCCTTTGCACATGCTTTTCTCTTAGCCTGCGATGCTCTTTTGCCCCTTCTTTATCCAGCAAAATTCTACTTTTCTTCAAGACTCAGATCATTTCCTGCAACAAATATTTGCAAGAACTCCTGCCCCTCAAGACTAGGCTGAAAGTATGTATCTCCAATATGCTCTCATCCTCTGCAAACCTTTATCAGAACAAGCCTGACAAAGGGATGTAGGAGATGATTAAAATTAAGTTAAATTAAAAAGACCAAATGGACTCAACATGAAAAGAAAAGAAAGATAGATCAGGCAAGATTAAATTCCCGTCCTGAACACCTCTTAGGATATGGGAGAGACGGGGAAGAAAGGGAAGTAGGTTTGAGAGTTAAGAATTGATAGATGGTAAAGGTGCTGAGGCTGGTTAATGGAGTTTTATGAAATTGTACAAAGAGCTTGTAAAGGTATATCAGGCACAGAGAGTTCTCTAAATGGAGAACTAGGCAAAGAGGGTAGAGGAGGGCATTAGGTGAAGATGTCCCACTTCAAAGACGTTGCCAAAGAAAGTCCATCTCTAGTTGTAGGTCTCAGGGCTGAGGTCTTAAGGCCCTCAGACAGTCATGCTTTTAATAACTAGTTAGTGGGCAAAATATGAGGCATCCATTTCTGAAGGCCACTGACATACCTTTAACATTAGTTACGAAATTCTTGCCTTTGATCTTGCTATAGAAGAAGCTGGTTAGATGCTAGGGAGGCTTAGATCACAAAATGACAGAAAAGAACCCTGAGTGGCCTTAAAAGATATTAGAACAAACCAAAGAGGGCATTTAAGACAGAAGATAGAGCAGAGTCAGAGTGAGTTATATCATTGCTGGCTTTGCCTCCCTTAGACCTAAACTGCAGATAAGGGAATGGCTTCAAGCTGTCTACAGTGGTGACATTTTTCTTAACAAGTTAAGGACAGAGTCTGTATCTGAGGCCCTTATGTTAACACATATACTGGAGAAAGAAATGACAACCCACTCCAGTATTCTTGCCTGGAAAGTCCCATGGACAGAGGAGCTTGGTGGGCTACAATTTGCGGGGTCGCAAAAGAGTCAGACAAGACTTAGCAACTGAACAACATTACTGGAGGTGTGGGTGAATTTGAAACAAAGCATTGGGAAGGATAGACTAGTCACTGAGAAACAGATATAACTGCTCCTTTAACATCATAATTTAACTTGGAATAAAAGGACGCAGGAAAGGGTTTGATCAGAAAAATCATGGTTTCTCATTGACAGGCAGAGAGGTAAAGCTGTGCAGGTAAGTTCTTGATGTATGGGAAGATACTTGTATTGGGTTGACCAAGAAAGTTTGCCTGGGTTTTCTCCATAAGATGATACAGAAAAGCCCAAATGAATATTTTGGTCAACTCAATACAAAAGGAATGTGTCATCACATGGCAGTGGGTTGTTGAGGAGAAAGAAGGAAGTAGCCAAGGAACCCACATGGCTGAGGAATTGTTCTGTGGGTATTGTGATGAAAAAATTCACATTATTTAAGAGAAATGGATTGAACTAGATGGAAAGTATTCCATTGTGTCAGCCAGGCCCTACTTAGACAAACAATGTCTCTCTAGCAGTAGTTGAAGGAAAAAAAAAAAAGACATGGTAATGAATGTATATATATTCATATCAGATGGGATAAATGTGTTAAAATCATTGCTCTGCCTTTTATTGCTATAATACACCTGTACACACATCTCTCGTACACATACATGCACGTATGAAAGACTTTTAAAAATCATGAGAAAATTACAGAACTGAGAGAAGAGAGATATAAAATTATGGAAATGTGCAAAGAAAGATGGACTGGTGAAAAATGTCATGTAAACTGTGAGAGAGAAAGAGATACCTGAATTCTTGAAAGCAAATGAATTTGAGGGCAAAGAAAATATGCAAGCTTTGGAAGTTCTTGTCTGAAAATGATGAATTTGAGCAGTGTCAGGTAATCCTTCTTAGGGTATTAGCTATGTGTAACTTTTATCAAGAGAGTTTGCATCATTCTCCCTATGGGGATCTTGGAGTGGCCCTAGGGAACAGTAGGCTCATTTATAAGTTAACATGTGACCTGAAGCAAGGATGGATAGACCCAGTCAGTGATGAATTGATTAATTGTTCTGCACTTGGTCTTTAGGACAACTGAATAATTTGGAAGTGAGCTCTAAACTTCGCCTCCTCCTATTGGAAAATGAAGGCTGAAAATAGAATATTCAGTAAAGAGAGATTTTTGAGTTCAGAATAACGTAGTCTATTTAAAACATGTATCAAGGAGTGTAACTGTGTGAAAGGGAAAGACAAAGGGTTTTTTAAATACCATATTCACAAGGAGCTCAACTTGGTGCTTTGTGATGACCTAGAGGGGTGGAATAGGGGGGTGCATGGGAGGCTCAAGGGGGAGGATATATATATATATATATATATATATATATATATATGCCTATGACTGATTCATGATGTTGTACAGCAGAAATGAACACAACACTGTAAAGTAATTGCATTCCAACAAAAAAGAGAAGAAAAGGTAAAAAGGAGCCCCCCAGGCCCCTCTGTCCATGGGATCTCCAGCAAGAATACTGGAGTGCGGTGCCATTTCCTTCTCCAGGGGATCTTCCCAATCCAGGGATCAAACCCAGGTCTCTTCGGCTCCTGTATTGTGAGGCGGGTTCTTTACCACTGAGTCACCCGGGCAGTCCCTATATATTGGTGAGATCGGTGTGTATTTTTCTTCTCTGCTCTTGAATAGTTTAAATAGCATGAGAAACTGAAAGGAAGAGCAATGCCTCTGTATCTCTGTGCCTCAGAGAAGATTTTGGAGATAGTGAGGGTCACAGGCAAGGAAAAGTGAAAGTTGCTCGGTTGTGTCCGACTCTTTTGCCACCATGGAATTCTCCAAGCCAGAATACTGGAGTGGGTAGCCTTTGGCTTCTCCAGGGGATCTTCCCAACCCAGGGATCAAACCTAGGTCTCCCATATCGCAAGCAGATTCTTTACCAGCTGAGCCATCAGGGAAGCCCAAGAATACAGGAGTGGATAGCCTATTCCTTCTCCAGGAGATCTTCCTGACCCAGGAATTGAACCAGGGTCTCCTGTGTTGTAGGCAGATTCTTTACCAACTGAGCTATCAGGGAAGCCCACAGGCAAGGCAGTGATTGGCATCTTATCAGAGCAGAGGGAGAAGCAGGAAGGATCAGGGATTATGACCTTGGTGAGAAAGCTTCTGGAAGAGAAATGCTAAGGCTTATAAATGTAGACTTATAATAGTTCAAGAGTCAGCAGGAACAGGAGAGGATAAAACAAAAGATAGGGAAACAATGCAAGTGTCAGAGCTTTTCCTTCCTGAGTTCACATCATCTTATCTGAGGATATTATGATGTTGTTGTTTAATGCTGAGAGAAATCCAAATATGAATAATATGAAAATAATTTTTAAAGAAACATTGGAGGATCAAATGAAATGGTGGTGCAAAGGATTTTGTAAGTGAAAAAGTCCTAATGAAATGTTAGTAAACATTTGCAATTAGGTAGCCAGGTTGGACCTCAACTCTGAATCGTCTTCCGTTACCTAGTACTCCTGAAGTATGTCAAAAGGGGGAAAAAAGTCACGATTAAATGTGTAGTGATTTCAGGTAAAACTGCATCTGTTTATAGTGAAGTATATGAGGTTCTCAGCGAGTTTGCAAATGTATAAAGGTTTCATACCATTAAAATAATGTATGGATATTTTTCCAATGTTCAGTTCAATTCAGTTCAGTTCAGTTGCTCAGTCATGTCCGACTCTTTGCGACCCCATGAATCGCAGCATGCCAGGCCTCCCTGTCCATCACCAATTCCCAGAGTTCACTCAGACTCACATCTGTCAAGTCAGTGGTGCCATCCAGCCATCTCATCCTCTGTCGTCCCCTTCTCCTCCTGCCCCCAATCCCTCCCAGCATCAGAGTCTTTTCCAATGAGTCAACTCTTTGCATGAGGTGGCCAAAGTACTGAAGTTTCAGCTTTAGCATCATTCCCTCCAAAGAAATCCCAGGGCTGATCTCCTTCAGAATGGACTGGTTGGATCTCCTTGCAGTCCAAGGGACTCTCAAGAGTCTTCTCCAACACCACAGTTCAAAAGCATAAATTCTTCGGCGCTCAGCTTTCTTCACAGTCCAACTCTCACATCCATATATGACCGCTGGAAAAACCATAGCATTGACTAGATGGACCATTGTTGGCAAAGTAATGTCTCTGCTTTTGAATATGCTATCTAGGTTGGTCATAACTTTTCTTCCAAGGAGTAAGCGTCTTTTAATTTCATGGCTGCAGTCACCATCTGCAGTTCCTATGTTTGTGTTCTAGAAATTCTATGTTTCCCTTTTTGTTTTTGTTTCCTAAGTAGCAGAACTGAGGGTTTTAAATGAAATTTTAATTTTTGTGAAGAAACACACACACACACACACATATATGTAGTTAATAAAAGGGTGCTGAAAGAGTTATGACAGAAAACAACAAAACTGCCTCATCCGTCTTCAGCCTTTCCACTCTTTTCTTCCCCTGAGTTCTCCCTATGGGCAACTAGCTGCACTGCTGGAAGCTATTTCTTCTTTTCATTGTCTCCAAATTTCTAAACTATGTAATTAAGCTGTTCTTTCTTAGTTTTTAAATGTTAGACATTTTCTGTGGTCTACCCATAAACACCAAGGTAGCAAGGGTGGGAAGATGGCAATTTAGCCATTTTATGCTCCTTTAACCCCCCTGCATACATCTTCCTTTCCTCCTATTTGCTGAGATGATACTGCACTGATGGTCAAATCAGTACTGTAGTTGGTATTTGCTTTATAACTGTCACATAAATGCTGTAGTGTGTCACGATTACTTTTCCTTTTTGTAACCATTTTTATTTTGCTTGAAGTTGATAATGTCTTATTTTTAGGCCTAAGTATAATTAAAAACCCCTGTCAGATCCCTTGAGAGAACTGGGAAGCCCATTACCATGATAATGTCACAGGCAGACACACCAGTTCATCTATTGGTTTCATTTCTGGTCCCTCTGTGTATATCGTCCCACTGCAGGTCAGCCTCACAGCATTATCTGAGACATTTTAAAAAACTTGTTTTGGTGTTGGGTTTCCAGTTTCCAGCATCACACATCTTCTGAGGATTACTCTCTTGTTTTCTTAGCACACATCCTGAGAAAAATGTAGTCATTCATTCATCCAGTGTATATTTAATCAACATATACTCTGAAACCTGCAGTGTTCTGGGCCTTGAGGATATATCAGAGAACAAAGCAGAGGATCCCTGGCTTCCTTGAGGACCTTATATTCCTGTGAGTGTGCATGCACGTGTGTGTGTGTGTGTGTGTGTGTGTGTGTGTGTAGGGTCACCAGATCAATTACAGGATGCTCAGTTTCATTTCAATTTCAGATAAACCACAATACCTTTGTGCATGAATATGTGCTAAACATTGCAGGGGACATACTTAGATTGAGAGGCTGCTTGTTTGAAATTCAGACTTAACTGGGTGTCCTGTATTTTTATATTCTAGCAATCCTAGTTGAGATGGAACCAATAAACACAATAAATACGTAAGTTTTAGAGCTTGCCGTAAAGTGACAAATGTTCTCCTTGGGCAGGAAAGGAAAACTAGGGCAAGGCAAGGCGGGACGGGAGCGCCGAGAGGAGAGACTGCAGGAGTTTTTATTTTTACTTGGACTTTTTGGACTTTTTAGTATCTTGGCCCAATTTATTTATTTATTTTTTACCTTGCCCTTGTGCCATGTGGGATCTTTGTCCCTTGACCAGGGATCCAACCTGCATCCCCCTGGAGTGAAAGCACAGTCTTTAGCACTAAAAACATTTTGTATTGAGGTATAGCCAACAATATTGTGATAGTTCAGGTGAATAGTGAAGGGACTCAGCCATAGGTATACATGTACCTGTTCTCCCCGAAACTCCCCTCCCATCCAGACTGCCACATAACATTGAGCAGAGTTCCCTGTGCTATGCAGTAGGACCTCATTGGCTATCCATTTTAAATACAGCAGGGTGTTCATGTCCATCCCAAACTCCCCAATTATCCCTTCCCCTGAAGAGTAATTGGCTTCCCTGGTGGCTGAGATGGTAAGGAATCTGCCTGCAATGCAGGAGACCCAGGTTCAATCCCCAGTTTGGGAACATCCCCTGGAGAAGGAAATGGCAACCCGCTCCAGGATTCTTGCCTGAGAAATCCCTTGGTCAGAGGAACCTGGTGAGGTAGTCTGTGGGATCGCAAAGAGCTGGACATGACTGAGCAACTAACACTTTCACTTTCATTGCTTTTCTCTGAGTATTAGGGTAGGAGCATTGAGCAGATGAGAGATTAGCAAGGTCATAGAGGTGCGGAGCTAGCCCTCCAGTCATCTAGTGAGAGTGTCTGTTAGACCGGAGGAACACTAAGTCAAGAGCGTGCCTGGAGAGCCCTGGAGTGTCTGAGAAATAGCAAGGAGGCCTGAGTGGCTGCCTTATAGCGTGTGAAGGGCCCAGTGGCAGCGCATGAAGTCGGAGCAGTAACAGGAGTCCGGGTCACGCAGGAACTGGGAGGCCTTTGGAAGGACTCTCTAGTGTGTGTTCTCGGTGAAATGGAGAGCTGCACAGGGTTCTGGATGGAGGTGTGGCCTGAGCTGACTTCTGTTTGAATAAGAGCCCTCTAGTTTCTCTGCTGAGAATGTACTGATGGGCGGAACAGGAGCAGGAAGAGCAGTTGGAAGGTTATTGCAGAGATCCAGGTGAGATGAAGGAGACTTGGGATGAGGGAGGTGGCAGCAGCGATGCTGAAAACAGATTGGATTCAGATTCGGGATGGATTTTTCCCCTCTTATTTTATCATGAAAAATTTCGAAGCAATACCGAGAAGTCTATACGCATCGAACTACCATCTGGTTCTACAGTGAACACTTTGCTGGATTGGCTTTATCGTCTCTCTGTCCCTCTCTCCATCCTGTGTCTGAGTCATCCCCTAGTCCTTTCTGATTCAGTTCCTACAAAGATGAACCTTCAGGCTCCTGCTGTGATGATGTGGTCATTGGTACCAGGGGAATAGTCATAGCATAGCACATCTGACCTGAGATGCAGTGAATCTGGGATCAGTTCAATTCAGTCCTTCAGTTGTGTACTACTCTTTGCGACCCCATGAATGGCAGCATGCCAGGCCTCCCTGTCCATCACCAACTCCCAGAGTTCACTCAGGAGTAACATAGACTCATGGACATAGACCCATGTCCATTGAGTCGGTGATGCCATCCAACCATCTCGTCCTCAGTCATCCCCTTCTCCTCCCGCCTTCAATCTTTCCCAGTATCAGGGTCTTTTCAAATGAGTCAGTTTTTTGCATCAGGTGTCCAAAGTATTGGAGTTTCAGCTTCAGCATCAGTCTTTCCAATGAACACTCAGGACTGATTTCATTTAAGATGTACTGGTTGGATCTCTTCGCTGTCCAAGGGACTCTCAAGAGTCTTCTCCAACACCACAGTTCAAAAGCATCAATTCTTAACTGATCCTTATACTGATTTTCAGCAGATTCTCCCCTTTCTTTTAGCTACATTTCTCTCCTCACCCGATGGAGGTACCTGATGATTTTAAAACCCGAGTTTCCTATAGTTTCAAGGCATGATCTGACTTGCTTCTTGTTGTCAGCTGTCATTTCAGGTTTTTAGTTTCAGCGTTCTCCACTTTTAGTTAGTTATGACTCACTTACCTTTTTTCCATCTTCTAAAACTGTCTTTGACTTTTCTTGTCTCCTATTACATCCTCTCAATGTCCTTTGCCGTGGTGGCTTCAAAACATTTTTATGCCTTGCCTTTCATTTCAATGGGGCTTTTAGAGAAAGGAGACTTGTGTTTTCAAGTATTTTGTCAGCATAAAAGATCTGAATGTATTTAGTAATACTTTATTTTCTGTTTTAATGGATCTACGAAATACTAAAAATACATTAAAACCAGTGGTAAAGTAGTAATATTTCCAGCATCTAGATTCCAGACACTGTTGTTCCTTTTCAGGACCTGGAGGACACCAGGATGGAAACCGGTGCTGTACATCATTGTCAGCAAATGTTAATCTTTGGCTCTCCCAGCACTGGTTCTAGTCTGTTGGCTTTTGGTAAAGGTGTTTAGAAGACAGAATGGGAGTTCAGACTGAGTCCAACATGACCCCATTTGGTTAATGGAAGGGGTGGGTTTTCATTGCCTCTTGGAGCCCACGTCCCCTTTCTGAATAGTTGTTGCATATTCCGGGCGGATGAAGTCTAGTTTCAGCTGGAGACATCCCAGCTACAAATCCTCCCTCTAGACAACTGTGCATTTCCAGCGCCAGCATTTTCCAGCTCGTTGCTTTCACTGTGCTGAGTGTTCTATTAAATATTTATCATAACTTTGCCTTCCATGTCTGAAACGGTGCCATGGACTGGTAATTAGGTTGCGGCTAAGGATTCTCAATTTCATTCGGTGCGGAAGTGGGAAAATGGAGACCTTCCATGACGAGGAGATGAGACCTGACAGGCAATTGGCAGTCGGTGCTCCTTCACATATTTCCAGACAGACGCAGAGGGAACTTTTTGCCAGTCGATCATTACATTCATCTGCTAGTTGCTCTTCTCACGTTTGCTTCTAGAAAGAAGTTACTGAGAGTCATTTGTCCCTATTGAGTCTGAGGATTAAACTTTTTACCCCTCCAGAAGGAAACTACAGAAGTAAGCCAAAGATTTTTTTTCCCTGGTCAGCCTTAAGAGCCAGAGGGTTTTGGATTCAAGGCCCTGTTCATGCTGGATGATTGGTTCTTACCATTTAGGACACTGCAACAGTTCACTCTTCAAATAAGGGTTTGAGGATTATATTCCCCCTGGTATATGTTATTACTGAAGACAAATATATTGCAAAACTGGGAATCAGAAGACAAGGTCTGTGTTCTTGCTGTGTACCCATGAGCTGCCCACCTAACCTCTCTGAAAGCCAAAGTGTCAGTCTCTCAGTTGTGTCTGACTCTTTGTGACCCCGTAGTCTGTCCATGGAATTCTCCAGGCAAGAATACTGGAGTGGGTTGCCATTCCTGTCTCCAGAGGATCTTCCTGACTCGGGGAATCAAACCTGGGTCTCTTGCCTTGCAGGGAGATTTTTTGTTTACCATCTGAGCTACCAGGGGAGAACCTTTCTCCATTTGTGCAATGGAAACAGTCATATTAACCTCTCAAACCACTGGGCAGTTGTGATAACAAAATGATTTAAGTGAAAGTATTTTGCAAGCTGTCAGAGGTTTCTGCTCTGCAGTTTCCTTTCAGACTATGGGGCCCAGAACAGAGCCCTAAGTGTACAGTGTACCTAAGTTTCAGTATTTTTGTATGGGTTAAACAATCAGGCTCAACTTTAAGTAAATTCTTCCAAGCATGTATTAAGTTCCTTGTTCTGCTCTGGGTCTTGATATGATCATGAATGGAGACATTATAAAATGGCAACAGCTATTCCAAAAGAAAAGAGGTATTGTCCAAGGGAAGAATCTAGGTAAGAACCCAGACAATCATGACTCCTGGTGAAGCACCTTTAGGGGGTATGGTTTAGTGGTAATGAGTATTGCCTTTGAGGTCAGAGAAACCCAAGTTCAAATCTAAACTTTGTCACTTTCTAGCTAAGTGACTTTGAGCAACTCACATGACTTTTCTGAGCTATCATTTTCTCATTTGTAAATATCAATAATAATGCAAGATGCTTAGGGTAGCTCCAAGAACTAACTGAAATAAAATCCATAAGAAGTTTATCATCATCATCATCACTATTACAGTATTATTCTTTTGATAATAATTATAATAATAGGTCGCTATTGGGTGTAGCGCCCCAGGCAATGTGGCTACATTCTTACACATATTAATATCTTTATACAAAACACTTTAAATTATAATCATTTCACAGATAAGAAACTGAAGCACAGAGAGATTAAATAATGTCTTAGGGTTGTACAGCTAGTTAGTGGTATCCATACCTAAGACTAAACAGAGCTTCTGCTCTGGTGACTGTTGTTCAGACCTCAAGTGTTATCTAAGAAAACAACATAATAAACCAAAGGAGGATTAGGTAGATAAAAATGAGATGACAAACATGAAAAATGCTTTGTAAACAATAAAGAGATAATTCCAGAAGCTTGTTGATTGGGTAGTATTTAACCATTTCTAATTTCAAATAGCCAGAGAGGCTGAGATGAACTCCCAACCTCTGACCAAAAGGAGCCTTCACATGTCACCTGTGGTTAAGAAAGCCTCTGTTGCCCTATTCATAGGTTACATCATCACTTATCTTGAAGATGGAGGTGTTGACCTTTTAACATGATGCACTAGGGATTGCACACCTGCCATTTCATGCCTCCAGGTGTCAGGGTGCCTTAGGCAGAGAACTAAATTCCCAGTTGTCCAATTTTTACCATATGCCATTTCAGTAGAATATTAGATGAAGACAGAGTCTGTTGTCCTATAAATTTATTTAACACTCTTTCTCTGGAGAGCAAATGATTGCATTCTAAAAACAATATTTTCACTCAAGTTATGATGGCTTGTAAAAACACACCATGAACAGGGCTGACAAGGACGTTTAGGAAGCATATAATGTCCCAGGAAGCCAAACTGATCTAAATTCAGGAGGATTATCTCCTCTCCTCAGTCAGCATCAGAGATGGTTGCCTCTAAAAAGGATGGCTCAGATGGAGAGCAGTTCACAGACTGGGCAGAAATAGGAGCCTCTCTGGTCAGTTGATTAGGGAAGGGCTTAAGGAGAGTGACCTCAAACACATAAACATTGAAAGAGAAAGAGGAGGGGGTGAAAATTTTATCAAGCAGTTTACTACTGTAGTGAAAAATATTTTTAAAAATATGCATTCCCAGTGTTATGAGAACTTGCGAAGGGAGGTAATGAAAAGAACCATATGCTTCTGGATTCATTCAGGACAGTTCCTTCTTCTCTCCATCTTTCCCTTTCTGCTTTCTCTCCTGTTCATTGCTCTATTGATTCCCAACACAATATCTGCTTTTCAAATGTGATCCCTGTTAACCAACCAGGACCTACTGTATAGTGCAAGGAGCTCTCCTTAATGTTATGTGGCAGCCTGGATGGGAGGGAAGTTTGGGGGAGAATGGATACATGGAAATGTATGGCTGAGTCACTTTGCTGTCCGCCCAAAACTATCACAATGTGGTTAATCATCTATTTATTGTTGTTCAGTCATTTGGTTGTGTCCAGCTCTTTGTGACCCCATGGACTGCAGCACACCAAGCTTCCCTGTCCTTCTCTGTCTCCAGAGTTTCCTCAAATTCATGTCCACTGAGTCAGTTTTGCCACCAACCATCTCCATGCATGCATGCTAAAGTTGCTTCTGTCATGTCCAACTCTTTGCCACCCAGTGGACGGTAGCCCACGAGGCTCCTCTGCCCATGGGATTCTCCAGGCAAGAATACTGGAGTAGGTTCTCCAGATCTCCAGGGATCTTCCCAACCCAGGGTTCAAATCCATGTCTGTGTCTTCTGCATTGTCAGGCAGGTTCTTTATTACTAACACTACCTAGGAAGCCCAACCATCTCTATATTCCAGTATAAAATAAAAAGTTTAAATAATAATAGCAACTAAGAATTTGGGAAAAATAAAGGGCTAATGAATATGTAAAAAAAAAACAATTGATCCCTGTTAAAGCTTCATACTCTTACCCCAAATCTGTCTCTCTTAAAGGAATTCTCTAAGCAATATTTGATGTGGATTATCATTCACAACCTGTCTTTTTTTTTTTTCACTCTTTCTGTTAAAGACAAAGCATTTTGTCTTTTCTCTTATCTTTCCATGAATAACTCATGTCTTTTACATATTACATATGATAATAGTTGTCATATATACAAAGCTGAGGGCTTCCCTGGTGGCTCAGACTGTAAAGAATCTGCCTGCAATGCAGGAGAGCCCAGTTCAATCCCAGGGTCAGGAGGATCCCCTGGAGAATGAAATGGCAACCCACTCCAGTATTCTTGCTTGGAGAATTCCACAAACAGAGGAGCCTGACAGGCTACAGTCCATGGGGTCACAAAGAATCGGACACGACTGAGCACAAAGCTAAATAGGATGTGACCCTTTAGGGTGGTCAGAAAGAAGGTCAAGAAATAAGACAATGAAGTATTCTAGGTACTTTGCTTGAGGTCTTTGCAGGAAAATCTCAAGATCCAAAGAAGGTAATCAAAGGGTCAGAAAATGCAAAAATATTCCATAAAGGCAGCAACACCTGGGTGGAGCATTAGCAGGTGTTAACATTGTTCATTCATCCACTTAAGCATTTATTGAGTGCCCTTTGTGTACTTTCCACTGTCCTAGGTCCTCAGGGTATAAAATTTAGCAAGGAATAAACTTTGCTGCTGCTGCTGCTGCTGCTAAGTCACTTCAGTCGTGTCCGACTCTGTGCGACCCCATAGATGGCAGCCCACCAGGCTCCCCCATCCCTAGGATTCTCCAGACAAGCACACTGGAGTGGGTTGTCTGGCACTCAACAAATATGTGTTGAATGGTCAACTGAAGAGACCTACTTTGATTCTCCTGGTGAATCTGGAACAATCCTCTACATGTAGAAAGGCATGAATCTTTCAGGGTATTCTAAGGAGTTGAGAATATTTGCTGGGTAAATAATTTGGAGGGTGGTTATGGGCACAGAAAAATAGGGCCACAGTACAGCTGCAGAGTTGTGCAGTGTAAACCTGCACAACAGTATGGGATCATGCAGGCACAGTGAGAAAGAAGGCGGGGGAGAAAAGTAATAGCAGGACTATAAAGTGCTTGGAGACTCAGGCCAGTTGTTCTCATGGGTACAGGAGAGGGACAGAGGTAAGGGAGGCAGGTATCAGACTCATTCACAAATTGTCTCTTCAAATTATGTGCTGTTCTTCCCATCCTAGATATGCAAGATTCTGTTCCGGCTCTACACACACAAACACACTCGCTCAGGCCTGCTTGTACACTTGTTCCCACAGCGTTTTGCGATGATGAGAATGAGTCATATTCCTCAGGGGGACTGGACCTGAACATGGCTGAGAAACTCTGGAGACGGTGCAGAACCATCCACAGGTCCTTGGCAGGGCAGGAGCTTGGCCAGATTTTTCTCTTACAAAGCTCACTGTGGCCCTGGACTGGAGGGTGGATTGGGGAAATGTGAGCGATGGTGAGGGCATTGCGCTGGAACGCTTTCACATCCTCCAGGTCTAAGGACATTGGCATTCAGACAGACACTCCTGCTTCCCCAGGTCTTCAAGGTCACGGACACAAGACTCACATCAGAATGAAAGAGATGTGTTGGTATTTCCCCCATGAGGTGGTGACACCTGAAGTGTTTCACAGGAATGGTGATTTAGGACAGAGGTGAACACACAGGCAGATGTGTGCTGGGGAATTTATGCAATAAAGCTATCACATAGGTCAGAAAGCATTTAACTTTGAACTCTGCTTACCTAAAAGGCATTTTCTGTTAGTTCTTTTTGTTGATGGCATTTTTCTTGTTTTCTGTTTGTGTAATATAACAGCTCTATGTAGCCCGGTCACCTTAAACACAAATACATTACCAATAAATCTGCAATATTTTCTGACTGTTTTATGGGGCCATTTTTTTTTCATTTAGTAAAACATATGATTTTCTGTGATCCATACATAAATATCAACTGTGCCTTGTCAACAAAAAGTGAGTTGATGTGATTGTTTTTGATGACTAATTAATGTCCCCTAGAAGAAGAAATATACATACTTTTTCTTGCTGTAAGTTCTTAATAACTACACATAATATGCTTCCAGTCTGTTGCTCTAATAATTAGAAAGGAAAAATAATTTTCCTGAAGTCATGTTATCATACAGCATAAGAACCAGACCACTAGATGCCCTGCCATGAACTCAAAATTTGTAGGAAGCTTTTGATTAATCATTTCTATGTTTGAATTTTCCATTATGTTGTAAGTTGATATAAGAGAATTAACATACTTCCTTTCAACCCATTTTTTTTTTTTTCTCTTTAAGTATCTTGATGAGTTACAGAAGTTGTTGTTTATGGGATAATTTGTTACCTGACTGTGTTAGGAAAATAAGATTGAAAGGTGGTACTAGAAAGTGGGCTGTAGGTTGACATATTATAGTCTAACAAGATGCACACTGAATCCAGTAAATCAAAAGACTTATCTGAGAGTGTTATAAACCACTGCTGGGTCAATATTTTAAGTGATTCTCCCACCTTTAAAGATTGGATTCATTTTTAGAATATTAATTTTTGGAAGAATAGATTGGAAGTAAAGGAGATGTGATTTCTAGCCTGGCTCTCAGGAACCACCTATGTGACCCTCACTCTGCCAGTCAGTACGTCTGTAAAATGAGACCATTGCCAATGACCTCAATGTCTTTTATCCTCCTTATTTCAGGAAGGTATATTTGTAGATTACCTGGTACAGCGTAGGTGCTGTAACACTGTGACTCTTTGTCATCTAAGAAAAAGTTTCCCTTTCACTGGCAGATGGCAAGAGGCCTCCTAAGAAAATGATACATGATTAAACATCTTATGAGGACAAAGGCATAAAGCAAGATGTCCTTGATAAGAACAGGCGATCTTTTTCTTATAACTGGAAGAAATTATTTAAAAAACAAAAACATAACTTTGAGGCCTACTGATTATTTCCCTGGGCAAGGTATGTATGTCACGCATAGACATCAAAAACTAAAATGTTTTACGATAACCCAGCTCTGCTTATAGAACTTTATTAAGGCCTTTGGGAAAATGTGGAGACAAGATTTTTGTTGTTTTATTCTTTTGCCCTTCAGCATTGAGAGATGTTGCTAAGTTGGTAATGAATCATCTTACCTTTGTTAGAATCAAGGGCACAGTGAGGAATGAGGCTGATGGTAGAAAACAGCAATTTTAGAATAGGCCTAGTTTGCAAAAACAACTGCTTTGCAACATGCGGTGTTGCAGGATATTTGTAGCAGCTCTATTTTTCTTTACTCAAGAGAAATGCAATAACAGACAACTAGACTGAATATTCAATCCACACGTGCATTGGCACTGTTAATCAAAAGGAGTTATCTTTTGGAATGAGGAATGCAAAACTGTTCAACATTATGAAGTATCAGAAATAAAAGAGCCGTAATATGCACACTGAAAAGAGAATCAAAGCCCAGTTCTTCTTATGCCAACAGATACATATCTATAAATATATTTTTTCTTAGTACCTGTACTTGACACATATTTATTTCTTAGGACCACTAAAGGCTAATTTTCTGAAATTAAATGCCATATTTATTTAGAGTTTATTAGAGCAAAACTATAAATCATATTACATGAGCATTTAATCCACTTAAGCAACTTATAACTATTTCTGGCATTGATAATTCCTTGCTTGTGCTAAATTAGTGACTTGGAAGTCACTAAGTAGATTGAAAATTCAAATCTAGAAGCTTTCCACAGTAAGTGGATAGTGGATATGCTGTAACAGATAAAAGGGTTCTTGTTCCAGTGTTGCCACTGATTTGTTTGTGATCTTGCATAAGATTATCAGTTCTTCTAAGAGCATCAGTTTTACTAATGGTAAAGTGGCAGTAATACTGATACTGATGTCTTATGTTAGACAAGGTAAGTAGTGTGGAAGGGCACATGAAAAGTAATATCATATGATTACAGTATTGACACTGCTCTGAGCTCACACCTGTGAGAGTCCAAACATGGGAAATATATCATACATCATCACTGTTTGCTTTTAAGTTAAACAGTAATGAATTTGTTTATGGACATCAGGTGGGCATTCATTTTTTTTTTTTTTTCTTTTCTTGAGACTGACCATGTTATAAGAAAAGGCATGGGATTCAAATCTCTATAATCAGGCTATAAACACCCACTCCAGTATTCTTGCCTGGAGAATCCCAGGAACAGCGAAGCCTGGTGGGCTGCCATCTATGGAGTCGCACAGAGTTGGACACGACTGAAGCGACTTAGCAGCAGCAGCAGCAGACAACTATAGCTCTGTTATTTTCATTGCATGCTTAAAACTTGCCCAGTTTGATCACTGGCTTTCTTTAGCAAAACGTAGGTTGCTGATTAGCTATAGGAAGAGTATGGAAGACGAGGTGGGCAGAGATTTAATTCCTGTGTTATTCATATTCAGAATGACTCTGTCTCATGTTGGATCCACTTTCTATGGTCCTATGGATTCATGAAAGAATCTGCAAGCAGTTTGTGCCAAAGATCTTATACTCCAGGCTGAAAAGCATTTCGGTCTCTATTCTCTAGAATTCACTGATAGTTTAAAAATCCTTCTGACTGCTTCTTACTGGTGAAACAGACTGCTGATAGTCAAGTGAACTTGGGCATTCTGCCAGGGGCACTCATGCCAATGATGTTTAGAGGTAGTTTGGAAGGGTAGGAGGTGCCAGGACTTCAAGAATAAGCAAAAGCAGCTCTGTTGGAACAACTGGGGTCAAAGTGCTATTTTGTAACTGGGCTTTTCTGTTTTTCTCTCAGGAACTCCAAGTTTTAAAAACAGGAAGTAGAGGCAAAGCCAGAAACTTGTGAAATGAAAATAGGCCAGTAAAATACAAATGCTCTGATGGATTTTCTAAGGAGGAACGCTTGAGGGAAGAGTACTAGACTGGGAGTCAGGAAATCATGTTCAGAGATTTGGGTCTCACTATCTTCATCCTACACAGGAACACGGTATCACTGGAGGGACCTGGGGAGGCACAGCAAGTGAAGTGAAAGTCACTCAGGCGTGTCCGACTCTTTGGGGCCCCATGGACGGTAGCCTGCCAGGCTCCTTTGTCCATGGAATTACCCAGACAGGAATACCGGTGTGGGAGGCCATTCCCTTCTCCAGGGGATCTTCCCAACCCAGGATCAAACCCAGGTCTCCCGCATTGCAGGATTCTTTACTATCTGAGCCACCAGGGAAGCCTGACCTGGAAAACTGCTTCCCAAATCCCCTCCCAAACCTATACGCCCTTCCCAAGATTATATTGCCATTGTTATAATATTTTGGGCAGGAGACAAGTCAGCAGGGTCTTTGGTGAACGTGTGGTACGCCCTCTTATTCTTACTAAGATCAAATCTTTGGCTCACTGTGCCAATCCTCCACAACTCAGACTTGTTAAATAACCACATATGTTTCACCTTTTCAATCTGTAGTCTTGTTAACCTGGAGCTGCAGCTGAAAGTAAGGTTTTTGTTTTGGTTTTGAGGAGGTATTCCATGGTAATTAGGAAGAGTGAGAAAAAGACAAACATAACTATCTGGCCACTCCATAATATCTTTCCTCAAAAGCCTCAGACAGTAGGTGACTGGGGAAGATTTCAGTTTTTCTGAGTGCATCTTCAGTTCCATTTTCCATTGAGTATTTGTGGGATCATTAACATTATATTCCAAAACCAGATAACAAGGATTGACTATATAGCATAGAGAATTATGTTCAATATCTTAAAATAAACTATAATGGAATAGAATTGGAAAAAATAATATAGGTATGTACATATATATGTATAATCAAATCACTGTGAAATGTATGCATATATATTTATAATATATATGTGTGTATATATATATGAAATGAAGTCACAGAGTTGTGTCCGATTCTTGCCGATGCCATGGACTGTAGCCCACCAGGCTCCTCCGTCCATGGGATTTTCCAGGCAAAAATACTGGAGTGGGTTGCCGTTTCCTTCTCCAGGGGATCTTCCCAACCCAGGGCTGGAACCCGGGTCTCCAGCAGTGCAGGCAGACTCCTTACAATCTGAGCCACCAGAGAAGTCATATGTATATATATTTGTGCATACGTATGTGCTCAGTCACTCAATTGTGTCCGATTATTTGCGACTCTATGGACTGTAGCCCACAAGGCTCCTCTGTCTATGGAATTTTCCATGCAAGAATACTGGAGTGAGTAGCCATTTCCTCCTCCAGGGAATCTTCCTGACCCAGGGATCGGCATGCCTCCTACATCCCCTCCAGTGGCAGGTGAATTCTGTACCACTGAGCCACCCGGGAACCCATATAGATCTGTAAATATACACATATATATTTACATACATATATATATATATATACACACACATACATACATACATACATACATATATGCATAGATCTTGGAGAAGGTAATGGCAACTCACTCCAGAATTCTTTCCTGGAGAATCCCATGGACAGCACAGCCTGGTGAGCTACAGTCCATGGGGTCGCAAATAGTTGGACATGACTGAGCGACTAACACACACACACTTATATATCTGTATTATTTATTCCAATTCTATATTCTATATATTTTACAGCAGGCATTTCCATGGTCTTTAAAGTCCTGGTTCAGAGGGGAATAACCAAGTGGGGAGAAAGGAGCTCTTATCTGAGGCAGCAAGCAGGAAATGAGACAATGAGGAGGCTGTGATGCAGCCTCAGGTGTCAGCGAGGAGCCTCTAGACTCACTGAACCAACAGGGGATTGTACCTACTGATTCCCACTGCAGGGCAAAGCTGCAACCCAGGGATGCGAACCGTGCATGATCCACTTGCATGGAAAAGACAAAGCTTCTCTCATAAACTCTGTGCTGACTCAGACCCGGCACAAGAAGTGGAAGAACAATGGGGGCTTGAAAAACAAAACAGAAAACAGTAACAACACTAGAGCTGGAAGCTGATTTGAGATACTGCAGGAATTCTCAGAATTTCACTCATTCGCTCTCTTTTCATTCCCCAGATGCTGCACAACAAGCATGTTATGGTCCGCGTGGGAGGAGGATGGGAAACTTTTGCAGGGTATTTGTTGAAACACGACCCCTGCCGGATGCTGCAGATATCCCGTGTGGATGGCAAGACATCCCCCGTCCAGAGCAAATCTCCAACCCTTAAGGACATGAATCCAGATAATTACCTGGTGGTCTCTGCCAATTATAAGGCTAAGAAGGAAATTAAGTGAAACTAGGTGGTCACTACGAGGGGACTCTCATAATGGCCTGTATCTACATCTCCAGTAGTCAGTTTAGTTCACATGCTCTACAAATTACTTTGGAAAAAGACAGAAAAATGTCATCATGCTGAAACATGCTCAAAGAGTAGCACTATTTATTTTGAATGCTTCTGTAGAAAATGACCTCTAAAAAGAAAGTTTCAACTTAGATTTAAATTAGACAAATTGTAGGCAAATGATTATTTCTCAATATATGAACACACTATTTAGAACACAATCTTAGCAACACAATTCTAGCTAAAGATAAAAATGATTAGAAGAAAATAGGATTTGCAATAAAATCAACAGAAAGTACCTGCCCGAAGTCTACAGACTAAAAGCACCCGACATTTCAAAAAAAATTATAATGCAGGATTTTAAAGCTGATTTTTAAAAAGTGACAATTAGTGTGATGACATGCTACTAAAAATATCCAACAGCACTATAAAGTACAGAGTACTCACGACAGTAATCCTTTACTGGAAAGGCCACTTTAGAAAAGTTTACATTCACTTGGAAGATTGCCTTAAAGTTTATCCCTTAGCTCTTACCAAATATCCGGGGTACTTTTGGAAGTTTTCACAACACCCCTAGAGAATGGCTTATGAGTTGTTTCACACAATCCTAGGCACGTGGCTGTGTTGAAACTGACAGTAATTCATACACATAAGCTGACATACATTTATATTTTGACAGAATAAAGTGTACAGTCAAATGTCCATTGACTCCATGTTATTTCAAAGCATTTTCTTATTAAAATGTATCTTTAGTTAACCCTACTTTGCTGTGCTGTCTAGTAATTTTACTGTAGCTAATGATGTTACAGACTTATGTATACCCTTGTATACCTAGGACAGGGCTGTTTTGTACCCATAAACAGCAACATATTGTCCTCACTGATTCAAGAATTAAAAACATAAATGTTGAAAAATTTCCCGTCTCTATTATCAATGCTTCATTCTGAAATAAAGATCATCTGCAAATAGCAACTTCCCCTGGGAATTATAGGAAGCATTTAATTACGGTTACCTAGTACTTCTTCACTTTGGACAGCTGAGTGGTGGTGGTTTGCTCTCTTAGCAGAAAGTCTAGATTTTATAAACAGTCCTTTTGAGTGCTGCCCTGAATAGGCAGAGTTAATTTGTCATTTCTTCATTTTTCAGCAACAACAGAATCCACCTTTCTTGCTTCAGAAAGCCAGGGAAGAAATATCTGTCACAGGAATGATTTAATCAAAGCAGACACAAACTTTTTAAAACAATAGACTGTAAAGAATCTGTTTGCAATGCAGGAGACCTGGGTTTGATCCTTGGATTGGGAAGACCCCCTGGGGAAGGGAACAGCTACCCACTCCAGTATTCTTGCCTGGAGAACCCCATAGACACAGGAGCCTTGTGGGCTACAGTCCACGGGGTCACAGAGTTGGACACCACTGAGCACACAGACATGGTTAGATTGGGTCCACCTGAATAGTTCAATATAATCTCCCAATTTAATGTCATTAACTGAATCACATCTACAAACTACCTTTTGCTGCGTTATGTAACACAGTCCCAGATTCCAGGAATTAGGATGGGTCCCATCTTCTGGCATTATTCTGTCTACACATCTACAATGGTCTTTTTAAGAGGGACTAAGAACACAGTCCCAACTGACACTGGGGTCTAGTTGCTTGCTGAATGGCACTGGAAAAGAATCTGGAGAAATAAGTCTATATTCAGAAGGAAATGACTAAGTGTAGATGGCTCTTACTGACTTCTTAGTGAAAATCACTAGATCCTTTTATCAAAATTGTCTTGACTATCATAAATCTTGCATTTTCCATATGAGTTTTAGTTTGATTCATTAATTTCTCTGAAAGAGCTTGCTGGGGTGTTTCATTTATTGATCAATTTGAGAATACCATCTGGACCGAACTGTCATTCAATCCATGAACATGCAGTGCTCTCACCATTCATATATTAAAAAAAATTCTCAGCAGTTTGTAGTTTTCTAATTCAGATCTTTTCATTTTCTTTTTCCTAAGTATTTTTATCCTATGTGATGAAATTGTATGATTTACAATGTTTTAAGATTCAGACTGTTCATTGTTCTTGTGTGCTAAGTTGCTTCAGTCCTGTCTGACTATGACCCTATGGATTGTAGCCTGCCAGGCTCCTCTGTCCATGGGATTCTCTAGGCAAGAATACTGGAGTGGGTTGCCAGCCCCTCCTCCAGGGGAATCTTCCCTACCCAGGGATCAAACATGGTCTCATTATGTTTCCTGTATTGCAGCGAGTTCTTCACCACTAGTGCCACCTGGGAAGCCTCAAGATTATTCGTTACTTGTATTATAAAGACAGAATTGACTTTTTCTATATAATGATTTGGACTTTCCTGGTAGCTTAGCTGGTAAAGAGTCTGCCTGCAATGTAGGAGATGTGGGTTTGCTCACTGGGTCAGGAAGATCCCCTGGAGAAGAGATAGGCTACCTACTCCAGTATTCTTGGGCTTCCCTGGTGGCTCAGACAGTAAAGAATCTGCCTGCAATGCTGGAGACCTGGGTTCAATCCCTGGGTTTGGAAGATCCCCTGGAGGAGGGCATGGCAACCTACTCCAGTATTCCTGCCTGGAGAATCCCCATGGACAGAGGAGCCTGGCGGTCTGTAGCTTGTGGGGTTGCAAAGTCAGACACAACTGAATCGACTTAGCACAGTACAGTATAGAACAATTTGTATTTTGCTACCCCACTAAACACACTAGTTTCAAAGTCTGCTATAAATGCAAATTGATTGTGTCAGTGGCTTTTGAAAAAATCAGAGAAAACTATACCACAACTCAATGAACTTAAAGCAAATACACTTATCATGGGAATTTGAGATGCTTGGAGATGTCCAAGGAATCACCTTAAATATCAACTCAGATAGGAATGCATGTTTACTTACCTCTTACTGATCTGTTTATGCAGATATTATTTAAATCTAAAACCAACAAGTTACCTTTTCTTCTAAGGGCACAGCACAATTCTCATCAGTGAAAATAACATGAATTGTTGGAGCAGAAAAGGAAAATTCATAGCCAATTCTTTTGAAGGACCAAAGATGATAGCTTCAACATTTACTCTTTTTTTAGAAAATACTAGATTTTATTATTAAAAGTGCTGCTAAGTTTATACATATGTGTCAGCCATATATATCTTCTATCTTTACTTAACGCAAAATAAAAAACAAAATCACAAAATAATAATCCGAGAAACCATTAAACTGCATGCCAGAGTGAAGTTCAAGAATAAAAGCCTAGGAAAGATTTTTTTAAAAAACTTTTTTTCTAATTTCTCTCTCTTTTATAAATAGTAAGTATATTTTATTCTCACAGAACTCTATGAAGATTCTATAGCTACTTTCCATGTAGAAATAACATATCATTTAAGGTGTATTAAATTGCTTTTGGTCATAATCCTCTATAAAAGCTAAAGTTATTCACATAACAGGAACTCTTTTTCCTCCTTATCCAAATGCCACAAGACTGCATATTGCTAGCAGAATACTACTGGAAATACTAAACAAATATTGGAATTCACATTACAGACATACTGGGCCCATATTGTTGCCAAGCATCATTCATCTGTAATTTAAAGTCTGTTGGTCCTGGCTTAGGTGGGATAATAGATCCATAGCTCAGAAATGGCCTGACAGTAGCATTAAGAAATGATGAACAAAAACCTTTCCCATGACACCTCTTAGCTGCGGGTGTGTTGCTTCACTGTGCAAAGTTGGGATTACACTTCATATATGTATATACACAGACTCACTATGAAGTTTATCATAGTATTTCTCTAAAACACAGGAGACAAATAATAGCATTTCTTTTTTAGAGTACAGGAAAAGAAACATGCCAACCTATAAATGATTTAAGATGTAGTAAAAATAAAAAAATGTGTTCAACAGAAACGGCCAAAAACCAGTTTTTTTGTATACGAAAATGTATATTTGTACCCTGTAAGCCAATACGGCATTCATAACAAATCCATGTGTGGGAAAAGTATTAATCACATGCCAAATACAATCAGTGAAACAAAAATATCACATACAGATGTTTTAAAAAACATGCAGCATGTCAACCCAGGGGCTGTGTGGTAATACACAACTTTTTGTTATCAGCCATAGTAATAGTTTGATGATTATAATCAACAAGCAGTGGTTTAAGCACTTAATGTGACAGTTTTCAATACATATAAGCATTTTACTGTTTAGTTTTATTTTAGTAATTTGGTTGGGGAGTTTAGTGACATATTGAGCATTATAATGCTTTCCTATTTAATTATCAATTATGGGAAATTGGCTCTGAGCTAAGGTTTCATTAGAAACTGATTTATAACTTTGAGGAAGATTCCTTGAGAATGTGTGTGTGTGTACATTTTTTTTTAAGTAGTCACTGACTGGTTTCTTATCAGGCATCTAGTCTCCCCTTTTTCCTTCCCCTTCCTAACACTATTCCTAACATCTGAGTATCACCCTTTAAAAACCATGCAACCCATGTGGTTTTGGGGACAGTCAATTACACCCAAGCAGGCAGGCCATGGTTGACTGGAAGGGCATATCCACTGTTACTAGAAGGCAATTCACCCGCACAGCATTCTTGGTTCAACAGTCAATAAGCATGGTATTTGGATATAAACTGCTATTAGAAACAGGGCATTATCCCCAAGATGTAAGCCTTTTGTCTACACTAACCCAAACTATAAGCTGTAACACTGATAAAACACTGTCTTTTCTGTATTAAAACAGAAGGAAGGATGTACACATTCTAGGAATGGTATACTCTGGTTCCATACCCATTCATCTACTAATGTTCTTTCCTCCTTTCTGCCTTGAAAAAAATTAATCATGTTCAGAGAGTCAAGAATTTTATTTCTAAAATACAATCCAATGACTTCACTATCCTTTCTGGAAAAACATACCACCTATTATCTGAAGGATGAAGAAAACTGAACCTGTCTATAACTACGTATCTTGCCTGGATAGTCACAGAATATTGCATTCCATAATCGAAGAAAGCGATTTTTTCAATTGAGTCAAGAGATCTATATTATAGTTTGAAGTCTTTAAAATTAAAATACATCATATAACACAAGATTTGTGGGAGGGATTAGCGAGATAGTAGTTCAGTTTCCTTTCTGTAGATTAGGTGAGTTGGTCTCTTTAATTTACAATCCTCATTTCATTTACTACCTGAAAATTCTAATTTAGGGCTCAGACTGTGGCCTTGTCATCCAAAAGAGCAACCAAATTAAAAGATACAGCAATTCTTCTGTTTTAGCTTATTATATATCAAGAAACTCAAAAGACCAAAATTGCTATAATAAATGTTACCAATGAACAAACATCTAAAAAGTTTATGGCAATGCATCACACAGAATCACCCTGCAATATTTTTATGTGTAAAGTAGACCTTTTTAAATACAATACTTACATAGTTCTCTCATACATTCATACTGGCCTTGGCAATTTCACATTAAAAATCTTATAAGCATTCTTTAATAAATAAAAAAGAATAAAAACACCTATAAAATTTGGACAAACACAGTCGCACTAAGTATAACCCATCCATTCTTAATTTAACTCATTCACTTACTACAAAGATCTTTATAGAGTTGAATCCAATACTGTATATTGTACATCGCTGCCCTCTGATGGCATCACTAACATATAATTTTAAATTCAGCAAGCAAAAAAAATACTTTATTATAATGTAAAAGAGAGTATGTTAGTTTTATAAGCTACAGAAATAGAAATTAGGAGATGTTTTATGTTCTCTAGAAATAAATATTAATTTCTTAGTAAGTTATAAAAATTTACAGTGTTCCTTCATATAAGCCCTTCAAATGATTTTTCAAGATTTTCCCTGATGATCAGTTTCAAAGGCACTAAGTCCACAAGTTTAAGCAAAAGTCTTCACATATAATGAAATAATGAGATATAAGGTTAAGTGGCAAATTATAAAGAGCTAGATCATTTCATAAAGGAGAGAAAATACAAGTGCAACTTTAAATATCTGAGACATATACAGAATTTTTCCATGCAATATACAAATATATAGTCACTATTTAGGTCAGTGTTTTAACTACTAAAAAGTGGCAAATCATCCACCATCTGCAGAAGAGCAAAGGTAGGGAAAATAAGAATTTAATGAAAGGTCTGGCCACTTTCTAACTCTAATAATCAAAAGCATTTTCAATATTCAATTTTGAAAAAGCACTGCACTTGAGAGCACTAAAATTACAAAGTCTGAACCTTCATTTATTCAAAGAGAAGAAATTAAACTGAGGATGTCCACTTGATTGTAGGTATTAGTTACTGGCAGTAGACTCTTCCATTCATGCTGTGCTTTATGAAACCGTCCACTAGAAAAGATAAAAATATAGAGGAAAGTAAATTTTGTTTAAAAAGTGAACAAACAGATAAAAGAGGAATCTGGGCTATACAAATGTAAAGTGATCTTTGTGAGGACCAGTGACTACTA
This sequence comes from Capricornis sumatraensis, assembly GCF_032405125.1. Lineage (NCBI taxonomy): Eukaryota > Metazoa > Chordata > Mammalia > Artiodactyla > Bovidae > Capricornis > Capricornis sumatraensis. Next base: position 28,603,824 of record NC_091076.1, read on the forward strand.
CGATTTTATAGTCAAGAGTCGGAAATAAAATACAAGATGGTGTGCACAGAGAAAGACAGAAAATATCTGGACAGGTTAACGAGGGGTAGTTAGGTCCCAAATACCTGATAATCAGTCAAACAAAAAATCACAAGACAAAATAAAAACAATGAAACTACGAAGTAAAAATAAAGGAATTGGAATTCTTGAGGCAGGGGAGTGAAAGAAGTGGTAGAAATTATTAAATAACAGTCTGGCAAAGTCTTTGTCTGGAGAAGGAAATGGCAACCTGTACTCCAGTATTCTTGCCTTGAGAATCCTATGGACAGAGTCCATGGGGTTGCAGAGTCGGACACAGCTGAGCGACTAACGCACACCAAGTCTTTGACTGTCTCAACTTGAGAAACTATTCCACGTGGTACTCTGCTTAATCCAGTTTATTAAATTTTGCAATAGTAAGTTCTGAAAAAGCCATTGGGGTAACACCAGACATACATACCAGTCTCTAGTGTTCCAAGTATATTAAGAAACATCAGGTGTGACATAGTTTTAAAAAATGTTTATTTAAATAAAGTTTAAAAATTAAGCATGAATTCAAGTGAACTTATTTTCCTTTATTTTAGGATGTCTTACGGATTAAAATATTGTGCTTTTTTTAATCTCCAAGGAAGGTATTCAATATATAACATAATATTCAGTGTTTTGGGGTTTCCCTCGTGGCTCAGCTGGTAAAGAATCTGCCTGAAATGAAGGAGACCTGGGTTCGATCCCTGGGTTGGGAAGATCCCCTGGAGAAGGGAAAGGTTGTAAAGTCCATGGACTATACTGTCCAAAAAGTCTGTGAAGAGTCGCAAAGAGTCGGACATGACTGAGTGAGTTTCACTTCATTATTTTTAACCAGTTTTTACCATGGTACTCTATTTTCAACAAAATATCCCTTAGGACTAGTATTACAAACACTAGAGCAGTGATTCTCAATCTGGTTTGACATCAGACTCCTTGGGGAGCTTAAAAGTCTTGACGGCCAAGCCCCACTCTCAGAGATCCTGATTGGTACAAGGTCAGATCCAAGATCCAGCCTTTTGTGAAAGTTTCCCATGAACCAATGGCATCTGCCAGAACTCCTCTGCTGGTATATCCTGAACTGATGCTAGTTTGTGTCCTGACGCCATCATCACACTGACTTTGTAAAATAAGGCTGCCTTTCCAGAATACAGCAAGCATTACCAATGCCAACTGTCCTTGTAACAGGGAGTTAGTCAGCAGATGAATATGTGGAGCATGTGAAGACAGACAGGGTCCTGTTTTCCTCATACTATGGAGTCAGGTTAGGAAGAATCTAGCTATATGACAGGACACTCAAGGCCTGAGAGCAGCCCATAAATGACCTCAGGCCAAAGGGTTTGAGGATTAAAGCTGCTGTCTATCTTGTATTTTCCCTTCTGTTATCCCTGAAAGTTGCTCAGTGCTGTCCAACTCTCTACGACCCCACCGACTATATCTTCCATGGAATTCTACAGGCCAGAATAGTGGAGTGGGTAGCCTTTCCCTTCTCCAGGGGATCTTCCCAAGTCTCCCACATTGCAGGCAGATTCTTTAACAGCTGAGCCACCAGGGAAGCCCTGAGCCACCAAAAATGTTGAACTTCACTGTATGCTCTTGATGAGCAATGCAGGTGGCCAAAGAAAAAAAGGTACTGAATTTAACACTGATAATGTCTCTCATTTTGGGCACTTCTCAAGGGACCAGAAGAAAGACCTAACTTATTTTTAATCTATAGGCTTCATGGCATGGAAACTTCAGCTTTAATTACAGAAGCCCCTTTGTCTCTTAAGAGTTCAAAAGCTGATATAAAATGTTAGGGTGAAAGTGAAAGTGAAAGTCGCTCAGTCGTGTCCAACTCTTTGCAACCCCATGGACAATACAGCCTATGGAATTCTCCAGGCCAGAATACTGGAGTGGGAAACCTTTCCCTTCTTCAGGGGATCTTCCCAACCTAGGGACTGAACCCAGGTCTCCCACATTGCAGGGGGATTCTTTACCAGCTGAGCCACAAAGTCAAAGTGAAGTTGCTCGGTCGTGTCCGACTTTTTGCGACCCACCAAGCTCCTCCGTCCATGGGATTCTCCAGGCAAGAATACTGGAGTGGGTTGCCATTTCCTTCTCCAGGGGATCTTCCCGACCCAGGGATCAAACCCAGGTCTCCTGCATTGCAGGCAGACGCTTTAACCTCTGCGCCACCAGGGAAGCCCCAAGGGAAGCCCAAAAATACCAGAGTGGGTACCCTATGCCTTCTCCAGGGGATCTTCCCGATCCAGGAATCGAATTGCGGTCTCCTGCATTGCAGGTGGATTCTTTCCCAACCACGCTATCAGGGAAGCCCTTTGTTAGGTTAGAACATGTAAAATAAGTACCTTCTGAGTATTAAAAAAAAATCCTTTTTTATAATATTATGTGACTTCAAGTCATTCAGAAACTTGTATTTAGTGAAAAAAACTAAGAGAGCTTGAAGCAGGTTATAGTACAATCCAATTTTATAAAATTGACATATAAAATGAGATTAGAAATGATGTCAAAATGATACTAAATTTGGGTGATTTTTACTTTCTTCTTTGTACCCTTCCATATTGCTTAAGTTTTGTATACAGTTAAGACTGTCATTAATTATGTAAGTATAGGGGGCTTTCCAGGTGGCGCCAGTGGTAAAGAATCCACCTGCCAAGGCAGGAGACTCAAGTTCAGTCCCTGGGTTGGGAAGATCCCCTAGAGAAGGAAATGGCAACCCACTCCAGTGTTCTTGCCTGGACTATTCCATTGACAGAGGAGCCTGGTGGGCTACAGTCTGTGGGGTTGCAGAGAGTTGGCCATGACTAAGCACACACATACATACACACACGTAAGTATGAAGTTAAGATATGGGGTTAAGATAAACAAGAAAAATCTACTTGCATTTTGGGAAAAATAAAACAAATCTATTCCAATGAATGTTGAAATGTTCAAATAAACTGACACTTCTTCCAGTCTATATTGTTCATGCTTTTAAATTCACATTTCTCTGATAATCATTTTCTGGAGGAAATTACTGAATGGATTGCTACTTGAGTTTTCAAAAATTCCAGGTAAATCAAATCTTCAATAAATTTTAATACTTACTCTAAGTCCACCTTCTGGTGGGGGTCCAGATGTAGCCATTTCTTTTTCTATTTTTTCCTTTTTCTTTCTCTTTTCTTCCACAGACTGAACATTCAGAATACCCCGAGATGCAGCCTTCAGGAAAATTGTTGATAAACAACAAAATTGTAGAAAAACAACAAAAATTAGTTTTCTGTGTCCAGAAGGTGTCTTTTGCATTTTGCCATTCAGGTTTTTCTTTCGATATGGGGGCAGGGGAGGGGGCTGGTCTCTTTTTTTGGCAACAAAGAATTAGACTATTTCTAAAACAGTTTTACATAAAACATACTACAATTTCTTCATTGGGTATTTTGCAACCATACACATTTCACCCCTAAAATTACTTCACAACTGTCAGTGCCATTTCATCTCAAGGAACAATGTTATTAAAGGGGCATCTCACATAACTGAAGACACGTGTGTGGCAATTGTCATACATTAACAAATCCCTGGAGGAGGGCATGGCAACCCACTCTAGGACTCTTGCGGAGACAATCTCATGGACAGAGGAGACTTGCTGGCTACAGTCCATGGGGTCACAGAGAAGTGGACATGGCTGAGCACACACACAAATGACAGAAATGTATTAAACAAATTTACTGAAACACAGAAATCATTCTGAAAAACGTTCATCTTTAAATTTGTAAGATATCAGATATCACTTTCATTAGAGGAATACTACTAGTAATAGACATTTACAGAGAACAAGGCACAAATTTAATCATCTAAGGTCGAATTTTATTTTACTCTCACCTCCTTCTGTCTTCTCTCCGCAGCCTCTGCAAGCTTTGCTCTTTTTTCTTCCTAGAAAAAATGTGTAAGAAATATGGTTTTAAACAAAACCAACCATGATCCTTGATATTTTATACTTTATCTTACCAGTAATATAAGTTTATAAAAATAGTACTGGCCTAAACTGTCCCACTAGGAATGCCACTACTTATAACATTTATAAAATACTCCACTTTCTGAATTTCATTTTCCCAATCAGTGTACCTTCAAGTAAGCACAAGGTGAGACATATACCTTTATCTATATATACACATTTTATATCTCATACATACATACACAGATTGGCCTGTGAAATAATCTATTTGCTTTTTTTCTTTTTAAGTGCTAACAAACTAGTCAGGACAATAATAAAACAAATGACATTGAACAATATAAGCAGGGAAATACATGGTTGATTAAATGCCAATTAAAAAGGAGTTTGAGGCAGCCTGGTATTTTCAGAAAAAGTTCATGAATGAAGAGAATGAATCTCATTGTGTAGGACAAGAAGGACGGAAGGGTATTTGAGATGTACTGTTCCACGTTGAGACACCATGAATATTATTTTTCTACCTGGATTAATCACAAGTTACAAATTATTTAAATATATAAGACAGTAAACAGCATTCTCTTGGGAGCCGTGTTAATAATTTCATTTTCCACAAAACACTCATTCATTCACTTATTCATTCTTTGGATACTTAATGAGCAACAATCCTACCTAGGAACTATTCCCGGTGCTGAGAATACAGCAGTGAAATTAATACAGAGAAATATTTCCACCCACATGGAATTTACATTCCAATGAAGACAAACAGTCATATATAATCAAATAAATACACATTTATTAGACTGAAGGAAGTGCTTCTGGGAAATGTAAAGAAGAGTATGGTCAAAATGGAAGGATGGGTTGATGGTAGAGTGGAGGATCTATTTTATTGAGGGTGGTGAAGAAAAGCCTCAAAGATAAAGTGACATTCAAGTATTCTGCCATGTGGTTATCTCTGGGGGTGGCAGGGAGGGCTTAGCAACTGCCGGCATATTAGTTTTTTATCAACAGCCAGATAAAGAAAATTAAGAACATTTAAAAGCAACAGTATCAGGAAAGACGAGGTGAATTTTCTCATATCAACCTCCAGGTCGTTTTTAGCACTTAAGATCATCAAATAGCTGAAGAGTTAATGTACTTCCCTAAAAAACTCATTTCCTTCAAAGAATTTTTAGCCAAATATTAATAACGGAGAGGAATTTAGGTTTTCTGTTAGCAATTTCCTGTAAGGATTATTAAGGTAAAAAGGCTGTTAAAAATAGAAAGCTACAAAAAGTATAAATGTACTATACCACAAACCACTCAGATACATCTGCAATTATCCAGATAAATAACGACTACTTTCTAGTACAAGTATGTCCCCAATATTGCATGGGGACAAATGACATATTTTTAAGACGCATTTCTTGTTAAACTGAAAATTCAAATTTCAAGGCGCGTTGTATTTTTATTCGCTAAACGTGGCAACCTTACAAATTGTATATTCTGTACTACATAAAATGCTTTTTAAAATATAACTTCAGTTCAGTCGCTCAGTCGTGTCCGACTCTTTGCGACCCCATGAATCGCAGCACGCCAGGCCGCCTTGTCCATCATAAATACTAAAGAGAAATTCATTAATACAATATCTAATAAAACGCAGAAATATACAAGACTTTATTGAGCACCTTCTTTAAACAGCTGGTACAGACACATAAAAATGCACATCTCCTACAAGATGAAACTCCTCAGTTCACAGAGAAAGAGGGATGTCTTTTCACATATTAACTTCATCTACCGCATCTCCAGGAGTGGTCCCCACGGCGCACCGTCCGCGTGCGCCTGCGTCCTATGAATTCCCGATTTTGCCGGCGGCGAAAGGTAAAGAGACACCGGAGGCGCCTTCAGAGGGAGAAAGACGGACGCGAAGGCAGCCCCCAAATCCCGCAGGCAGGATGTCGAGATCCCTCGGGGCGCAGCCACCCGTCTCTGCCAGCTGGTTCCCCACCGGCGGCTCTCCGGCCCGCGCCGCCGCGTCCAACGGCCCGTCCCGGGGCCGCAGCTCGGGCCTCCCGGCGCGCCCCACCGGGAACAGGTGCGCGCGGCGCCGGCGGGCTGACGCGCGGAAGCGGGCAGGCAGCCTTACTCACCAGGTCCGGCGAGGGAGGCGCGGCCTCGGTGGGACATGGAAAACACAGCCCCATGGGGATCGCAGCCGGGGGACTCCTCCGCGGTCCGCCCAAACCAGGCCGTGAGAACTGCGCGATCAAACACGGGTCCCAGGTCTGCGGCGCTCGCTCCGCCCCCGCCGGGCGGCTTGGTGACCGGGTCGCTCCGCCCCGCCGCTCCGCTATGCCCCGCCCCTCTCCCGCAACGCCCCACCCCCTCGGCCCCGCCCACTCACACTCCCCGTACTGCGACTCCGCGCACATCCACGCCCCGCCCCCGCGGCTCCGCCCACGCCCCGCCATTCCTCCTGGGCTCGGCTCCGCCCCACTGTTGCCGGGCTCCACTCCGGCCCCGCCCCGCCCCCGCCTCTCTGAGGCAACTCCCCACCCGTACCTCCAGAGGCTCCGCTAGGACCAGGCCTTGGACTCAGGAAACACCTGCTGAAGGCAGCACGCAGAAGAGGGATGGAAATAAGTTCGGCTCTAGCCTGCAAAACTCTTTGTAGCTCCCAGTTGGCTGACCCTGTATAAATGAGTGACATGACTCGGGATAGTTTATGTTATCTCTTTTGTGAGAAGGGACTCTGACTTCCAAGAAATTAAAGCCAAGATTTCAAGTTGATGTCAGCAAGCGTCAGTGCCTCTCAGTACTACTCCAGTTGGGAGGGCAGAACATGAAATTTATCACTATGTTTTAGAATTGAGCCGCGTGAATGCAGCATTGGTTGAGACGTCCATTATTTTCTGGTGCGTTGGATACATTTTTCCATCCAAGAGTAGCAGTAATGTTTGAAATATTCAGAAATATTTAGAGTGTATGCTCTTCAAATTTAATAGGTATAAGAATCACCTGAGCATCTACTTTAATGAATTAAGGTGAGTTAACAAATATCACAGCCAAATGGACGTATCATTGGAAACTTGATGCCAGCATACTGGGTTCTTGATGTTAATCTTCTGTTAACAGCTTTATGAAGTCACCAAGTGGTTCTTTAAAATTATTTAAGTTTTTTACCCAGTTAATTGGTACAGTCTAAAAGTTATCAGAAAACTGCACTTGTCAAAAAATCCTTTCTATGAATCCTTTTGAATATGAAGTACTTATTATAGCAAGAGCATCAGAGTAAAACAGTGACCGTCTATAAATGACAAGAGTTTGAAAGACATGATTGAAGAGCTGATTACAATGCAGTTGACAAAGAAACTTGGTTACTACTGTGAGTTACAAAATTCAGTATGATTACTAGAATTATGGCTGTTAATATTTTACTGAGACATATTAGATTTTTAGGAGGTCCATAATTTCCAGAATATCTATATTAATAACATTTATCCTTACAACATAAACTAAGTTTTATCATGACTCATTTGATAATGCTTACATATAATTTCATGTACAAAGTAACCCTAATTTGTTTAAGATTTCTCTTCAGCAGATTTTTCAGATGTTCTCTCTGAAGCATCCCAAAGTTAGTTAGAGGTCAAAAGAACTTTGATTAGAGTTTATCAAAAATGTTTCAAAACATTTGATCAAATATTATAGGGTCATATGTCACTGTGGAACAATACTTATTCACTTAACCAAAGTGACAATAGAGATTTCAAGAGGCAAATGTCACAACTCATAACAGATTACTGGTTGAAGGTAAAGAAACTTTACAATTAGTTTTCAAAAGAAGATCAGTATTTTCCAAAAACTTTGTCTCCTTAATAGAGAGAAAACCAAATTCAGGATTTGTACCATTTTACCTTTCAACTTAAAATTCATTTACTCAGTTGAATTTATTCTACTCTTTATCAGCCCTGACCAACACATAGAATGCCTTTCTAAGGCATTGTCTAAAGATAACTTTCTATATCCATATTTTGTCCCTTATTTTCTTTTCCTTTTAGAAATAAACAGCTTTAGGGCAAAAATCCTTTCTTTTCCCATGCATTTCCATTATTTACACCTTCTTTTTCCTTGCATACAAAGACGTTTTCCTTATTAATTTTTAGTAGTTTTAATTAGATACTTTAATTGTAATTCTTAACCTTAAAAACCTTAGTTTCTAATAAAAACTAAGTAAGCAATTATGAACATGTACTTTAGCAATTTGTAGATAGGCAAACTTGTGAATATTAATTGTAATTTCTAAAACAGGTGTTCCGTAAAGAAAATATCTCAGTGTGGCACCAAATATATTTATTAATAGTCCTGAATATTTTTAGTTTCTCTGTAAAATGAAGCTTTTGTTCAGTAATGTTACAGTTTCTTATTTGGAAATGATCTGAATATTTAATGAATTCCCATCATTGAATTTAACTAAGCAGTTTCAAGTTACAAATAAATCTGGAGAAACGATTTTAGACAGATATACTCAAAACATAATTATTCCTAAAGAGTTCACTTAAACTATCTCATTTACCTTTAATTTATTTAAAACTTTCATATCAAGTTATTTTTCTTGCTGACAAATTTTGTAGCAGGAATAATATAGTCTTATTTGATTTTGAGTAAACCTAGATACAACAAAAGTATCATACTTAATGTTGATGACCCTAAAGAGATGTCTGTATTAATTAACTGACAAACTGAAATTTTTCATTCATTAACATAGAATCTACTTCATTTATTAACTCTAGATCATGTGATTCAGAAGTTCATTTGGATTAGTTTCTTTGTATTTATGAGTATTTATATGTGCTTAATTTCCTTTAAGCCAATTAAATAGAGCTCTTTTACAAATTAATATTGGCAATACCACACCTCTACAATACAAACACACAGATACAAACAAACACCTCATAGTTTCCACTCTGAAATTTTAGCCATGAATAAGTTACAATAATATAAAACCCATCAGTTGTAAGAGTTTGGATTCAAATTGTATTTCTGGTGGATGGAACAAATCGAGGTCACCTGTTTAGAAGACTAATCCTTTTACTAATATTTATAGAAAAGACACTTAAGTGTCTTACAAACCTTAAGATTTGTATTTGTCCTGACAAGTCAAGTTCCAGATTATCTTTTCCTGTTTTGTTTTTTCTTTCAGTAAGAGTTACCTTCCTGAAATTTGCATTTAAAAAAGATGACTATGATTAGAGTAACTGACCAGGTAGACTATGAAACTCAGAAGTATAGAAGAAATTCAACGTCCTCCTAGAAGGAACTTTGTTATTGTCATACATTTTAATCCTGCATGTTATTATTGCCACAATACCTTGATTTTTTCTTAAAACAATCAATTATTTTTCAAAAAATAAGTTTAAATGATTTTGTATTCATTCATGTGTATTATTTCCAGAGCTATTCATTTTGTGAAGGTCCAAGAATCTGACAATTTTTCTTCTACTTAAAGAATTTGCCCTGCAAGTCTGCTAGTGATAGATATTTTGGGGGCTTTCCTTTTCTGGGGAAAAACAACAACAACAACAACAACTGCATTTTGCTTCAAATAACACGTAAGGTTGACAAGATTTTTAAAAATGTTTTAGAGATGATAGGGGGTGGGAGGTGGGAGGGGGGTTCAGGATTGGGAACTCACGTACACCCGTAGCTGATTCATGTCAGTGTATGGCAAAACCAATACAGTATTGTAAAGCAAAATAAAGTAAAAATAAAAATTTTATAAAATGTTTTAAATCAGTTTTTTAAAGATGTCATTTTGGTTACATGATTTATAATGACCTTTGTGATTTTCTTATGCTTATTTCTCAGCATTTAATGTGCTCCATGTCCCTGTTGTTTTATTTTTTCAATGTTTTTCAGCAATTTGATTATGAGATAATTTGGTAAGGCTTGGAATTCATTTTGCTTGGTGTCCATTACACTTTTTGAATCTGTGGGGTTAGTTTTCATCAAATTTGGAGACATTTTGGGCTTTTTTTTTTTTTTTTGTTCCATCCTTCTCCACTAACTTATCTCTAGTTATTCATGTCTTAGACCTCATGATATTGTCTCACAGATCAGTGAGCAGCTAATCATTTCCCCAGTCTTTTTCTCTTTGCTTTAGTTTGAATTGTTTCTATTGCTTTATCTGCTGTATCTTCGATTTCAATGTCTTTCATACGTAGTCTCTCAGTAGTGTCTGACTCTTTGCAACCCTAGGACTGTAGCCCGCCAGGCTCCTCTGTCCATTGGATTCTCCAGGAAAGAATACTGGCATGACCTTCAATGTCTTTTATTTACATCTAATATACTGTTAATATAATTTAGTGAATTTTTAAAATTTCAGATATTTTCAGTGTTAAAATTTCCATCTTTTTAGTCTTCCATTCCTCTCCTTCCTGTGTTCACATTTTTCTTTAAACTGCTCAACATAGTCGACATATTTATAAGAGATGATTAAACTGATTCTTCTGATTCCATCCTCTCTTCATTTTGGTGGCTCTATTAACTTTATTCCTCCCTTTTTAATGTTTTATAATTTTTTGCTCCTTGGCATGCCTAGTAATCTTGATTGGACACTAGATATCGCACATGGATGGTACAAAAAGAGTAAACAGATATGACCTTGCTGAGTTCACCCTATACACATGCAGCTTTGCATTTAACACAGACTAAATGCAAGTCATAATACAGATCTGCCAATTACTTTCAGCAGTTTCTTACTTTCTGGATTTCTGCCCTACTGGTTCCAGTTACTCCAGACTGCCTGAATCCTTATCTCTCTTTCTCAATCAGGGAAACTCCTGTGTTCTGCCTGTGATCCTCTTCCCTGCATAAAGGACTGCTCTGGAATGCTCCTCAGGCAGTAAATGGAGTTCATTTGGTTCTCTTCTCTTAGGGATCACAATCTGTTTTTGACTTTTGTCTATTTTCTGAAACCATTGTTTTTAGAATTTTGTCTTTGTTTTTAGTTGTTTACTACGGAAACATAATTCTGGTACTTCCATTATGCCCAGAAGCAGAATTTCCTGTATTTCACTTTAAATTTTATTTAAGAAACCACACATCAGTCATTGAATATAATATTCTTGTTCATTCTATAGTTGGTTATTCTTTTATCAGAAAATAATTGTGATAATTCCTTTTTCATGTTAGAAATTACTTATATAAGTAAGTAAGCATTTTACAGATATGGTAATGATTTATTTCATGCATAAAAGTAAAAATTCAGTATTCAAATTTTACTAATACCTTAAATGAAAATTTTAATTATACTATAGCTTATTTGCAATATCAACATATGATACAGACATTAGTTATATTAAAACTCTTTCCTAGGTACAACCTATGAAGTATAAAATAAATAAGATACAGGGTTATAATGTACAGTGCATGGAAAACAGCCAATATTTTATAAGTACCTTTAAATGAAGTATAATCTTCAAAAATATTGAATCACTACATTGTGCACCTGAATCTAATATTGTTAGTCAACTACATCACATTACATCATACTTCAATTAAAAAACAAACCAAAACAAAACTCTCTACTAGGACTTGTTTAAAGATTTTAAACATCTTGTTTAAACACAAGTCATTATAAATATACAGCAGAGGAAATGTATTTTCCCCTATTATTAAAGCATAATGCTAAATCTCTAAATACGTTGTAAATCCAGCTGCAAAAACGTAACCATGAATACATCACTTATAAAGGCATATGCATATTATTATTTGTTGAAAAGAAGCAATCTCAAATTACCAGAGAAAGTGGTGGTAAGATATCATATTTAATAAAATTCTAGACCCTGTAGCTTAGGTGTTAAATGGTTGCACTGTGTTTATTTTGCTGAACTGGAGGAGCACTGTCTTTATTTTTTCGAATGACATCAAATCACAAAATGCCACTTGATGTTAGAAATCTGTGGTCTGGCATGATTTCTTCCACACAGACTTCAACTTTATGTCCACTAGAAGAGATTAAAATACACAAAGAAAAATAAATTCAATCAAAACGTACAAAGCAAAGATTTATACAAACTATAAATTCTCTTGGAAAAGTTTCAGAAGACTTTCTTACAAAAAAATAATTGTATAAAAAATTAGAAATAATATTCTAAATTAAAACAGTCAGATAGAAGCCAGATGTGAGTTATGATAACAGCAAAGTATTATCAAATAAGTCACATGCTATGTGTTCTATGAAAGGTCATGTCAGTCATACCCCACTCTTTGTGACCCCATGGACTGTAGCCCACCAGGCTCCTCTGTCCCTGGGATTCTCCAGGCAAGAACACTGGAGTGGGTTGCCATGCCCTCCTCCAGGGGATCTTCCTGACCCAGGGATCGAACCTGCATCTCTTACGTCTCCTGCATTGGCAGGCAGGTTCTTTATCACTAGTGACACCTGGGAAGCCCCAAATAAATCATATCTGGATAAATATGATATAAACATTTTTTTCTATGAGTCAAGCAACAAATGCTATAAATAGAAAAAAACTGTAGAAACCAAAAATAGCAATTTAGAGAGAGGGTAGAGGAATTTGTGAATATAATGGTTGTGACAGAGATATTAAACAACGATTTTTCTTTCCAAGTTTTAGTCTGTGATTGACTGAAAAAGTATATTAGTTTACCCGTTGAGTGTTTTAAGTCTTGAAATGTCCCAAAATGAAGTGAATAAGAGTGACAAATAAGTGAAAATGGAAAGCTTATGTATATCATTATCGGCAGGAATTTAATCAATACATCAGGATAATTTTAATATGTATGAAGATGATAATTAATGATATAATTAGGAGAAGAGTTTTGTTACAGAGATAAACAGACAAATATTTTTTTCAAACGTTTCCCAATTGGATGCTCTAGTGTCATCATGCATCTTCAGTTCTACTGGGCACAATCCATGTTTAAGTAAAGCACTTATATGCATGCACTAAGGCCTTTATTTTCATCTCAAATCATTTAAGTTGTACAAATACTGTTGATATACTTTTTTCTGAGGCCAAAGATTAATTTAAGTAGAAAGAAAAAAAAAGATGGTATTAGTAGGGGTGCTGCTTATAACACAACAATTTGCAAAAGATAAAGGAGAAGAAAAAGTGAAAAATGATATGCTCAGTTGGTAAAGAATGCACCTGCAATGCAGGAGACCCCAGTTCAATTCCTGCGTCAGGAAGATCTGCTGGAGAAGGGATAGGCTATCCACTCCAGTATTCTTGGGATTCCCTTGTGGTTCAGCTGGTAAAGAATCCACCTACAATGCAGGGGACCTGGGTTTGATCCCTGAGTTGGGAAGATCCCCTGGAGAAGGGAAAGGCTACCCAGTCCAGGGTTCTGGCCTGGAGAATCCCATGGACAGTTCATGGGGTTGCAAAGAGTTGGACATGACTGAGTGACTTTCACTGTTCAAAGCAGTATTATTCTGTACAGTCTGCTTTTGGTACTAGTTTTACATTCATTTCAAGCCATTATATTCATTACAGTTTTGCAACAAGATCAGTAGAGAAATTGAGAATAAGCATTTATGTTCATTTATAAAAATTTGACACTGCTACAGCATTTTGTACAAAGTGATCAGTCCACAGTGGTTTGGAAATTAAACCAAACAAAATTTTAGTGTATACTTTGGAACATTGAGCCCCCTCATGTTCTTTTTGTGGAAAAGGGAAACTTTCATAATGGCCTACTGCCGCCAAAGGAAAATAACTGGATGTTCTGAACACAATTTCAGAAATTTTGTATTAAGGACAATGAATACTAAATGCCAGATTGAACTCAGGCTTTTCATGAATCATGCATTTTATTTTTTATATTTGTATTTGTGAGAGATACCAGTTGTCTCTGGAAGCTCTCTGGCTGGTAGGATAATTGATAAAGAACATTCTGCAGACATTTCTATAAGACACATCTGGCAGCTCAAGAAAGAAAAGGGAGTTTTTTAACTGAAAGCCATAATGGTTTGGAATTGAGGACAAGTCACAAAAAGAGGAAACCAATGACACGAAACATCTGCACTGGAAAAGGGATGGAAAGATTAACCAAACTAATTGTGTGAAAATGAATCAAGAGTTAAAAGGCTCAGAAGCCATACCCTGTAGCAAGGTGGTCTCAGGAATCATTGCTCCCTTCTCCCCCACATCCCACATCATTAAACTTTGCTATGGAATAACTGTGCAGATGTGAAGAGATGACTCCTTGGAAAAGACTCTGATGCTAGGAAAGACTGATGGCAAAGGAGAAGAGGAAGGCAGAGGATGAGATGGTTAGATAGCCATCACTGACTCAATGGACATGAATCTGAGCAAACTCCGGAGATAGAGCGGCATACTTCAGTCCATGGGGGTCTCAAAGAGACACGACTGAGTGACTGAATAACAACAAAGGTATGTTGTGCAAGCATATTTTAATGCATATCAGAGAGATCATGACCATGGGGGTGGGGTTACAAACACAGGTGTATCAGCAAGAGCTGGTGTATCAGCAAGAGCTGGTGTATCAGCAAGAGCTGGTGTATCAGCAGGAGCTATGTAGATATTTAAGACAGTGGGGTAACTATATAAAGTTGCATATCCTGGGATCCTGTGTGGCAATACATAAACTCCCATGACTATGGAAATACAAAGGAAAGCAAAGCTAAGGGGCTGAATTTATATTCATAATATGCACTTATTCGAAAAACTGGGAAGAGGATGAGTTTCTGGAGGATCAGCCTGAAAAGGAAATGAAGGTATTTTCTTTCACACTAATTGTGCTCAGTTGGTCTGACTCTGCGACCTTGTGGACTGTAGCCAAGCCAAGCTCTTCTGTCTATGGATTTCCCAGGCAAGAATACTTGGAGTGGGTTGCCATTTCCTTCTCCAGGGGATCTTCCAGACACAGGGATGGAACCTGCGTCTCCTTCATTGGCAGGCAGAAATCTTACCACTGAACTACCTGAGAAGTCCTTTTTCCAACTAATAGAACCTCAATTCTCTAGAGCAGCAGTTTTTTTTTTGTTTTTTTTTTTAGCACTTTAGACTGTCTTGCAGCTAAGGGTGGCCAGTTTTGATCAAAGAAAAATAAGTGGCAGTTTCCAGTCTGACATGTACAGAGTTTGGAAATTGTCACTCACATTTGCACAACCAGAAAAGTGCTGAACACACTGAAAATCAACAACTTTTCATAGATCCGTCAGAGAACTGAAGTCCCAGGGTGAACTGCTCTGATGACAAAGGAAAAGACAAACAATGCTGCTGGGACCATACTGGAAGGAACACTGAAACGGACAAGTTTCTGTGGCTCAGTATGGATTAGCTTGAAAGTTAAAAAACTCAGGTTGGTGGGGAGTCTTAGGGAGGCCCTCTTAGGGAAGCCTTCATATTTCATTGAGTGAAGATCAGAACTTTAGTTGGGTATTTTCCATACCTTATGTAGAAGGGTCTGGATTTGGGCATTTCCCCAGGTCAACTAGAGTTTGATAAAAGGTAAATTAGATCCTGATAAACCAGTTCCCTTGAGTATGCCCTGTTAGGAGAACAAAGAGCCCTAAGTATTTCAATATGGTAGTTTCCCCCTTCCACTCTAGAAGCAAAGAGATTTTTCCCTGATCTTCTATTATGTGATCATATCACTAGATGCAGAATGAGCATTTGACAAAATCCAGCACCCCTTTATGATAAAAAAAAAAACAAACAAACACAAAACCAGCAAAGTAGGAATAGAGAGGGATTGTCTCAAAGAAAGAACATTTATAAAACACCTACAGCTAACCTCATATTTAATGATGAGTAACTAGATGCTTTCCAGCTACGATCAGGAACTCTGATGAAAAAAATTTATCAAAGATGACCTAAATAAATCTGATGAACAATGCTCATTTATAAGAGACTCAATATTATTAAGATGTCAGTTCTTTCCAAAGCGATCTACAGATCTAGCACAATACAATCAAAATTACAGCAAGTTACTTTGTGGATTTTGATAAACTGATTCTAAGTCTTATATGAATAAACAAAAAGACCAAGGATTACTGACATAACACTGAAGGAGAAGAACAAAGTTAGAAGGCTAACACTTATGTTACTGATATTACTAATCTAACTCCAGGATTTACTATAAAGCTACAGTAATCAAGACAGTGTGGAATTGGCAAAAGAACAGATAAATACTCTATTTAATGGAACAGAATAGATAGCCCAGAAATAGACCCACACAGATACAAATAGTCAACAGAACTTTGACCAAGGAGCAAAGGTAAATATAATATAGATAGGATAGCTTCATCAGGAAACGGTGCTATAAAAATAAGAACAACACACACATGCAAAAAAAAAAAAGTCTAGACACTTAGTTTATACCTTCCATTTAAGGAACTCAAAATGTATCATAGACCTAATGTAAAGTATAAAATTATAAAAATTCTAGAAAATAACACAGGAGAAACGCTTTAAGACCTTGGATTTCACAATGAGTTTTTAGATACACTAAAAGCATGATCCATGAAAGAAAGAATTGATAAGTTAAGCTTCATTAAAATTAAAAATTTGGCTTTTGGAAAATATTATTAGAAAAAATGAAAACACAAAGGACAGATTGGGAGAAAACATTTCCAAAATATATATGAAAAGCTGGCATCCAAAATACACAAATGGCTCAAAACTCAACTATAAAAAATAAACAACTAAAAAGTGGGCAAAGTATCTGAATAGACACCTTATCAAAGAAGTTATACAGTTGGTAGATAAACATATACAATGATTGTCAATATGCTGAGTTGCTGAGTCATGTCTGACTCTTTTCGACCCCATGGACTATAGCCCACCAGGCTCCTCTGTCCATGGGGATTCTCCAGGCAAGGATACTGGAGTGGTTTGCCATGCCCTCCTCCAAGGAATCTTCCCAACTCAGGGGCTGAATCCAGGTCTCCCACATTGCAGGTGGATTCTGAGCCACCAAGGAATTGCAAATTAAAATAATGAAATATCACTATACAACTATCCACCTGGCTAAAATCCGCAAACACTGATAACATCAAATGTTGGCAATGGTAAGGAGCAACAGACAACTGTCATTCATTGCTAGTGGGAGTGCAAAATAATACAGCTACTTTGGAAGACAGTTTTGCCAGGTTTTTTTTTTTTTTTTTCTCAAAGTTAAACACAGTTTTAACATATGATCCAGCAATTGTGTTTCTAGGTATTTTCCCAAATGAATTGAAAGCTATGTGTAAAAAAAAACATTTCCCATGAATGTTTAGAGCAATTTTTTTGATGATTGCTAAAACTGCAAGTGACCACTATGTTTTTCAGTAGGTGAGTGGATCCATGCAATGGGTAAAAAGAAATGAATTATCAAATCATGAAAAGATATGAAGGAAACTTAAGTGTCTATTACTAAGGAAAAGAAACCAGTATGAAAGATTACATACTATATGATTCCAACCATATGACATTCTGAAAAAAGGTGAAACTATAGAGACAGCAAAAAGATCAGTGATTGCCAGGGGCTTGAGATGGGTGAGGGAAGAGGGAAAGGATGAATGCATAGTGCACAGGAGATTTTTAGGGCAGTGAAAATCTCCCGTATGATAGTGTAATGGTGAATAAAAGACATGTGTGTGTTTGTGTATGTTTGTATGTATGGGGTGTCTATCAGCTTTTTTGAAGTATAGTTGACATGCAATAAACCACACATATTTATTTGAAGTGTATACTTTAAAACGTTTTGATACGCATACACCCACAAAGCCATCACCTCAACCAAGATTATATATATATATACACACACAGAGGTTACTCTCTTGATCAACAAGAACTGATTCAACAGGTGTATACTTTTTCCCTTTGTCCTGTATCCTCTTCTTTTGGAATGTGGATGCACTCTTTACCTATTGTAGAAGCCTTTTTGAGACCATGAGAGTAAAAGTCATGTGAAAATGTGAACGATCAAAAAGATGGAAGGAGCCTGAAACTTCTTTGGTGGTTTTATAAATCACCATATCAATCCTAGGCTGCCTAGATCAGGAGTTCTCCTTTGGAGGAAAAAGTACTATTTGTTTAAACCATGACAGCTGAGTTTCTTTTAGAAGGAGCTGAAGTTACAAATTTCTACCTAACAATGCTATTCATTAGTGAGGTTTATTTTCCTTGAAAAAGAAAACCAACAGAAAAAAAAAATCTTAATAATCAGAAATATAACCTATCTCAAATATTTCTACAATGAAATCTGATCCCAGAGATTGCCTAAATAAGGTCAGGGCTCACTTCTAAGGCAAAAGAGGAATGGATGAAGAAATTTGGGGGTTTTCACCCTAAAAAATCTGCCTAAGATGGGAGGTAATAGTTTTCTTCAAATATCTAAAGGACTTTCCAGTGCAAGGAAAGTCATTGGATTTATGACAGGTTATTAGGCATACAATTGGTACTACATGTAAAAAGCTCATGGAGGCAATATAAAGTGTTACATGAAAAAAATTTTCAGTTTTTAAAAGATTTTTTAAAATGTGGACCATTTTAAAAGTCTTTCTTGAACTTGTTACAATATTGCTTCTATTGTTTATGTTCTGGTTTTTTGGCCATGAGGCATGTGGGATCTCAGCTCCTTGACCAGGGATTGAACCTGCAGCCCCTGTGTTGGAAGGCTGTGTCTTAACCACTGGACCATCAGATAAGTCCCTGGAAGAACTTTCAAATGTATATCAAAGGTATGCAAAAAGATAGAATAAGCGGTGGTTGGTGTAGAGTTTTCTGATGTTACAAATGCTTAAGCCTAGACTGAAAAACTATTTGGCAGGAGATTTTGTGACTTATTCTGCAAATAATATAATCGAGAAGATTTAAGTGGATAACTTTGTGCAGTTAATAACACATGCAAAGAATTCAGAACATCAAGGTTTCAAACATCACACTCTTTCCATTAGACCACATTCAAAAGACAACTACAAAGAAGACTTAAATAACAGATGAGAATTTGATTAGAGGAGTTTTAAGGTAACTTCCCATACTATAGTTACTGATTTCTCAAAGGAAAGGGGAAAAACAGAATTTAGAATGTTATATAAATGAAAAACAAGATGATGTGTTTTGCATTTAAGGATCTATTAATTTCAGTTAATTTCAGTGGAGCACTTACTAGGAGTCCTGGTTCTGGAACAGGCGCAGGCCTTGCAAACCGTTTATTAAATTTCCTCTTCTGTTTCCAAAGGTTTCTCATATGCTCAATACGTTTAGCTGTGGACTTTAGGAAAAAATTAAAAGGAAAGAAAACTTTTACAGTATCAACAACACAGCATGCCAACATTTTTGGTTTGTATCCACAAAAAAAGATAAACACTATCAGTGGATATGGCTTACACAGTTACACAAAAATAGGGGAAAAATTTTTGCAAATGTGGGTTTATAGATGAAGAAAACACTTTGGAGCTTCATTAGAGTTTTCAAATGAAACTCTTTATTTTGATTTCCATTTCACTAACTGGGCACTATTAGACAGAAGGAAAGATATACCCATTTGAATGCAGAGTTCCAAAGAATAGCAAGGAGAGATAAGTAAGCCTTCTTCAGCGATCAATGCAAAGAAATAGAGGAAAACAATAGAATGGGAAAGACTAGAGATCTCTTCAAGAAAATTAGAGATACCAAGGGAACATTTCATGCAAAGATAGGCACAATAAAGGACAGAAATGGTATGAACCTAAAAGAAGCAGAAGATATTAAGAAGAGGTGGCAAGTATACACAGAAGAACTATACAAAAAAAAAAATCTTCATGACCCAGATAACCACAATGGTGTCATCACTCACCTAGAGCCAGACATGCTGGAATGCAATGTCAAAGTGGGCCTTTGGAAGCATCACTACAAACAAAGCTAGTGGGGGTGATGGAACTCCAGTTGAGCTATTTCAAATCCTAAAAGATGATACTGTGAAAGATCTATACTCAATATGCCAGCAAATTTGGAAAACTCAGCAGTGGTCACAGGACTGGAAAAGGTCAGTTTTCATTCCAATCCCTAAAAAGGCAATGCCAAAAAATTCAAACTACCACACAATTGCACTCATCTCACGCCTTTGTAAAGTAACGCTCAAAATTCTCCAAGCCAGGCTTCAGCAATACGTGAATCATGAACTTCCAGATGTTCAAGCTGGTTTTAGAAAAGGCAGAGGAACCAGAGATCAAATTGCCAACATCCACTAGGTCACTGAAAAAGCAAGAGAGTTGCAGAAAAACATCTGCTTTATTGACTACACTAAAGCCTTTGACTGTGTGGATCGCAACAAACTGTAGAAAACTCTGAAAGAGATGGGAATAGCAGACTACCTGACCTGCCTCCAAAGAAATCTGTATGCAGGTCAAGAAGCAACAGTTAAAACTGGACATGGAACAACAGACTGGTTCCAAATTGGGAAAGAAGTACGTCAAGGTCGCATACTGTCACCCTGCTTATTTAACTTATATACAGAGTACATCATGAGAAGAGCTGGGCTGGATGAAGCACAAGCTGGAATCAAGATTGCTGGGAGAAATATGTCTAACCTCAGATATGCAGATGACACCACCCTTATGGCAGAAAGCAAAGAACTAGAGCCTCTTGATGAAAGTGAAAGAGTAGAGTGAAAAAGTTGGCATAAAACTCAACATTCAGAAAACTAAGATCATGGCATCTGGTCCAATCAGTTCATGGCAATTAGATGGGGAAACAATGGAAACAATGCAATACTTTACTTTTAGGGCTCCAAAATCATTGCAAATGGTGACTGCAGCCATGAAATTAAAAGATGCTTGCTTCTTGGAAGGAAAGCTATGATCAACCTAGAGAGCATATTAAAAAGCAGAGACATTACTTTGCCAACAAAAGTCCATCTAGTCAAAGCTATGTTTTTTCCCAGTAGTCATGTTTGCATGTGAGACTATAAAGAACTGCAAAGAAAGCTGAGCGCTAAAGAACTGATGCTTTTGAACTGTGGTGTGGGGGAAGACTCCTGAGAGTCCCCTGGACTGCAAGGAGATCCAACCAGTTAATCCTAAAGGAAATCAGTCCTGAATATTCATTGGAAGGACTGATGCTGAAGCTGAAACTCCAATACTTTGGCCACCTGATGCTAAGAACTGACTCACTAGAAAAGACTCCGATGCTGGAAAAGACTAAAGGCAGAGGAGAAGGGGCTGACAGAGGATGAGATGGTTGGATGGCATCACTGACTTGATGGTCATGAGTTTGAATAAGCTACGGGCATTGGTGATGGACGGCGAAGCCTGGCTTGCTGCTGTCCATGGGGTTGCAAATAGTCGGACACGACTGAGAGACTGAACTGAACTGAGACAGATCTAAGACTCGGATATATGTGTTTACTTTTATTTTAAAGGTAATGTTCATTTTAAAATCCCAAAGAGCTTTTCCTTATAGAAGTAAGAATACAAAATACATGCACATTCTTTAGTTCTCTTAAATGATGAATGTCACACAGAGTTTTATGTCCCCATTGCATGGCTGGCATATATAAGTAGCAGAGACCTAGGAGATGAAACTAGAATGCTTGGAAGATAAGGCAACAGAGTAGTAGGGTGGAAAAGACAGAAATAATAGGAACATTTCCACTGCCAATGTGAAATTGGTACAATTACTTTGAAAACAATATGGCATTATTTTTCATAACAATGGTAGGGTCCAATCCTTTTATTCTTGCCCAAATAATCAAGTGAAACCCTTGATTATGAGGAAAGAAAAAAGGCGTGTACTCTAAAGCTCACAGTAGCACTGGTCATCATAGGAAATTTTGGAAACAACCCAATATCCATCAACAGGAGAAAGGATTAATGAACTGTGATATGTGCCACAATGAAATATTAATAGCAGTGAAAACAAAGGAATTAGAACTATATACCACACTATGGACAATCTATGAAAACAATGTTAAGAAGGAAGGATAAATCATACAATGAATTTTGTGTGATCCTATGCTTATGAAGTTCAAAACCAAGAAGACGATATCCTTTTAGGAGCATTAAAGGAAAAGATTCGATTGATAAAAAATAAAATTCAAGGTAGTGGTTACCTCTGGGAGAGATGCAGGGCTCAGGTTGAGCACAGAAGTAGCCTCTAGATGAGTTCAAGGATACCCATATGTTTTCTTAAATTAGAGGTATATTTTATAATTTCATATGCTGTATAAATATATATATATCCTACCCATATACAAAATGTTACATTAAAACGAGGAGAAAAATAAACCATTTAGGTTATCATAGTTAAGACTCATTCTGATACTAGTCACAAGATCCCAGAGTCTCAACAAAGATAACACAGAAGGGTCTAGCTAGTAAAATTTCTGTCCTGTTAGGGATCAGCGCACATAAAGGAACGCGATAAAAGTCACACTTTTGAAATAATCAGGATTATTTGTTTAAACATTACCTGCCTTTGAGTGACTTCTGCAGGATGCCGCCAGCTCGAGCTTTCCTACGTAACAGGTAAGATTTAAAAACTTTTAAAAAGGGCCTGAACAAACGGAAAATTCAGTCATTATAATAGGAAGCCTGTGCTACTATTTTCTGTTTATGTAATAGGTGCCTACTATCTCAACTGCAAGAGGCAGGATCAGAATAAGAACAGCAAAGTGAACACTGGGGTGGAAGATGAGATTGTATTATGAGAAAAAGAAAAAGAAAAAAAAAAATCTATGAACCACACTACCAGGACTACTGAGATGTATTCTGGAAGGAGAGAGTGTACAAGAAAAACCAAACAAGCATGTTTCAGTTGGTACTGAACATTGCCACGCTGGGTCAGTAAGTCATTCAACCAACAGAAGACAGCACGTGCTTGGCCCTGGCAGGCAGGAGGCGGGGCTTTTCCACCTCCCTGTAGGTCCTGTAGCCTAGGATCCAGTCGGCCTCCTCCCACTACCACCCCTCCCAACTCCCCGCTGGATTTCCCAACCCCAAACCACCAGTCGTCTTGCAAGGGCAAGCAGCGCGAGGGGCCAAGGCAGCCTCCGAGAAGCGGGCAGGCGCAGGGCCCGGGGCTGCAGAGGCGGCGCTGAGGGCCTGGGAGGACTCACGGGGTTGACTTGGACAGACTCGTCCTCCTTACAGCACAGGCACATGCTGCAGAGCCTTGCAGCGCCGCAGCGCCCACCGCCGGCCCCTCCCCGTCCTCAGAGCGGCGCGCCCTGGCGGCCCCGCGAGCCCCGCCCTGTTGCATCACAATTCTCTTTATCCTACCCGCTGGGGGCCCGCCCTTCCCCTTAGCGGTCTTCCAATCGCAGTGCAAGGAAGCTGAAGTCTGCAGCTCACCCGAGATGGGCTAGCCTTCCGGTTCCTTTGCTCTGACATCCGCGTACCACCCACCGGTTTTCCATCTTTTCCAGACCTCATCACTCTACTCTTGCCTGCAGGGAGTTCCCCTCCCTTCTTAACGCATCTAGCTTACATTCCGTGGTCCCTCGCTTCAGCCTCAGGGTTTCTTAGTTCCATCACCTCATGATTCTTCTGTCACAGCTTCCGGTTGGATACATCCAAGTACTTGCCCTCTGGTCAGTAACCAGGCAGAAGGGAGAAATCTTGAAGATAGCTGCAATGCACATTCACTGTCTCTGACTTAAACTGGGTCCTCGCCGCTGTTTACCACTTCTTTTATGTTGCACCACTTCTTTTGGGGGCTTTGCAGCGTTTCCTTCAAACTGTTTGTCTTCTATTAAAATCTCGGAACCCACCATCTCCAGGTTACTTTTAGAAGAAGCAGAACAAGTCTTGCTTTGCACTCTGATAATGGCTAACACTTCTGTAGAGGTTATGCTCAGTGCTGTTAGATGAATTGATGCATATGTAACTCATTAACTCTTTATAGCAACCCAACAGGGGCATCTATGCTGATTATCCTCTTGGAAACAAGGCTCTAGCATGTTAAATAACTTGCCCATGTAATTAGCGGCTTCAGCTGTGTCCAACACTGTGTGACACTATGGACTGTGGCCCGCCAGGCTCCTCTGTCCAAGCGATTCTCCAGGCAAGAATACTGGAGTGGGTTGCCATGCCCTCCTCAATATATAACTTGAACTTGGCCAAGATTATATAATTGGAGAGCTGGAATTTATATCCACGATTAGCCTCAGAGCCTGTGCTCTAAATACTGTGCTAGGCCATCAACTACTTTTAAAAGATTAGACTGCACAATAAAATCAATTCTGGGTACGCAGAGATTACTTAGAAACTGGGGATGACTGCTGACGGATCAACTGTGACTGCCAGACGAAGTGTCAGTGCTAGGGTGACATGAGAGCAAGAGGACAGGTCTGAGTCCCATCCTTCTGCGCTCCCACCTGCTTCCCAGTCGCTGTCCAGTACCCACTATTAGCTGAACCTACAAGGATCCAGCCAAATAAATTTCCAGATCTTTTCTTTCTTTTTTTTTTAAAATTTATTTTGTAATTGGGGGAAATTGCTTTACAGTGTCGTCTTGGTTTCTGCTGTGCAACAATGCAAATCAGCTGTCATTATACATATATCCTCTCCATCTTGAGCCTCCCTCTCCTCTCCCCATCCACCCTTCAGCTCTTTTATTTCTAAAGAGAAAAATAAATATGTGAAGTCCCAACCTTGGCTTTACAAAGTAGAGTATGGAAGAGTGGGTTTAGAGCTGAAAGATAACGGACCAGTAAGTGGCACAACAGCCATCATGCCCTAAATCACTTTGCAGTCCTTTAACTCCCCACTATTCATGTTGATAATCTGTATCACGCAACAGACAGCCAATGCTCTGCACCTCACTCAAATCTTAAAATGTGATATTGTTATTGTTGTTCAGTCTCTGTTATGTCCAACTCTTTGCCACCCTTTGGACTGCAGCATGCCAGGTTTCCCTGTCCTTCACCATCTTCTGGAGCTTTCTCAAACTCATGTCCGTTAAGTCAGTGATATGACCAAGAGCAAAGGGGCAAAAAATATACTGTCTGAATCTGGGCAGTATATTTGCATAAAAATTGCCTTTGCCAAAAATCTATGCAATTTAACTGTAAAATAAATTATGAACACACCTGAATACTAAATGTCAGCAGTCTTCCTACGTGCTCATATTTGATTGGTACAGAGCTGCAATTCTCAAAGTAAACTCCAGAAAGTACCACCATCCCAAAATACTTGTAATTTTACATGAAAAAGCAAAACAAGTAAACAAACCACACTTCCTTTCTACCTAAAAATGAGTGCTGAGTTCAAGTATGTTTTGGACATAATGGTAAATGTAAGAGTCAAATGGTTAAAAATAAAAGATAAATATCTTTATGGTTGGATGACTTTAAAACTTCTAATATGCTAGTGACTATGAATTACAGGTTCTTTACCACTAGTGCCACCTGGGAAGCCCCAGTATATTACACAGTGTTTGTCTAATTTATTGCTTGTGGGATCCCTTTGTGCCATCTACATATATATATATTGTGCCATGTATATGCACATAAAATCTTCCTCACTTATATGTGGAGGATTCTACATTAAATACAGTAGTTATTGCTGAATAACTTAATGTTATTTTATATTACTTTAAGCATGACATACTTTAGTATGTCAAGGCTGTATGTTTTCATCCTGCTTATTTAACTTATATGCAGAGTACATCATGCAAAATGCCAGACTGGATGAAGCACAAGCTGGAATCAAGATTGCCAGGAGAAATGTCAATAACTTCACATATGCAGGTGACACCACCCTATGGCAGAAAGCGAAGAATAACTAAAGAATCTCGATGAAAGTGAAAGAGGAGACTAAAAAAGCTGGCTTAAAACTAAACATTCATAAAACGAATATTATGGCATCTGGTCCCATCAATTCATGGCAAATAGATGGGGAAACAATGGAAACAGTGACAGACTTTATTTTGCGGGGGGTGGGGGTGGGGCTCCAAAATAATTGGAGATGGTGACTGCAGCCATGAAATTAAAAGATGCTTGTCCCTTGGAAGAAAATCTATGACAAACCTAGACAGCATAATAAAAAGCAGAGATATTACTTTACCAACAAAGATCCGTCTTGTCAAACCTACGGTTTTTCTAGTAGTCATGTATGGATGTGAGAGTTGAACTTTTATAAAGAAAGCTGAGCACTGAAGAATTGATGCTTTTGAACTGTGGTATTGGAAATTCTTGAGAGTTCCTTGGACTGCAACGATATCAAACTAGTCCATCCTAAAGGAAATCAGTCCTGAATATTCATTGGAAGGACTGATGCTGAAGCTAAAATTACAGTACTCTGGCCACCTGATGCAAAGAACCAACTCCTTGGAAAAGGCCCTGATGCTGGGAAAGATTGAGGGCAGGAAGAGAAGGGATTGACAGAGGATGAGATGGTTGGATGGCATCACTGACTTGATGGACATGAGTTTGAGCAAGCTCAGGGTGTTGGTGATGGACAGGGAAGCCTGATGTGCTGCAGTCCATGGCATCACAAAGAGTCAGACACGACTGAGTGACTAAACTGAAGTATGACCTTGCAATGTCATAAATTGCATCATTAACTCAATATCAATATTTAAGATTTTTCCCACATCCAATTATTTGTCTGATTGTCTAAGCAAAATCTGCTGATCTTTGTTTTATATCTTAAATGACTGTTTCATAATGCAAGTGTGATTAGCTTGTGCGAGTATTTCTGCACTGTAGCTGGTATTTTTAATTAGCTTTCTCTGGATATTTGATAAATATATACTGATAAATTAGTTAAAGTAATATGGCATTAATCAATGCTACATATATATCACATAAAACAGGATAATATTTATAAAATAGAGTGCCTACATAATTTTCCTTTGCTTAAATATTAAGCATTTTCTTTCATGTCTTGCAAATGAAATTATTTCAGGTTTGTGTCTTTTCAGCGTTCTTTGCTATCATCCCAAGTATTTCCAAGCTTGTTAGAAACTGAATTTATGGAAGCATTTAAATATTTCATTCACATTTTTAAAAAGCTTATCATGTTTGATGTTTCCATGATTAGATTTTGCTTTGTAAGTATATACAAATACAGTACAAATTCTTAAAAATATTAGCCTGTAAGCTTTTCCACATAAACGAAACAACTTATGCAGAAATACAAATGGATTGTCCAATTGGACTATCTTGTCCTGTTATTCAAAGATTTTCTGTTTTGTTAATTTTCTGGGATTCCAAGAGACCATGGGATCTGTTTTGGGGCATGAAGAAACTTTATTATTTCCTTTGATTTCAATATACTATTTTTCAATTTGAGACTATTTTCCAAAGTACATAGGAGGATTTTGACTAATTCATATACATTAAAATTTCCCTGTGACTTTATTTTTTAAAATAACTTTAAGGAAACAAAACTTTTTTAGGTCTTAAGATTCTTTAAACCCTGGAAATTTTTCTTACAATTAAAGTCTGTTACCATTCTGGGATAAAATGCCAAAGTAAATCAGGTGTTGACAGATTCATTGCTCTTTCTTTTTGACCCTTCTTCCATTCTGCAGATATTTATATCCACTGAATGATTCTTCTGTTCCAGTGTCTATGCTTCATGCTGGAGTTTTAGTACCAAACAAGCCAGATTCCTGTATGAATGAGTCCCATGTTAAATAATACTAGCTAGGGGTGACTCCATGGTGTCCAATCTGTGTAGTCACACACTGGGACTCATTGCTTAGCAAGATTGATGCTCGGTTCTTGCTGTCTTAAAATTCTCGATTTTTAAGCAAGTGGCTCTGAATTTTCATTTGGCACCTTGTTGTTATTGTTTAGTCACTTAGTCCTGTTTGACTCTTTTGCGACCCCAAGGACTATAAGCTCCTCTGTTCACAGGATTTCTCAGGCTAGAGTACTGGAGTGGGTTGCTATTTCCTTCTCCAGGGGATCTTCCAGATCCAGGGATCAAAACTGCTTCTCCTTTATTGCAGGTGGATTCTTTACCACTGAGCCACCAGGGAAGCTCTGCTGCTTCTGCTGCTGCTGCTGCTAAGTCGCTTCAGTCGTGTCCAACTCTGTGCGACCCCATAGACGGCAGCCCACCAGGCTCCCCCGCCCCTGGGATTTCCAGGCAAGAACACTGGAATGGGTTGCCATTTCCTTCCCCAATTCTTGAAAGTAAAAAGTGAAGGTGAAGTCACTCAGTCATGCCTGACTCTTAGCGACCCCATGGACTGCAGCCTACCAAGCTCCTCCATCCATGGGATTTTCCAGGCAAGAGTACTGGAGTGGGGTGCCATTGCCTTCTCCAAGGGAAGCCCTAGGACCTGCCAATTGTGTAGGTTGTGTTGAGCCTACTCTACAAAGTGGGAGAAATATCTATCAATTATCTATCTATCATCAAATATCTGGGACATAGTAGCATTTAATATCATTTTTATTATTATTTTATGAGTGAAGTTTATAGTAGATTCTTCCTTTTCTGTACCTGTGTGTAGTGAAATTGAAATTAGAGACTGTAAATATGTCTATATTAAGTTATATCTTTTTAAGTCCAACCTACCACTTCATCCTGTCCAGAGTCCTTTCGTTCTCTACAGTGCAGCTCCTCCGTGTCATCTGCTTACTTGGTCACCGTGTTACATCATCATCCAAATTTTAATAAAAACCTTGCATGGCACAGGGTCGAGAAGGATGCTGTACATCTCAGCACAGAAAGCTGCACTGAAATTTTATCAGTAAGTATTCACCACTACCTTTTGGTAGAATTTATTCAGTTATATATTCACTCAAATACTAGCTAGTTCTGATTATATTAGTCTTGTTGGCATCAATATCATGAAATTTTCTTCGACATAATATTATTGGAATCTGAATGTGCTTTATGCTATGAGTCCATATAGAAGCTTGCTCAGTAAACTTCTCCCCAGTTTAGAAATTGACTTAGATCAAATTCTAGTGTTAATATTGCATAAATAGATCAATAAAAGGAGTTAAACTAGGGAGAAAAAAAAAACCCAGCATTTTTGTTGGACTGTTTTTATTTATTTCATAGTTTTTTGTATTAATTTTCTATGGCTGCTATAAAAATTACCACAGACTTGGTAGCTTAGAGCAACAGAAGTTTATTCTAGAAGTCAGAAGTCTGAAATCAGGGTGTCAGTAGGGCTTTACTCTCTCAAGGGGCTCAAGGGTAGACCCTGTTCCTTGGCTTTTCCGGCTTCCAGTGGCTGCCTGCCCTCATTGGCTTGAAGGCACATCATCCCAGTCTTTGTGCTCATCTTCACTCATCCTTATCTTCCATGTTTGTCTAATCTTTGCCTCTTAGAGGATGCTTATAATGGTATCTGGAGCCCACCTAGATAACCCAGAACAATTTCATCTCAAAATTCTTAATTTAATCATGCCTGCGAAACCCCTTTTCCAAATAAAGCATTGTTCATTAGGTTTCAACCCCCGCCCCCCCACCCCCACCCCCAGGTGGCTCAGAAGGTAAAGAATCTGCCTGCAGTGCAGGAGACTCAGGTTCAACCCCTGGGTCACGAAGATACCTCCAAGAAGGGAATGGCTACCCACTCCAGTATTCTTGGGCTTCCTTGGTGGCTCAGATGGAAAGGGATCTGCCTGCAGTGTAGGAGACCCAGGTTCAGTCCCTGGGTGGGGAAGATCCCCTGGAGAAGGGAATGGCAACCCAATCCAGTATTCTTGTGTGGGAAATCCCATGGACAGAGGAGACTGGAGGGCTCTAGTCCATGGGATTGCAAAGGGTCTGACACAATTGAGCAACTAACACTTTCACTTCACTTTCCAAGGATTCTAAAGTTCCCTGGAAGGTTCCAAGCATTAGTACATGGGCATATCTTTGAGAACAATTTTTAGCCTATCACAGATAAAGTTTTGCCTTTTGATTTCAAATTACATATAGGACAGGCATCATATTATCTTCATCCTTAAGGCTACCATATATGTTAACCTGGCCCTGGGTAAGGGTTGATTTTAGTTGCTTCTCCTTTGTCTCATGAGGACTTGCTTGTCCTTTCCACCATCTAGAGCTGGGGCTCCTCACCTCTGTGGTGCAGAGCTAGGGTCACTCCTATTGAGTCTCCAGGTGACTGGGCCATTGCAAGGAAGGCAATTAATCAGTTACTGCAGTTAGAATGCTGGAAGGAACAAGTGACACTTTTTGTCCTTACTAGCTGTGAGAAATTGTCCTCAGCAATTTCTTTGACAGTCTTAACCACATATCCCATTTGGTATGACATAGATCATATGCCACTATTTCTGGTCTCTGAATTCCTTCTGGACCAAAAGATAAGACAGGTCTCTGACTGAGCCTGTGCACGAGGATGCACCGGCAGAGTTAGTGAGCTGCTAGCTGGTGATGGTGCTGAATGAATCTTGGGCCTGGCAGAGATGGCTCTCAGGAAAAAAAAAAAAAAAAAAACAACAAGGCAGAATAAGCAGCTGCAGGAGAGGAGGTAAGGGGCTTGGACTAGAGAAATTTCACAAGGCATCAGAAATCAGAGGTTGGCAGGCACCTTCTCCTTATTTACTTTTATATTAATGTGTAGGTAATAAGTGAACAGAAGGGAAAGAAGAGAGAAGTCAGAACCTACAAGATACTCACTATAGGCGGGGAGGGACCTTATAAGGAGTCACCTTTACATTAGCTTGGGTGATAAGAAAGCTCTGGGTGGAATCTGGTGATTTTAAAAGGTGAGGTTAAATGAAGGGCTTCCTTTGTGGCTCAATTGATAAAGAATCTGCCTGCAATGCAGGAGACCCCAATTTGATCCCTGAGTTGGGAAGATCCCCTGGAGAAGGGAAAGGCTACCCATTCCAGTATTCTGGCCTGGAGAATTCCATGGACATACAGTCCGTGGGGTCACAAAGGTTTGGACATGACTGAGCGACTTTCACTTTCTCGCTACATGAAGAGAGATGGAATTGCACATTGAGGTTAGAAAGGGGGAAGTAAATCAACTGGAAGACCCCAAACCAGTGATGACTGCTCCTTTTGCCACAGTTTGTCTCTCTCCTCCTTTCTCCACTTAACCCTCCAGGTTCTAGAGCTTTCAGGAGGGGATATGCCATGTACCCTGCTTCCATCTAGTCATACTTTCTCGTAAACTAAGCACTTTATCTGCAGCTCAGTCTCTTTACCTTTGCTGGTTCTTCTGCACCTCTCATGCCTGCCCCAATGTTAAGGTTAGAAACAATGAGTTATCTTATGTCAGAATGCTTATGAAGTCTATTTCAGAGCTCCTTCTCCTTTATTTTGAAAAACAACGTTTTTTTAGGACAATGCATTAGCGAGAAATTGGCCTTAATGAATTCCAGCTTTAGATACTTACTGAGGTCACCTAGTCAAATCAGTAAAAACACAGAGATTTAGTGATGAACTCTTGAAATCTTGAAGTACAACTTCAAATTTTGAAGTTCTGAAAGTCTTGTTAACACAGCTTTTTTAAAAAAAATCACTTTAAAAACTAACAGAATAAATGGCTATATTTTGGAGATTTTTTAACACACATAAGAAAAACAAACAAAAAGGCAAAAATATGACTATTGTAATGTTATATGAAAAAGTATCTAGGCTTTAGATAAATTTGCAGTAACTTGTAATAGCATCAAAGTAGGTTTTTAAAATTGCTGTATTTTGAGGCACTGAGATGAAAGTAAAAATGAAAGTTATTGAAAATTGCTCAAAAAAAGGCTCTTGTGACAGTTAAGACAGTGATGCTGAAAATGCATGTGAAGAAGCTGAATAAAACTGTTTAATAAAATGTGGGTATGGAAATTAGCAGTATTTCTAACTAATATATTTTTTTATGTAGTTTGGTTTTAAATATGGATGTATAAGAAAATTAATGTTAAGCAAGAGGAGCTTGGCAGGCTATAGACCACGGGGTCACAAAAATCGGACATGACTGAGCGACTAAACACCACCGCTACTACAAGTAGACATTCGGCTACAACAGCCAAATTTTACAATAATTAAATTGATTTAAAAAAAAAAAAAAGCTGATGGGGATATTTGCCCTCCTAAATGGTCTCTTTCTTTCCTTTAGTTTTTTGACCATGCCATGTGGCATGTGGATCTTAGTTCCCAGAGTGGGAAATGAGCTTCTGCCCTCTGCATTGGATGTCTGGAATCTTAACCCCTGGACCTCCAGGGATGTCCCTCTTTCTTTCTTAATGGAAATGTTTAACCTTTTATCAATTATATATTACAATGCAAAATGTTTGGCAAGAACTGCAAGCATAATTTCTTACCAGAAACAACCCAGTCTTTATTACTAAATCACCAGGAACTCGCACATGTGCACACACACACACTTCAGAGGATCATGTTGTTAAATGATAAACTGAGGCACACTGAAATTTTAATGAGTTTATTAAAGCAGTAATTGATTTTAATGGGGCAATGACAAACCAGAAGTGTTTAAGGAGCCCTGGTTGATAGTAGCTAATGGGCTAGGCTTACACAGAGAAAGTGCAGAAGCAAGCAAAGATTATTTGACTGTCTACAGTTTAAAGCCTAGTTGGCTGTTTGAGAGTGGTTGTCCTTAGCCTCTTGAATTTGTAACCCTGCGGTATTTACAAGCTTAGATTTTGGGTTGCTTCCATGGCGCTAGAGCCTCATCCAGCTATGGCCTCCTTGTTTGATTAACATTTTCTCATCTCTCAAAAATCTGCCTTTCATTACATACAGTCAGCCTAGAGAAGCATGTAGGGACCTGCTCTTTTCGGTTTCTCATTTGTTTTCTGATTTACAGCAGCCTTTCTTTTGGCTTCATCCTAAAGAGCAGATCTTTGCACATAAGAGTATTCTGGATCTTTAGAGCATCAGCAACACACAACACACAGAAAAAGACTTGTCATGCTGATGTGATCAACTTTCATGTGTATGCCTACTCAGGTGCTCAACCCTGTCTGACTCATCGTAACCCCTGAACTCTAGTGTTATTCTCTCAGTTGAGTCTGACTCTTTGCAACCCCATGGACTACAGCCCACCTGCTCCTCTGTCCCTGGGATTTCCCAGGCAAGAATGCTGGAGTGGGTTGCCATTTTCTCCTCCTGGAGATTGAAACTGTATCTCCTGCATTGGTAGGTGGATTCTTTACCACTGAGCCACCTGGGAAGCCTGATGAACATTCACAGCACAGCTTAAATGATTATCTCCCCATCAGGGGTGTTCTTCACAGACTGAGAGGAAAACTTCTGTTGCTGTCTCCCAGGCTCAATGAGACCCTGAAGAAAACTCCATTTTCAGCTCTTATGTTGTGTGTTTAATTTTCAGCTGACTTATTTATTGGGGAAAAAAAGCACAAATAATTTAATTTTAGAACAAAATTAAGTTTTACAGGTGGAAAGAGCTCTACTTAAGTACATGAAAGTCTTAAGATCTTAAATCCTAAGGAAGTTGGGATGAGAAAGATAATGCTAACACTGTCATCCTGTGTTAAGAACAATTGTATTCATATTCATGAGGATTACAAATCTTTTTCTTCATGTATTCTCTGCTGCTGCTGCTGCTAAGTCGCTTCAGTCGTGTCCGACTCTGTGCGACCCCAGAGACGGCAGCCCACCAGGCTCCCCCGTCCCTGGGATTCTCCAGGCAAGAACACTGGAGTGGGTTGCCATTTCCTTCTCCTTTCCATTAGCTATGACAAATGACCACAAATTTAGTTCTGACAATTGTCAAGTACAAATTGGCACTTGCCATCTACTTCACAAGGGTTAAATCATGTGTTGCTATAGCTGCTGGCCTTTAGCACCCCCTGAAAGGAGTTCGGGGTGGAGAGCAGATGAGGCTCTCTGTGCTCAGGAGAAAACTGGCAGCACTAGTCTTTAGAAAGACACTTTCAGGAACTGGTTTTATGAGCCCAATTCTTATGTCTCCTTATATCGGCTGCTGCTGCTAAGTCAATTCAGTCTTGTCTGACTCTGCAACTCCATAGACGGCAGCCCACCAGGCTCCCCTGTCCCCACAATTCTCCAGGCAAGAACACTGGAGTGAGTTAGGGTCTCAGAGTAGGACATGACTGAGTGATTAACACTTCCTAACTTATGCTGATCACATCTTTTGATTTATTCAACAGTATGGCATATTTGGATACCATGATTTTGACATTTACATAGCACTTTTATAGAAGTTTCTAAATCTTTTATTTACAAATCATTTATTTCATATGGTGCTCATGTCATATGAACTTCATGAGCCTTGGGAGGAAAGAAAGTGCATATAATTGCCTTTATTTTAAAATTAAATTTTTTAAAAAGGTGAAGCTCTGAGAACTAAAGAGAACTAACCAAGGTGATTTAACATTTATTAATTCAGTGTGTATTTTTTCAGTACTGTATTAGTATTCCTTTAGTTGCAAAAACAGAAATACTGATGAAAGTAAAAAAGCTGAAAAGTTTTATTATTTTGGTTTACATGACTGAAATATACAAAAGGAAATTTGGTTCAATCAAATCATAATGATTCCTTTCAAATGGCTTTGTTTCCCTCTGTGGGTTGCCCTTATTTTTGTCTTGCTGTGAATAATGGGAATCCCTTCTCCTAACTGCATCCTAATATGATTTGTCCCACTACCTAAGAGAGTCCTCACTTCCAGCCTTTGAGGAGGATTCTAACTAATATAGGACCAGTTAAAAGAACATTTAAAATACATCATTAAACATCTCACAGGTTAAGGTTCAGTTCAGTTCAGTTAGGTCACTAAGTCGTGTCCGACTCTTTGTGACCCCATGAATCACAGCATGCCAGGCCTCCCTGTCCATCACCAACACCCGGAGTTCACTCAGACTCACGTCCATCGAGTAGGTGATGCCATCCAGCCATCTCATCCTCTGTCGTCCCCTTCTCCTCCTGTCCCCAATCCCTCCCAGCATCAAAGTCTTTTCCAATGAGTCAACTCTTCCCATGAGGTGGCCAAAGTACTGGAGTTTCAGCTTTAGCATCATTCCTTTCAAAGATATCCCAGGGCTGATCTCCTTTAGAATGGACTGGTTGGATCTCCTTGCAGTCCAAGGGACTCTCAAGAGTCTTCTCCAACACCACAGTTCAAAAGCATCAATTCTTCGGCGCTCAGCCTTCTTCACAGTCCAACTCTCACATCCATACATGACCACTGGAAAAACCATAGCCTTGACTAGACAGACCTTAGTCGCAAAGTAATGTCTCTGCTTTTGAATATGCTATCTAGGTTGGTCATAACTTTTCTTCCAAGGAGTAAGCGTCTTTTAATTTCATGGCTGCAGTCACCACCTGCAGTGATTTTGGAGCCCAGAAAAATAAACTGTTTCCACTGTTTCCCCATCTATTTCCCATGAAGTGATGGGACCGGATGCCATGATCTTCGTTTTCTGAATGTTGAGCTTTAGGCCAACTTTTTCACTCTCCACTTTCACTTTCAACAAGAGGCTTTTTAGTTCCTCTTCACTTTCTGCCATAAGGGTGGTTTCGTCTGCATATCTGAGGTTATTGATATTTCTCCCGGCAATCTTAATACACATTAAATATGATTAGTATGAATCAATTAATGGAGCATCTGTTCTTTAACTCAGAAGTTTTAGCATTCTTGTTTTTAGGTTGAATCTAATCAACACTTTAGAACAGTGGCAACTTATTGTTCCTTTCCTTTTGACT
The DNA here is from genome assembly GCF_032405125.1 of Capricornis sumatraensis. Taxonomy (NCBI): domain Eukaryota; kingdom Metazoa; phylum Chordata; class Mammalia; order Artiodactyla; family Bovidae; genus Capricornis; species Capricornis sumatraensis. The sequence continues at coordinate 28,639,362 of NC_091076.1, forward strand.
TTTGTGTCCAAGTATAATGAGTGAAATGTGAATGTCATGGTTGCTTTCAGAGATACCCACATAGAAAGAAGCACAGGGTGACAAACAGGAAGTGTGGCATTCAGTCTGTGGGTTATTAACAAAGGAAATAAAGTAAGCTCTACTAAGAACTATAAAGTTCTGACAAAGAAACATATTTATGGAGATTAGAAAACTTTTTGCTGCTGCTGCTGCTACTGCTGCTAAATCATTTCAGTTTTGTCCGACTCTGTGCGACCCTGAGAGAGTCATTTCTTAGGCAGGTTGATAAGTCGATGGGTTCCCAAGGAGAGAGGGGTCTGGAATTCTCAAGGAGGGAGAAAGTACAAACTTTTTTCCCCTCTACATTCCTTAGGATTATATAACAATAATGTATCCTGCTTGAGGACAGTCTCTGGAAAAACCTTCCGGCTAATCCTGTTATCTTAAGGTGTAAATTATGGGAGTAGGTCTAGTGAGGTCTTTACACCCTCTAGACATTCTTTTGATTCACTGTAATAACTAATTAGAGAGTCTGTAAGTCCATGGCTAACACTAGAAAGGGGGTACTCTTTCTACCCCCTTATGATCCCTCTGTCAGCAGCTTTCTCTATCTCCTTTATACTTTAATAAAACTTCATTACACAAAAGCTCTGAGTGATCAAGCCTTGTCTCTGGCCCCAGATTGAATTCTCCTCCAGAAGCCAAGAATCCCGGCGTCTTTGCGTGGTTCAGCAACAACCTTTCATCTTGGGGGCTCGTCCAGGATTCTTCAGGACAAGGTAAGGATGCTTGGAGCTCTAGTTCTTTGTTCTCTTAGCAAACATGTTTTCTGCTATACTTTACTAAATCTACACGGTGCGCTTGCGTGAATGAATGAAACGCCCTGTGCTAAGCAAGTGAGGAACCCTGCTCTGCGGTCCTGCGCAACCTCATAGGGCTATGGCAGAAACTTGTCGAGAGTTTATACGGACCTGCCAATACCAAGAGGCAACCAATGTCTCCTTTGGGGGACTGACCAAAAATGGGCAAAGCGTGTGGACTGAACTCTCCTTTCTTGGTCAAACTTTTTGGTCTCTTTGACCATTTCATAACTCCTTGGAAATTAGAAGTACTAACCTAATCTGTAGGATCATAGACTTTCAAGGCACTTGTGATCTATGCTGTTACTGTGTACTGTTACTTAGATCCCAAGCTTGGATTGGTAGACAGGAAGCGCTTAGCCTCGCTAGGCATGGAAAGTTTGGAAGCTAGATGGAGCTCTATCTCCAAGAGCATCTCTGAGGTTAAAGGTTACCCAGACTGGAACTACAACGTGTTTGTTTCTTTGGTAACGCTGGCTCTTAGTGGACCAGAGGAGGCTCTTATACTTGTGTGGTGACGCTTGGAAGGAATATCTCAGTTTTATGTTCGTATCGGTCTTATTGTGGTCCAGAATATACTCGGGGTCATGCACAGGCACTCAGAAAATATGATGAATGTTTTCTCCAGCAGTTTAGCCTGGGGGGCATTCCAGAAGGTTACTCTGATCGCACCTCGGGTGGCATCAGAGGCAGGCAAGGTTTTAATGGTGAGGAGCTGGATATCAGTCAGGGATGCTATCAGGTCTACCCCTGGTGCATCTCCACCCCGTTTTGGTGGTAGAAACGGGAGGGACGAGTATGTTGCCTGCATCAGTAAGGGACAGACTAAGCCTGACCAGGAAAGAAAAGCTTTGGTGTAAAGTCTGTCTATACCCCCATCTAGAGCAGGGAGGGACGCCTCTTGTAGAAAGAGGGTGCTGGTCTTTTTTTTTTTTTTTTTGTCTCTTACAGATGTTAGCTAACTATTCCAGCCTCACTCCTTTAACTGTATCCTATAGGTTTGATCCCCAGGGCTTAAAGAAGACACACCTGGTCTTCCTATGTGATACTGCATGGCCGCGGTACCCACTGGAGGATGGCAAATGGTGGCCAGTTGGAGGGTCTCTTAAGTATAATACTGTTTTGCAATTAGACCGGTTCTGTAGAAAACAAGGGAAATGGGTAGAAGTAGCCTATGGGTTGCCCTTTTTTTCTCTGTGAAATATGCCAGACTTGTGTCCTAAGGGCATAGATTTGGGTGTGAAACTTTCAGCTCCCTCCTCTCCTCCTACTTTGCTAGATGAGATGGAGGGCAGGAGACAAAGAGATAAAGAAAAGCAGGTTTCTCCAATCTATCCCTGGGATCATATGTGCAGAGCAGCCAGACAGACTGAGGAACCGCTACACAAGCTGTTGCCTCTTCATGAAGCACCCACCAGGAGAAATAATCAGTCTATGAGTGTTAATAAACCTTTTTCTTATCAAGAAATACAAAGAATCAAGGAGGATCTGGGAGACTACTTAGAGGACCCAAAAAATATATTAGAGCTTTTAAAGGTGTTACTTTGCTTTATGACCTGACTTGGAAATATGTGATGTATATCTTGGGACAAACGTTGACTCTTGACTCAAAGTCTCGAGTTTTGGGAAAAGCAGTTGCTTATGGAGATGAATGGTTGGGTAATGAATCAGTAGGGAAGAGGGAGGATGAGATAACTGCCCTCCCCGCTGGGAATCAGGCGGTTCCAACTACAGAACCAGACTGAGACGACAACTCAGCTCAAGGAAGATGGGAGCAGAGTCGTTTTGTCAGATGTATTCTTGAAGGACTCAGGCAGGCGCATGCTAAGCCTTTAAACTATGGCAAATTGGCAGACATAGAACAGGAGGAGAAGGAAGCTCCTGGTAAATTCCTAGATAGACTGAGAGAAGCCCTTCGTAGATTCACTGATATTGATTCCGAATGTGAAGAGGGAAAAGTGATTTTAAAGGATATATTTCTCACTCAGTTGGCTCCAGATATCTGCCGTAAACTATTAAAACAGGCATATGGACCAAATCAGTCTTTAGATAATCTTACAACTGGCTCAGACAGTCTATTATGGTAGGGAATATGAGGAAAAGAAAGAAAGGCAGAAAAAGACAAAGGAAAAGGCAGAAGCTTTCGAAATGGCTATGAAAAACGTTCTTAAACAGCCTAAGAAAAATGCCTAGAGGGACCTAAGTGAAAAGGGACGGGCTTGCTATTACTGTGGAAAAGAGGGGCACCTCAAGTGTGATTGCCCTCAGGCATCTAAGCCACCCTCGGCTCCACGTCTGGTCTGCAAAGGACCACACTGGAAGAGAGACTGCCCCCAGAGGCATAGGATTCAGGGGTCGGACTCTCAAGACAATCAGGACTGAAGGTGCCCGGGGGTCCCCACACAAGCTCCCATCCTAATTACACCTGAGGAAGTATTAATACCCCTGTGTATTAATACACAGGTATTAATAAATGTGGGGGGCGGGCAATCCATCGATTTCCTTTTAGATACTGGGGCAACTTACTCCATGCTTACTGAAGCCCCTGGCCCACTTTCTTCTGAATCCGCTTCCATAATGCGACTGTCTGGACGAGCAAAAACGTATTACTTCAGTGTTTCTGTCAGTTGTGACTGGGATTTGGTGCTATTTTTACACGAGTTCCTGATTGTGCCAGAGTCTCCCTCACCCCTTTTGGGGAGGGATATACTGAGCAAGGTCCATGCCTCTTTTCATGAATATGGAGCCTTCTCTTTCTCTCCCCTTTAATTGAACAAAATGTAAATCCTAGAGTATGGGCTGATGGAAACTCTGTGGCTCAAGCAAAAATACAGGAAAATACTACAGGAATACCTGTAGTTGTCAAGCTCAAAGACCCCCGCACTTATTTCCACATAAGAAGCAGTATCCACTGAAACCTGAGGTTAAGGAAGGGTTAAAACCCATCAAAATTCTCCAAGCCAGGCTTCAGCAAAATGTGAACCATGAACTTCCAGATGTTCAAGCTGGTTTTAGAAAAGGCAGAGGAACCAGAGACTAAATTGCGAACATCCGCTGGATCATCAAAAAAGCAAGAGAGTTCCAGAAAAACATCTATTTCTGCTTTATTGACTATGCCAAAGCCTTTGAATGTGTGGATCACAATAAACTGTGGAAAATTCTTCAAGAGATGGGAATACCAGACCACCTGACCTGCCTCTTGAGAAACCTACATGCAGGTCAGGAAGCAACAGTTAGAACTGGACATGGAAAAACAGATTGGTTCCAAATAGGAAAAGGAGTACATCAAGGCTGTATATTGTCACCCTGCTTATTGAACTTATATGCAGAGTATATCATGAGAAACACTGGGCTGGAAGAAGCACAAGCTGGAATCCAGATTGCTGGGAGAAATATCAATAACCTCAGATATGCAGATGACACCACCCTTATGGCAGAAAGTGAAGAGGAACTACAAAGCCTCTTGATGAAAGTGAAAGAGGAGAGTGAAAAAGTTGGCTTAAAGCTCAACATTCAGAAAATGAAGATCATGGCATCTGGTCCCATCACTTCATGGGAAATAGATGGGGAAACAGCGGAAACAGCGTCAGACTATTCTTGGGGGCTCCAAAATCGCTGCAGATGGTGATTGCAGCCATGAAATTAAGATGCTTACTCCTTGGAAGAAAAGTTATGACCAACCTAGATAGCATATTGAAAACCAGAGACATTACTTTACCAACAAAGGTCCGTCTAGTCAAGGCTATGGTTTTTCCAGTCGTCATGTATGGATGTGAGAGTTGGACTGTGAAGAAGGGTGAGTGCCGAAGAATTGATGCTTTTGAACTGTGGTGTTGGAGAAGACTCTTGAGAGTCCCTTGGACTGCAAGGAAATCCAACTAGTCCATTCTGAAGGAGATCAGTTCCGGATTTCTTTGGAGGGAACAATGCTAAAGCTGAAACTCCAGTACTTTGGCCACCTCATGAGAAGAGCTGACTCATTGGAAAAGACTGATGCTGGGAGGGATTGGGGGCAGGAGGAGAAGGGGACGACAGAGGATGAGATGGCTGGATGGCATCACCTACTCGATGGACGTGAGTCTGAGTGAACTCCGGTAGTTGGTGATGGACAGGGAGGCCTAGCGTGCTGCGATTCATGTGGTCGCAAAGAGTTGGACACGACTGAGTGACTGAACTGAATTGAACTGAACTGAAAACCCATCATTGAAAATTTAAAGGAGCAGGGACTATTAATTCCCTGTAACAGTCCATGCAACACTCCTATTTTGGGTATAAAGAAATCAAATGATAAATGGAGACTAGCTCAGTATTTATGAATAATAAATGAGGCTGTAGTTCCTTTACACTGGTGGTGCCTAATCCTTATACTCTATTGTCTGAAATTCCAGAACGAGCCAAATATTTCTCACTATTGATTTAAAAGATGCCTTCTATTCAGTGCCTTTGGCGGAGGAAAGTCAATTTCTATTTGCCTTTGAGGACCCTACGCATTCAGCTTCTCAGTTAACCTGGACAGTTTTGCCTCAGGGATTTTGTGACAATCCTCACTTATTTGGACAAAGTTTGTCACGGGATCTACAAAACTTTAATAGCTCCAAAGTGGTGGTGTTACAATGTGTAGATGATATTTTGCTCTGTGCAAAAAAAAACAGAGGAAGCTTGTTCACAAGCCTCAGGAGACTTCTTAAACTTTCTGGCAGGCTGAGGTTACAAGGCATCAAGAGAAAAGGCTCAGCTTTGTCAACAATCTGTTAGATATCTGGGCCTAATCATATCAGAAGGGACTAGGGCCATAGGCCCCGAGAGAATTAAACCTATACTAAATCATCGCCTACCTATGACTTTAAGACAATTGAGAGGATTTTTGGGAATCACAGGTTATTGTCACATTTGGATTCTTGGTTATGAGGAACTGGCTCGGCCTTTATATAAACTTATAGTTGAAACTCAGCAGGCCCAAACCGACAAACTGGTTTGGTCTCCAGATACTCAAAAGGCTTTTAAGTTTCTTCAGACTGCTCTTCTGCTCTGAGCTTGCCCACAGGGTCAGAATTAAATTGTTTGTCACTGAAAGAAAAGGTATGGCCTTGGGAGTTTTGACACAACCCCGAGGGCCTCACCAGCAATCTATTGCTTATCCAAGCAGAGAAGTGGATGTAATTTCACGTGGGTGGCCCCACTGCCTAAGAGTAATTGGGGCAGCGGCTTTATTAGCACTTGAAGCTTTGAAAATAATTAATGGATGAAACCTCACTGTACTGACTTCTCATGATGTGAGTAGAATCTTAAATTCTAAGGTTAATATTTGGATGACAGTAGTAGGTTTCTTAAACATCAGTCGTTGTTACAAGGACCAGTAACTAAGCTTAAAATTTGTGGAAATTTAAATCCTTCCACTTTCCTTCCTGAGAAGGAAAATGAAACACCTGATCACAATTGTTCCCAATTCCTAACTTTAAACTATGCAGCTCGGGAGGATCTAATGGATACCCCAATGGACAATCCTGACATGGAAATATTTACTGATGGCAGTTCTTTTGTTCGGGATGGAAAGCAGGTTATGCCCTGGTGACTGCTAAACAGGTTTTAGAAGCAAAATCTCTTCCCCCAGGGAACCAGTGCTCTGTTAGCAGAGCTTGTGGCTCTGCCCAGAGCTCTAGAGTTAAGCAAAGGGCAGCGGGTAAATATCTACACGGATTCTAAGTATGCTTCTTTGACTTTACATGCTCATGCGGCAATATGGAAAGAAAGACAGTTTAAAACAGCAACAGGAGAATCTATTAAATATTTCAGAGAGATCGAGAGACTTTTAACTGCTGTATATTGTCCTAAAGAAGTAGCTGTAATGCATTGCAAAGGACACAAGAGGGATGGGAGTACAGAAGCTGAAGGTAATCAGCTGGCTGACTGTCAAGCCAGAAAAGCAGCACTTTACGAAGCCCCTTCACTATAGACAGGTCCTGTGGAACAGAAAAAAACCAATGTACTGAGGAAGAACTAGAAAGATATGAGAAAAGAGGAGCACAGATTACTGATAAAGGATGGTTACAGTCTAAGGATGGACGATTAATAATTCTTGAAAGTGCTCAATGGAAAATTCTTAAGGGTTTACACCAGAGTTTTCATTTGGGTGCAGAGAGTACTTACCAGATGGCTTCTCATTTGTTTGAAGGGAAAAGTGTAATGAGAACTTTAAAGAACATTATCAAAAGGTGTGAGGATTGTCAGAAAAATAACACAAAGACTGAAAAGCTAGCAAAATCTGGATTACAACGAAGTGGGAAGTATCTTGGAGGGGACTGGGAAATTGATTTTACTCATATGCCAAAAGCTAATGGGTATTCTTGCTTACAAGTTTGGGTGAATACTTTTACTGGATGGATTGAGGCTTTTCCCTGTCATAGAGAGCAGGCTAAGGAGGTTATAAAGATTTTAATCCATGAAATCATCCCCAGGTTTGGGCTGCCACGGAGCCTTCGGAGTGACAATGGCTCCACCTTTAAAGCTTCTGTAACCCAGGGGGTATCTAAAGCTCTAGGAATAGATATCACTTACACTGTTCCTGGAGACCCCAATCCTCCGGAAAGGTGGAAAAAGCTAATGACATTATCAAAAGACATCTGCGCAAATTAACTCAAGAGACACAGGACAATTGGATTAAGGTCCTACCCATAGCTTTAATGAGGGCTCGAACTGCCCCGAAAAAGGAGGGACTGTCCCCCTTTGAATGTATTTATGGAAGGCCTTTCTTACCCACAGACATAGTTATAGACCCTGAAGCCTTGGAATTAACTAGTTATGTAACTCAGCTCTCAGCTTTTCAACAGACATTAACAGAACTCCAGGAGACAACTCCTGACCCAGCCTCTGAGTCAAGCAAGCCTCTATTTGAGCCAGGAACCAAGGTCCTCATAAAAACACTGAGGTCTGGGGGCCCATCCCTTGAGCCCCTCTGGGAAGGCCCTTACGAGGCTATTCTTTCTTCTCCCACAGCTGTCAAAGGACCAGAAACTGATTCGTGGGTACATCACACTCGAGTGAAGAGGTGGCACCCTGAACAAAACTAAGTGACATCTTTTTATGTCTTTACTTTCTATGCTCTGATTTTGTACTTTTCAGATGGGCCTGATAATCTATGTAAGCCTACTTCTGCTGACTCCAAATATCCTGAGTCTGGCATTTGATCCTTAAGACAATGCCTTCCTGTCCTGGGCTCACTTCTATGCTGAATTCCACAATCAGTCTAACTGCTGGGTCTGTGGAGTTCTCCCCTCTTCATCAGTGGAAGGCTTCCCATGGTGGACATCTCCACTTCAAAGAAAAGACTTTCTCCAAGTCTGCGAATACCTTCGACAACAATCATGTGCGATGCCTCTTTTTCATCTGATGACATCTAACAGCCTTAAGATGGACTGATGTAACAATGGACATAATGTAACTTTTCATTTTGATTTTAAGTTGGTTTAATGACTATTTTGCCTTACGTCTGTAACTGTATAATGGGGTTTTCTAACCGTCTAAAAGCTTTTAAGTTAACAAATGGTTGTCCAAGCTCCTACAAGTGCCACAGCCTCCTCCAACTATTACTTGGGGCCCCTGGATCAGAGACCCTCAGTATGAAGGTTAGGAGAATATGTTGCCTCAACAATTTAGGGACCACGCCCCTAAACAGCAGGAAGTAGTTATGGAATGAAAATGATGCCCCTTTCCCTTGGCATAATTCTCCTAAAAGAAAAGGAGGGAATGAGAGAGTCGTTTCCTAGGCAGGTTGATAAGAACTCTAGTGGTTCCCAAGGAAAGAGGGGTCTGGATTTCTCAAGAAAGGACAAACTTTTTTTTTCCCCTCTACATTCCTTAGGATTATATAACAATAATGTATCCTGCTTGAGGACAGTCTCTGGAAAAAACCTTCCGGCTAATCCTGTTATCTTAAGGTGTAAATTATGGGAGTAGGTCTAGTGAGGTCTTAACAACCTCCAGGATTCTTTTAATTCACTGTAATAACTAATTAGAGAGTATATAACTCCATGGCTGACACTAGCAAGGGGGTACTCTTTCTACCCTCTTCTGATGCCTCTGTCAGAAGCTTTCTCTATCTCTTTTATACTTCAATAAAACTTTATTACACAAAAGCTCTGAGTGATCAAGCCTCGTCTCTGGCCCCAGATTGAATTCTCCTCTTGAAGCCAAGAATCCCAGCGTCTTTGCGTGGTTCAGCAACAACCCTTCAACCCCATAGATGGCAGCCCACCAGGCTCCCCTGTCCCTGGGATTCTCCAGGCAAGAACACTGGAGTGGGTTGCCATTTCCTTCTCCAATGCATGAAAGTGAAAAGTGAAAATGAAGTCGCTCAGTCGTGTCTGACTCTTCGCGACCCCATGGACTGCAGCCTACCAGGCTCCTCCATCCATGGGATTTTCCAGGCAAGAGTACTGGAGTGGGTTGCCATTGCCTTCTCTGAGAAAACTTTTTACAAGATACTAAAAATCATATTTATATAATACAATCCACATTTACTCAAATCCTATTAAGTAGCAATGAAAAAACCACCTTACTCTTCTCCAGTCTATAAGATGGGGCTAATTATTTATTTCTTAGAGTTGTAAGATTTAAGAAAGAGTATAAAGCATGCTCAAGTATTATTTTACTTTTCTTTCAAACTATTTGGGGATAATTTCTTATGTGGCTGAAGTCTGCACAGGGACAGCAAAAGAGGAAATAGAGAATGGCTTACCAAAGGGACATAAAGCTTCTTTCTTCGTCAGAATCAATCATTAGAATACATCATAATTTTTACAATAATATTAAAATAGTATTCTGAATATCTCAGAATAATTTTTAGAATCAGAAGGTCTAGCTACTTTGCAAATATTGTTATTTTTTTCTAGAGTGGCTAGAAGTCATACCGGGGTAGTATAAGCATCAAATTTCTGAGTGCACTCTTCAGAATGTGTTCGTGTTCAGAAAAAGAAAGTCCAGCAGGTGGCGCCACAATCATATATGTTACACAATGACAATTTTGTAGTGAGGGAGAAAGCAAAAATTATTATATAGCCAGAAGATGGTGCTAGGTGACCAATCTTTAAAAACTAAGATCTGCAGTTGAAATTGGCAACTTCCGTTTTAATGAACTCCAGGATTTGAATCAGGGCGTGGTTAACAATACTAGTTGAAATTCTTTCATTTTAAACTTCAAATTTATTATTTTTACAATAAAGGAATCCTCACCAGCTCATGAAAGGAAGAAATACTTTTCTACTCTACTTTTATAACTCACAGTTATTGCAAAGAAAGGAGATTCTATTTAAATTTTTAAAATTTGACCATTTCTCTGATTTCATATGTTCAAAAAAATATATAAGGACTTATCATCCACTTCTAAGTTCCTTGCTCCTTTTCTTCCATTCTTCCACTAAGATTCCTGCAGCAAGATGTAGCACTGCATTAGAAGGTCTAAATTAGCATATATATTTTATGGCATGTCCAAATTAGGGGGAAAAATGTTTTGAAACATTTCATCTACTGTTTTTTGAGAACCTTTTTCTGAAATACTGTTTAACTTTTTTGTACATTCTGTTGTCAATGTTCAAGTCTCTAATCACTTTAAAATGATAGAAAATAAAAATTAAACTGCTTCATAACGTTTAAACTTATGTATAAATACAAAATTTTATTCTAAAAATTGGTGTTGGTTCTTTTTGGAATTCTCACCATTTGCCTACTAAATATCTTTCACATGCATCGTCACCCCATCTCCTTCGTCCTCTGGCCTCAGCTATTGTACTGTTCGAATGGAGAAGGAATTCTAGTGAGTGAGAATGTCATACTTGACATATGGGAGGCTCTCAATAAATATTAGTTGATTGATGGAATGAATGCCCAGAGAAAAATATCAGAGGACTCTGGAAAGTGTAATTGATATTATGGGTTCAGAAAATCTTCCACTGGCAAGATGGTGACCCTTAAGAGAAACCTTAAGGTGCAAATAAGAGCCATCTTCAGACATCTACAAGGCTGTCAGGTGAAAGAAGGGTGAAGCTTATTCTTTGTGGACCCAAAGTGGTGATCTAAGACCAAAAATTTACAGAAAATATGAAATCCAAAATTTATAAAACTGAGTGTCTGAAAATAGGACTTTTTACAATAGGTGGAGACATGCCTATAGCTAACACGTATTTGATCATAAGCTAGTAGTCAATTTGATGAAGGGCAGAAAACTGAAGTCAAGGACCAGCAGGGCAATTAAATGGCCTTTGAAGTTCCTTTGAGCTTTGAGATGCTGCTGCTGCTGCTGCTGAGATGCTATGAAGGTATAATTTGTTCAAAAGATTATTTCTGTCTTTGCCATGTTGATTGCATCCTGAGACCAACGTTGAATGGAGTATGGGTTCCTCCTTAGAATTTTGAGGAATAAGTTTCATTGTGATTAGGACTTGAAAGAATATGTGACTTCCTAACATGTACCACTCATTTCAGCTTAAATTTACACTGTCAACCTCTTCTTGGAATATACCTGAAAGAAAATGTAACTAGAATTGCTTCAGATGTACTATTTTCCCTGATAACTGAAATTATGTTTCAAATTACATTTTTTTGTTTAACATTTACTGGATCACTGATAACATTTACTGATAAATTTTTGAGAATGCATTTGGTTTTGGGAACAATAAAACTTTTAAAGTTTGTTTTTGAGGGGTGATCTAAATTCTGCATTTCACATATCTTCTCAAATTCATCCATAAATGTAAGTAGTTAATCAGTTCTTTGTTTCATGAACCTAATTTCAGTCAGCTGTAGAAAAGTGATCAAGATGTTTACACTTAATATACAAGCTCCTAACTTTTATGCCTCAACCCAGATTTTATATTAAACTACAAACAAAAATTTAATTTACCCTCAGGCCTCATGATACTATATACAGGGAACAATTCTTAACTGTTTTTGGTAGATTGAAAACAAAACCTGCATTTGAAGAGTTTTCCTCACAGCAATTTAATTCCAAGTATACTGAGGTATAATAATAACATTTTCATGAACCAAAATAAGGAAATAATCTCTAAGTTGATTAATAGGATATAGGCTAAATACACAACATATATAAAATGGGCCACAATACAGGCTTTTAAAAGAATAAAGTAGTATAATATACACTGAGATGAAAATACATCCATGATATATTGCTAAGAAAAATTATTGATTAGCAAATAGTATGGACATTTGTGTTCAACGGTCCTTGAATTCCCTTTTCTGTCCCTCATCAAATGGACTACTAGCTTATGATTAAACATGTCAAATTTATACATTTCTCCATCTATTGTAAAAATTTGTCATATTTTCAGATACTTGGCTTTTTAAATCTTGGATTTCATTCTTTTGAACAAATTTGTGTTCACTATTTGTGAATAAATAGTGTTCCCATTTTTAAAAAATGATGTGAATACATCAAAAGATGTCAAAAAGTCTTTATCCAATCTGGTAGCAGCAGTTTTCTCTGTGTGTATTGGGACAGCTGCAAACATGAAAATTGGAATCTCCCTTTTGATACACTTTATTGTGGGTCAAATTTTTCCCACATGCATTTATCTTTAAAAAGAAAATCTAAGGACACAGAATAATACAATCTATTGTTCAGTTTCTTCTATAAGAATAAAGAGGAGGAAATGAATCATAGCCAAACAGAGTCTAAGATGATATTCATTTCCAGTGTACACAGTCAAAATTCAGAGCTCTGTTGTGAGAAGAATACTAATGAAATCACACATAGGGATCAGAATAAATAAACATAGACTTCCAAATCATCCTTGATCTTGGTCTTACCAGCTCCAGCAGAAACTCTAGCCTTCTACAAAGTCTCTTTTAACCTAGAATTTTCTTTAGGCCCGAGGGATTGTTCACAGCTCCATTTCACTGTGTTTTCGTCCTGCCATGTTGGATGCCACCATTTCCCCTAGGACCATTGTTACTTTACTGGTGGATATGGCAGAAATATTACAACTCTTTGTTCTTCCCTATATGCCATGATTTCTCTCAGCAAGCTTGAGTAGTCAGAAGGACCATGCACGTAATGATGAAAAAAGGGCATTTCTGGGAAGAAATGGTAAAGAGACCATCTTATTTTAAATAAAGAATTTGTGTTGGAGAGAAATGGCATGAAGTTATAAGGAATATTTTTGTTACACAAGATTTAATACTTATTGTTGTTGTTCAGTCACTAAGTTGTGCCTGACTCTTTGTGACCCCGTGGACTGCAGCATGCCAGGCTTCCCCATCCTTCACTATCTGCTGGAGTTTGCTCAAACTTATGTCCATTGATGTCCAGTGATGCCATCCAACCATCTCATCCTCTCTTGTTCCCTTCTCCTGTTGCCTTCAATCCTTCTCAGCATCAAGGTCTTTTCCAACGAGTCATCTCTTTGCATCAGGTGGCCAAAGTATTGGAGCTTTAGCATCAGTCCTTCCACTGAATATTCAGGGCTGATTTCCTTTAGGATTGATTGGTTTGATCTCCTTGCTGTCCAAGGGACTCTCAAGAGTCTTCCCCAACACCACAATTTGAAAGCATCACTTCTTCAGCACTCAGCCTTCTTTATGGTCCACCTCTCACATCCGTTCATGACCACTGGAAAACCATAGCTTTGACTATTCTTATAGTCACAATATAATAAAATTACAGGTGAATCAGTCAAGCTTAATTTAGAAAACAGAAATTACCCCAAGTATTTTAAGCAGAAAAGAATTTAATACAAGATATTATGTGCTTACACAATTTTGAGAGGGTGGAAAGAACAGGTGCTGGCCCAGGCTTTCTGGACTGGCTCCCAGAGTAATGCAGAGCTGAACCACAAGGCGAGCTGTAGTCTCAGAGGTGGCTGATCCTTGCTGTGACTACTGCCCCTTATTCTGGAGAAAGAGCAAGGTGAAGCTGTGACTTGGATGACAGAAATCCAGACTAGGAAGTCACTCTGTGTTTTAATATCCACAGACCTGTAACACAGACACTGGAGTGCAGCTATGGGAAAGTTTTGCATTTCTAAATTGTCGGCAGCAAGAGCCAAGAGTGATAGGGAAACGGCCGTTTCTTCTTTCTGCCTTCCAAATCTCTCTGAAATACTGGTGGCGGTGGTTTAGTTGCTGAGTCATGTCTAACTCTTGCAGCCCCATAGACTGTAGCCTGCCAGGCTCCTCTGTCCATGGAATTCTCCAGGTAAAAATACTGGAGTGGGTTGCCATTTCTTTCTCTAGGGTATCTTCCCAACCCAGGGATCAAACCCAGGTCTCCCGCCTAGCAGGCAGATTCTTTATTGACTGAGCTACTAGGAAAGGCTGTTTACCCTAATTATTCCTTTTAATTGTACAAGTAAAGATGCAGTTTCAGCCTTCCTTGAGTATCTGCAGAGGACTGGTTCCAAGACCACTGCTCCATCCATACCAAAAGCCAGGGATATTCAAGGCCCTCCTGGAACACGGTGTGGTTTACATCCTGCGCTTGGATTACTGGTGGCAAGTAGTTTGCATCCAGAACACTCGCTACAAAAGTATTTTGAGGATTTAGATGATAACTTTCCAAACCCTCCAAAATGAAGAACAGTGGACCTGAAACCAACACAACATTGTAAATCGATTGTGATCCAATAAAAATTAGAAAAAAATATTATAAACAAACAAAATAAGTGAAGAAGAGTGGAATGGCGGTTGAGAATCAAAGTATCCACCACACACGGGGACGCTCCAAGAAACTACTACTAATATGATCATCCAGATAAAGTAGCTATTGACATTCTGTCACACTTTTATTTTCTTTCTATGTGTTAGCTTCTCTCACTCTCATCTACCAATCTATCTATATAGCTCATCTACTCAATTCAAAATAGTTATTATTTTTCTATCTGGTTCAGCAGAACTTTTTACCCTTCTTCAGTTAAAAACAATATCGGTTTTCCTTTAAGGAAACTCTGTCTCAACTCATATCCTTGTTGCCTGAGCTGACAAACTTTATCCCTTCAACCCCAGCACCTGAAAGTGCTACTTATAGGTTAAATGTGAACCCTACTCATGGTGGATTTCAGTTTTTATCAGTGCTATCTGGATCATAGACTAGGAAATACTTTGTAACCTGTGATTTTCATGGATCAATATGGACTGAGACACACAGAGAGAAAGGTTTGTTATTAAGAATTGGCTCACATGATAAAGGAAGCTGCGAAGTTCTACGATCTGTGGTCTGCAAACTGTAGACCCAAGAAAGTCAGTGGTATAAATCAGGGTAAGTCTGAAGGCCTAAGAACCAGGGATGAAGTGAAAGATGCTCAGTTGTGTCCTACTCTTTGCCACTCCATGGATGGAATTCTCCAGGCCAGAATACTGGAGTGGGTATCCTTTCCCTTCTGCATGGGATCTTCCCAAGCTACGGATCAAACCCAGATTTCCCACATTGCAGGCAGATTCTTTACCAGCTGAGCCACAACGGAAGCCCAAGAACCAGGGGAGTGATGCTTTAAATCCTAGTCTGGAGGGCCAGATAAGATGCCCCAGTAAGCAGGGAAAAAAGAAAGGTGAATTCCAAGTTTCTCTACCTGGTCTATTCAGCCCTCAACAGATTGAATGATACCCATGTGCTGTGGGGAGGCCAATCTACTTTCCTGGATGGACTGATTCAAGTGTTAATCTCATCTGAAAACACCCTTACAGATACATCCAGCCATATTTTGACGATGTTTCTATAAGTTAATTGGATTGAGAAAAATTTAGAAATTTAAGGTAATGCTGTGAGTTGTGTTATGAATGTTCTCAATATTAAGATTCATCAGTGAAAACAGTAGCTGCTGCTTTAATTCCCTTGGTTTACTTTTGTCCACTGTTTAGAGCAGTGTTTCTCAACAGTTAGCCCTTAAGTTATGAAGACAACTTTTTGTCAGTCTTCCGTCCCATCCCTTTCTGTGCCTTTCATGAGAATAGAGGCAACTCATCTCTGCGACTCTTCTCTCTACCCTTCTTCTTCATGTTTGACATTTTTAGATGGGCCTGAAGTCTAAGTGATTTTATGGGAAAGAGTATATTAGAAAATATCAAATATAAGGGCTTTAAAGTCAGACAAGCTTTCATTTGAAAACCAGCTCCATCTCTTCACTGCTGCACGTGGTGGTTTAGTCATGTTGCGTAGTCATGGGAAAATCACTTGGAGCGTCAGATTAGTTATTTCCAAGATAGGAGTTTTAAAACCACTACAGGTGGCCCTAGTGGTTAAGTACCTGGCTGCCAATGCAGGGACAGAAGAGAAGCAGGTTTGAGCCCCTGAAGAAGGGAATGGCAAGCCACTCTGGTATTCCTGCCTGGAGAATCCCATGGGCAGAGGAGCCTGGCGGGCTATGGTCCAAAAGGGTTGTAAAGAGTTGGACATGGCTGAACCAACTGAGCACATACAAAGAGATAAAGCATAAAAGTAACATGTTTAGCATACCAGAGAATATTGTTCAAGAAACAAATGATCAATACTATTATCATTTATTTTATTCAGTCTGATGAATAAAACAATGATAGTGTTTCCTGTACATTTTTACATTATTACAATTGCCATCCTTATCTATTTTAAAATCAACCACTGCTAACAATGTTGTACTCTTCTTTTAACATTAAGATTAATGAAATCAACTTATTTCAGATGAAATAAGCCTGATGACTCAGGTTCAAAATTGTTTTCTCCATCAGGTGAAATCAAGAAAGTGAACCTTCACTAAGAATTTTCTCTGGTGTGGGAATTATTTCAACCCACCCAACCCATTCACACCAGCAGTTGCAAAATATGTTATAGGGCCTCAGGTATTGACTGAGGACTTTGTGCTCTGTGATAAATTCTACTTTAGATGTCTATCCCCTAAAGCCTTTTATTTTAGCAAATATCCCAGAAAGTCAGCAGTGTTTCCCGTAGTCAGAATGGTTTCAGCTGAATTCTACTTTCTTCTTCGACATGTATCACCCCGGCTCCTCAGGGTTGCATGGCTCATAGGAAATAAGGTTTCCATCAGCCTTTGACTCATTCCTCTCCACCGCAGGGCTCACCCCATCTTGGGTTGTGCTCCAGGGACCTGCAGGAAAAAAAGCACTAGCCTGATTCATCTCCTTCCTGTGAACGGCCCAGCTCTCCACAGCTGCTGTCTCTCCTGCCTTCTCTTGCAGCACAACTATGATGAAAGAAAGCAAGAGTAGAGATGTTGGTCTTAGTAAGAGGGTTTCTTGTGGGACTTTATCCAAAAGGATCTTCTTACAGCAGGAGATTTCATTTTTTTTTTCAAAGAAGAAAGCCCCATCCCCATGCTCCCCCACCTTTTAAAAAATTTCTGGCCAAGCCACACAGCCAGTGGTGTCCTAGTTCTCTGACCAGGGATTGAACCCATCTGCATCAAAGTCCTCTGCACTGAAAGCGCAGAGCCTTCATAATCCGACTGCCCAGGAAATCCCCAGGAGATTCCAGTTTGGGAATCTACAATTGCATACTACAATTTACACAGGCGCTAATACTGAATATTCCATCTTGGAATAAAACTCAAATTCTGTTTCCAAACTTCTGACTCTCTTCTGGTTGTTGTTGTTGTTTTTTTTTTTTTTTGAGAAAAATATACCAGGAACAAGGATAGCACATTCCCTGCCATGCCTTTCTCTACTCCTGCTGAATGCGGGGCTGGCAGACGTTTCTGATAGAACACCTAAAGCCATCTCTTTCTTTCTTGCTAACAGGATTCCAAATGGGTTTGAGTGATAAGATGCCCAGCAGCATGATATCCATTGTCTGGGAGTTGGAGGGCAACGAGGGAAGTTTGAGAGGGGTATCCTGAGAATAATCTCTCTTCCGGATAACCACGCAAATAGAAACCCCTCCATTTTGCTGTTTTTTTTTTTTTTTCCTGATGAGAATGCTATTGTGCCCCAGTGGCAGCAACCTTGCAGTCAAGTTGAGAGTAATTGCCGATGCAGCAATGGCTGCCAGAGACGTTGAGAGGCATCTTAGGTGTCATCGCTGAACGGCCAATTCTATGCTGGCCCCTCCTACCGCCAGTCTTCGGATCTGAGGAGATGGTAAGTGTCTGTGTTGTTTAGTTCACTTCTATTATTTATTTTAAAAAATACAAGAGACATTTATTTCTCAAGATTCTGGAGCCTGAAAGTCTGAGATCAGGGTGCCAGTGTCATCAGATGAGGGCCCTCTTCTGGGTTGCTGATATCTCACTGTGTCTTTACATAGTGGAAGGGGCTGGGAAGTCCTGCTGGGGTCTCTTATAGGAACACCAATATATTCAGGAGGGCTCCGCCCTCAAGATCTAAGCACCTATCAAAGGCCCTATCTCCTAATACCATCACATTGGTCATTGGGTTTTATTTTTTTAAAACTTTTAAATTTTATATTGAAGTTTAATTCATTAGCAAGTTGTATTAGTTTCAGGTGTATGCTGCTGCTGCTGCTGCTAAGTCGCTTCAGTCATGTCTGAGTCTGTGCGACCCCATAGACAGCAGCCCACCAGGCTCCTCTGTCCCTGGGATTCTCCAGGCAAGAACACTGGAGTGGGTTGCCATTTCCTTCTCCAGTGCACGAAAGTGAAAAGCGAAAGTGAAGTCGCTCAGTCGTGTCCGACTTGTAGTAACCCCATGGACTGCAGCCCACCAGGCTCCTCCACCCATGGGATTTTCCAGGCAAGAGCACTGTAGTGGGTTGCCATTGCCTTCTCCGTTCAGCTGTATAACAGAGTGATTATTGAAGCCTTTGTTTTTTCAGGAGCAGGACTTCTCACTGATAAATTTGGTGTTTGATACTCTTTTTGATTTGGGGGATGGGCTGTAGCATTATTTTGGTGGATTTATGCCAGAATGTAGAAGGCTAGAGCTGGATTGAGGAGAAGTAGGCATCTGAATCACCCAGAGGAGAAAAAATTCTCTGCATGAGTACAGGTTAATTTCCAGGAAGCTTAGGGATTCAAAGACAAGGAAAAACCATAACATTCAAGTACACCTGAGGCTAGAATGAAAGATAAAACGTGAAAGATCATAAGTTCCTGATGGGAGAGCAGAAGCAAGAGTATGGGTCAAGTGAGAGAATTAAGTGTATTTCCATGAAAAGGAGAGGGTGCCCAAGGCTGGTGGTTATTAGATGCTTTCCTACCCCCTAAGCAGTGTGTGATCCTGGCTTAAAAGCACAACTTCAGAGAGATAAATGAGTCCTTTTTCTAATATCCCAGCATCTTTTCAATTCCCCTTTCCCTAAGCTCTGAACCACAGAAGATATCTTGTGTTAAGAAGTGGATTTATAGGCCTCTGAATACAAAGTTCTGCTATGTGATTTTCTACAGAATAGTTCCTATTCTAAAATCACCAGCGAAAGCAACATTCTGTTCAGAAAGTGGTAAAAATATGATTAGGAAATTTTCATATACAGTGCTTCTTATAGTCAAGTTAAATAAGCCTTTTCTGAGAGAGAGCCTTTTAGTGCTTGGCACTGGACCAGTTATCATCTTTTAGGGATAACGGTGTTAAATTGTATAGAAACCCATAAAATCCATGCAAAAATATAGCAAAGGGCACACTTCTTCTTTCAAACTAGCTTTTCCCTGAAAAAGTCGTCTTCATCTATCAGAATCAGAAGAATCTGTTTCTCTAATACAACATGAAATATCTATCTATGATGTTTCTCTTCCAACATGCAGACATCGGTAAGAGGTTGACCAGCCTCTCTAAAGGAAAGTATAAGAACATCTACTTGGAAACAGATTATAGATATTTCATAGCCATTGTCAGAGTTTTCTGAAACATTTGAATCTATGCAATAGTGACTGTATCAGTCAGGATTATTAAGTGCAAGCAACAGTAATAATGACAGTAATTTGAGCATAAAATTTGTTAAAAGAACTCTTAGAGTCTCTTAAAAGGGTTAGAAACTGTTATCCAAGAACATTGCTCCAAATGACACTGAAGAACTTGTCTGGTATACACTTCATTGTACTCTCTTGGTCATGGGAACCACAGTATACTATGCAGAAACCATCAACACTGGTGCATGGCACTATCTTTGGATACATAGTGTAGCTCATCATTGATATCACCCTCTGTAGAATGGATCTTATGCAGTCACTGGTTTTTGTGTTATTAATATATGATTCAAAGACAAGCATGGGTACATGTAATTGAGGAGACTGGATTACATCTCTGAACCTCAACTGCAAAGAAAGACAGGAAAATGAGAATTTGGAATTCCCTGATAGCTCATGGCAAATAGATGGGGAAACAACGGGAACAGTGGCTGGCTTTATTTTTTGGGGCTCCAAATCACTGCAGATGGTGATTGCAGCCATGAAATTAAAAGATGCATACTCCTTGGAAGGAAAGTTATGACCAACCTAGATAGCATATTCAAAAGCAGAGACATTACGGCATAAATTATTTTGGTGGATTTATGCTGGATGTCTCTGTGCAAAGTTTGTGTGACTTGTTTTGTTGTGCTATTCACTGTATTTCAGGGATCTGAAACCAAACATGACCTATTCTCTGAGGTGTGGCCAATTGAAATTGCTTGGGCTAAAAACTGGTGGCTCAGACGGTAAAGCATATGTCTACAATGCGGGAGACCTGGGTTCAACCCCTGGATTGGGAAGATCCCCTGGAGAAGGAAATGGCACCCCACTCCAGTACTCTTGCCTGGAAAATCCTATGGACAGAGGAGCCTGGTAGGCTGCGGTCCATGGGGTCGCGAAGAGTCGGACACGACTGAACAACTTCCCTTTCACTTTTCACTTTCGTGCATTGGAGAAGGAAATGGCGACCCACTCCAGTGTTCTTGCCTAGAGAATCCCAGGGACGGGGGAGCCTGGTGGGCTGCCGTCTATGGGGTCACACAGAGTCTGACATGACTGAAGTGACTTAGCAGTAGCAGTAGCAGACAGCATATTAAAAGCAGAGACATTACTTCGCCAACAAAGGTCTGTCTAGTCAAGGCTATGGTTTTTCCAATAGTCATTTCTGAATGTGAGAGTTGGACTATAAAGAAATCTGAGCACTGAAGAATTGATGTTTTTGAATTGTGGTGTTGGAGAAGACTCTTGAGAGTCCCTTGGACTGCAAGGAGATCCAACTAGTCCATTCTGAAGGAGATCAGCCCTGGGATTTCTTTGGAGGGAATGATGCTAAAGCTGAAACTCCAGTACTTTGGCCATCTGAGCGAAGAGCTGACTCATTTGAAAAGACCCTGATTCTGGGAAAGATTGAGGGCAGGAGGAGAACAGGATGACAGAGGATGAGATGGTTGGATGGCATCACCAACTCAATGGACATGGGTTTGGGTGGACTCCGGGAGTTGGTGATGGACAGGGAGTCCTGGCATGCTGCGGTTCATGGGGTTGCAAAGAGTCAGACACGACTGAGTGACTGAAGTGCACTGAACTGATCAAGAGACCCTGGCTCAATTCCTGGGTCAGGAAGATCTGCTGCAGAAGGGATAGGCTACCCACTCCATTATTCTTGGGCTTCCCTTGTGGCTCAGCTGGTAAAGAATCTTCCTGCAATGTGGGAGACCTGGGTTCAATCCCTGGGTTGGGAAGATCCCCTGGAGAAGGGAAAGGCTACCCATTCCAGTGTTCTGGCCTGGAGAATTCCATGGACTACAGTTCATGGGGTCACAAAGAGTCGGACATGACTGAGCGACTTTCACTTTGTAGGAAATTATATTTGCCTCCTTAGGTAGGAATTTCTCTCTCCCTCTCTTTTCCTCTTTGACTGCCCTGAGTCTTTGTTGCAGCATGCAAGCTTTCTCTAGTTGCGGTGAGTGAGGGCTGCTCTCTAGTTGTGGTGCAGGTTCTCATTGTAGTGGCTTCTCTTGTTGCAGAACATGGGCTTTTGGGCACTCAGGCTTCAGTTGTTGTGGCTCATGGACTTAGCTTCCCTGAGGCATATGAAATCTTCCTGGACCAGAGATTAAACCTGTGTCCCCTGCATTGGCAGGCAGATTCTCAATCACTAGATCATCAGGAAAGTCCAAGTAGGGATTTCTTAAATGAATGTTTAAGGAAGCATGTCTGTAGACAATTTTTTACTGTTATGCTTTGGCTGGACCGTGAGGTTACTTCTGACATCCAGTGGATAGAGGCCAGAGATGCTGTTAAACGTCCCCACAGTGCGCAGGACAGGTCATGACAACAGAGAATTATCAGTAGTGTCTTTGTTGAGAAATATTGTCCTTAATAAAAAAGGGTTGCAAATACATGTGGCCAAACGAATGACAAATAATCAGGCAGTTGAGGGTTTGCAACCTTGGGGATTTGGTTCAAAGTCTGGGTAACATTTGCAACTGACCACTGTACAGAGAGGGGAAGGAAAGGTCGAAGAGAGAGGCAGAACACTCCTGATTGGCAGGTGGCAGGTTTAATAATCAAGGGAACTTACATACAAGACTTGACTTGGATGGCCACAAGATGAGTAGATCTCAGCATCCACCCAACTAGAAACTTGAAAGTTTATGTGCATGCATGCTCAGTCCTGTCTGACTCTTTGCAACTCCATGGACTGTAGCCTGCCAGTCTCCTCCCTCCATGGAATTTTCCAGGCAAGAATACTGGGGCAAGTTCCCCTTTCCTGCTTCAGGGGATCTTCCCGACTCAGGGATCGAACCCACATCTCTTGTGTCTCCTGCACTGGCATACAGATTCTTTATATACAGAAGCCTTAGTAGGGTTCATGGAAAAGGCAATGGCACCCCACTCCAGTACTCTTGCCTGGAAAATCCCATGGATGGAGGAGCCTGGTAGGCTGCAGTCCATGGGGTTGCTGAGTCAGGCATGACTGAGCAATTTCACTTTCAGTTTTTACTTTCATGCCTTGGAGAAGGAAATGGCAGCCCACTCCAGTGTTCTTGCCTGGAGAATCCCAGGGACAGGGGAGTCTGGTGGGCTGCCGTCTATGGGGTCACACAGAGCCGGACACGACTGAAGCGACTTAGCAGCAGCAGTAGGGTTTAGTCATGTATTTGTCTAGATGGTCTCAACGTCACATCACTCTCTCAAGGCTGTGTCCTTGAAATGGCTCCACTATGGGAACAGTGGGAAGAATGTGTATTTCAAGGAAAGGAGAGGGGGTAAGGAGCTTCTTACTTCCCAGATCCAGCTTAGGGGTCAACCAGCAGTCACGTTCTTTGGATGAACTCCTCCAACAGCTCAAACTAAAGATATTTTCTTTTTCTTTTTTTTTTTTTTCATATTTGGTTTGTTTTTGTAGTTTCTACTCTTTGCTTCAATTATAGTTTGCTATAGTTTGTCAAGCCTAAAGGAAATCAACCCTGAATATTCATTGGAAGGACTGATGCTGAAGCTCATTGGAAAAGATCTTAATGCTGGCAGAGACTGAGGGCAGGAAGAGAAGGGGTCAACGGAGGATGAGATGGTTGGATGGCATCACCAACTCAATGGACATGAGTTTGAACAAACTCCTGGAGATAGTGAAGGACAGAGAAGCCTAGTGTGCTGCAGTCCATGGGGTCATAAAGAGTTGGACCCGACTTAGTGACTGGACAACAACAATACTTTGTGATAGGAGACACGTATGAAGAAGATGTAATGGATTCGCTGTCAGATGTAGGCAAACATCTCAGAGAGGTCACTAGCTTACAAAGATAGTGACAGAATCATAATCCTTTTTATTGTTATCTGGGACCACAGACAACCCATTTATGATATTATTTTTATGCTTTTGTATAACGTGTAGATATAGCAAACAACAAATTGAGCCTACGTCCTAATTTCATTGATGCATTTTAACCGTTAGAGTTGTTAATGTACTCAACCTGCATCCCACTCCCCCAGACACTCACGATCTTTCCAATCTGCCTCCAGAGGAACTCAAACCAAATGGAACTGAGGGTGATATATGTTGAATTAAGTAGTTTTTACTGTCTCCTTAGGACGGGGCCTAGAAAACAAAAGGATGCTAAAGCAACAGTGCCATTCCTGAATGGGGTTGTGGGAATACTATTCTCTCTCCTCCCTTCGCATTACGCTGCATCCACTCCAAACTGGGCTTCAAGGCAGTACCATTTTCTGCTGAGCACAGCCCTGGGGGTAGAGGACATTCTTTCCAGCTCCAGAGAAAGCCACTGTGGCTTGGGGCAAGCACTTGCATTAGTCCTTGTGGCAAGGTCTGGAGGAGGGAATTCAGATCTAGCCACACACTTCAGATGTGACTGCAGAAGCAAGCAGAGGATCTCTTTGGAATTCTTGTCTTTTATCATTTGTGTTAATCAGCTTTTGGCTTTGACACTAGCTGTGCAGTTCACATAGCATAGTGTTTCGTTTTAGAGGAACCATCTTCACGTGGCAGAAGCAGTTTTATGATCCCCCAGCCTTCACGGGGCATATCTGAGCTCTGAAAAGGGAAAGAGTTAGTTGCTCAGTAGTGTCTGTCTCTTTGCAACCCCATAGATTGTGTAACCTGCCAGGCTCTTCTGTCCATGGGGTTCTCCAGGCAAGAATACTGGAGTGAATTGCCATTTCCTTCTCCAAGGGATCATTCCAACTTGGGGACTGAACCCAGCTGTCCTGCATTGCAGGCAGATTCTTTATCATCTGAGCTACCATGGAAGCTCTAGTTCCAGAGGTAAGGAGAGAAAATATAAACTTTGGAGAAGAGTAAGCACTTGGATTTTTGATCATATTTGGGGAAGGCGTTAGCAAGTAACAGACACTGGACTCTTTGATAAGCT
This sequence comes from Capricornis sumatraensis, assembly GCF_032405125.1. Taxonomy (NCBI): domain Eukaryota; kingdom Metazoa; phylum Chordata; class Mammalia; order Artiodactyla; family Bovidae; genus Capricornis; species Capricornis sumatraensis. Next base: position 28,663,947 of record NC_091076.1, read on the forward strand.
GAGAATGTATGAATGCAAAGGTTGTGTTTCAGGAAATTTATTTATATACTAAATTGTATGGTAAGTTACTTCTGTTCTTATATGCTAATACATTTAATTATCAAAAATCTTATGAGAAAGATGCTGGCTTATTCTGATTTCCAGTTTATAGAAGATAATGGCTGAGGACTGGAGACATTAAATAATGTAGCATTATTACACAGCACCCAAGTCCACATAATTCCAAATCTTGGAGTCTTCAATATGACATTTATGGTGCAAGGAAGCCCTTGTTTTTCTTTCTATGAATGAGTGTATTCCCAAGTTGTTGTCTCTCCACTTTTTGTCATTTTATCAATGGATTTTTGAAATGATCAATGGCATGAGCTTCACAGCTTCTCCAACTACAGAGGACACTCTTAAAACTCTGGGAAAGGGCCCAATAAAATTAATACAGGAACAAAGTCAAATAAGATCCTTGTCTTGAAAGGAGCAAACATCTTTGGCCAAGAGACACAGATTACTTGAAAACAGACAGCTAGTGGAACCAACACCATAATTTTATGTTCTTGTTCCTTTTGAGCAACTGCTGGGACTACCCATTGGGTAAATCCAAGTAGAAGCCTAGGAAAAGCTCTGATGCAGTAGAATAAGTCAGCTTCTGAAGGCAGAGGTCAAGAAGGAGATGGGTGAAGAAATGAAGAACCAGTGGCTGTCTAGTGTGGGTGTGACTGCACACACACACACACACACACACACACACACAAATTAATGAAAATCCACTCTCTAGCAGGCATTAGTGCAAAATTGACTCCTCAGTTGCACTAATGGAATTTTTAAATTACTAGTGGATTTAGTCTAGGCGAAGTTTCCTTTATTAAAATTTTATGCTCATTGCAATTAGTTATAACTAAATCAGTCAGGTAGAAAAATTGATAGGTAAGCTAATTTACTGCTAGAAGTTTGCAAATAATTGTACCAGATGAGTTTGCAGAACAAAAATCCCAGTAGTCTCCCAGGAGACAACATTTGTAATGACATTATTAGGGCTGGCAGTCCCTGGGACCAAGAGACTGGAGGAAATGATCAGAAATATAATAGCTCTCTAGTCTTTCAACATAGATGCTTTTCAGAGCAAAACATACCTTTGGCAGAGCCTGACACTACATTTCTCTTCTACGTATTGACTTTAATGATCTACAGTGGGTCTAGCTGTATAGTGAATTATTGAATTCTTATCATGAGGAGCAGTCTAGCTAATTTAAATTCACTTCCAAGGAATTCAAGCACATAATCCCTAAGGCTGGGAAAAATGGGTTCCTTTGTGGACATTATATACATACATATACATATATATACATATATGTATATAACTGCAGGTTATATATACATATGCACTGGACTAAGTTTTCCACAATTTTGCTAAAGGGACATAAGTTTCAGAAGTCATATAATTACAGTGAATTTGGTTTCATCCCTGAAGGTTTTTAACATTTTCAAGTTTTGAAAATGCTCATTAATAGATGTACAACAAGTGGGTTGTGAAAGAAGTGAAATAATTGACTGCCCCTGTGTTTTAGGCTGCCAGGGGCAGCTTGGTGACTTGTTCGTTTGAAGTGACTGTAATGTAGGGTATCAACTTCCCTGAAACCATGCCCTGGGTGCCTCTTAGGGGGAGACTGCACTGAGGATAAGAAGGACTTTCAGGATTGCCGCCTAGCACAGATCTCAGCTCTCAGGTAATAACGAACATCTCTTCTGACTCTAGTCCCTGAAGGACACAACCTTTTTTTGTTAAAAACATGAGCACAATTAGAGAAGGGAAAGAATTGTTTGACCCTAGGGGCATGATAGGAAAGTTCAAAAGGGAGGAAACAGCTATTTGTTAGAATAGCACCCCAACTTCCCAAAATCAATTTTCTTAATCCATTCAGGCTGACATAACAAAATAACACAGACTGGATAGCTTTAGAAACAATACAAATTTATTTCTCTCAGTTCTGGAGACTAGAAGTCTGAGATCAAACATCTATTAAGTCATTATTTGTTGGGGTCTCATCTGTTTATAGCTAAGTAAATGCTTAACTTTGCATCAGTCTCTTAGGAGAGCAAGATCATTCAAATGATGATGTGATTTTAAAATTCACAAAAGGATGGTCATGCACCCCAAATGTAAGAGGTATTCTTTTACAAACTGTAAGAAATATTTCATTGATAAATATGAATAAAATTGGCAATCCCTATGAAAGGTTGTATATGTATGTTCACACACATTGAAGGCTATCTCATCCTCTCCCAGTTGATAAAAGATGACTATCACAAGATGCTTGCCCAGGCACATTTTGGAAATTTCATTGATATGTGCACTGTTTTGAATTAATGAGGTAGTAATAACGATAACTAGAATTTACTGAAACAACTTAGAAATATCCAAGAAACCAGTTAGATTGCTGATGAGGAAGTGAGTAAAGGCATAATCCCTAGGTTTCTGGGAATGGAGAGAAAAAAATCTAAAAATAATTTGATATTAACCATGGATTCGAGGATATACCCATGTATACCCATGTATCATGCACTTGACCATTGTCTACATTACACAGTGAGGGACTTACTCTGGTTGGTCTATATTTGAGGAAGATAATTTTAATTAATCATATATAAAAGCGCATAATTAAGTTAATTATTCCATTTCACTGACCGGTGCTAATAACAAAAGCACCATTTCCCAGCTAATAAATTAGTAATAAAATGAATGATTGGATTTTTCCTTTTAAAATTTTTATTTTATTTGGAGTACATTTGATTTAAAACCTGATTAGACTATTTCAATCATTGTGCATGTGGCATGCTAAATTGCTTCAGTCATGTCTGATTCTGTGCAACCCCATGGGCTATAGCCTGCCAGGCTTCTTTGTCCATGGGATTCTCCAGGCAAGAATCCTGGAGTGGGTTGCCATGCCCTCTCTAGGGGATCTTCCTGACCCAGGGATCAGACTCGCGTCTCATACATCCCCTGCATTGCTGGACAGGTTCTTTACCACTGGTGCCATCTGGGAAGCCCATTTCAATCATTTGTGTATTTCAAATTATTTCTCTAACCTTTGTTTACATTTTTGTTTATTAATTAACAAACAAGGAATAACATATCTGTCAAGGATGTCTTAATTCTGTGTAGCCCAGATACTGCTAAGATTAACTGGGAATATGGGGAGAACGATTCTCTTTCAGTATAATTTATGCTTTTCTTCTATCTCCAAACATGAATATGTTCACAGGGAAGTGTGCTTGTTCTCTAGAACGAGTATGTTGAAACCTACATGCCATGCCTCATGCAGCCTTTACTCTGCCATTTTCCACCAAACCTCTACTGAAAAGATGACTGTTTGGTTTTGACCAGTAGAAACTCAGGTACAGCCTTCTTGTATTTATTGGTATTCTGGCAACAAATGACTAATGGAAATCAAATGTTTTAAAGATGTTCACATAATTGTTCACATCTTCAGTGCTTTAAAGTAAAGCAGGAGAAACAAAAAGAAAAAAAGAAAGAAAGAGAGAGGGAGAGAAAAATGAATTATTCAGGAGGGAAAGAACCAGTTTTATTCCTTGATGAGTAAATTAACTCAGGAATCATCAGAAACTGAGCTTCAATATCCTCCTCTGAGAAATGAAGAATACAATACTTACTTCAGAGAGAGGGATTGTTTAGAAGCATTGATATCATGCGTGCAAGATGGAAAACTCACAATGGGCATTCAATAGTTAGTCATGTCCTTTCTCTTAAGGAGATCAAAGCTAACAAAATACTTTACCTCTGGTTTCAGTTTCCTCAACTATAGGAGGACATATTTTAGGTGACCTAAAGTGATCCCATGCTCAGACTCACCAGGTAATATATGATCAGACCTGAGACTGTGGGACTACTTCTCTTCTAGACCCAAAGATTCTTCTAAAGCTTTCCCATTTCTTGGTTTGCATGACTAATACAGCATCTGGGAATATGAATGATTAAAGTGAAAGTCATGGTGATAACTATGTCAGCAGCTACAGCAGTAATGAGAGAGAGGGAGAGAGGGAAAGAAAATGATTCTAACTGGACTTTAGAAAGGGGATTCTGAAATTTTCATTGAGCCCTCATGTTCTTCCTTCATGAATGCACAGATATATTTAATTGCAGTCTTCTCTGTATTTTAATCTTTCTTATTTCAGAAAGCTTGGCAAATCATATGTCATTTTCTACTTGCATAGGTATAAGAGTCTCTTCCCAAAGCTGTGGGAATGGATAATCTTTAAGCTCAGTTTAAAATATATCCTGATCAGAACTTGGATAAAATTAGCTAAAATCAATTTTTATTCATTCATTCATTTATTTAGGCTACTAGCATTCCATTGCCCACTTTATTTGTTGTCAGGTACACTATTAACTGTAAACTATCTTGGGCAGATATTTCTTTAAACTGAGTCTATTTTGTATATATTGCATTATATAAATTTATTTTCTCTATACTAGAAATGACTCTGTTTTGCTTCCTTGTCTCCCACTGTGACATTTCTTTTTGAAAGTTTTATCTAAAAGTAAACTATTTTAATGATCATAGTTTTCATGATAAAGAATCTTTGCTTGTGTAAACTTGTTAATTAGTTCACTATATATACCCTAAATTGAAGCATTGTTTTATTCATTAAACATGCAAATGTAGCAAATTAAAGAATATTTTCAAAGGAAGAAAATAGCTCCCATAATTTTGCTTTCCTAATGACAGTCTCACAAATGAAAGTTGGTTGGTTTCCAATCTGTATGCATGTGCATTTTAAATAGTTACAGTCATTATGTCCTAGCATTTCTGACTGTAAAGTTATACTTTCTCCTGTGTTGTAAAAGACTTCATAATTTTGAATGATTTTGTTATATTGCACTCTGTTGATTTAGCATATCAAGCGTCCCTTTTCATTCAATGTTTACCTGGCTTTCTATTTTCTTTCTCATTTCTTCTTCCCTCCTTCCCTTCTTTCCTTCCTCTTTTTACTTTTTTACAGCTTATACTTTTACCAGTAATTACTTAATTAAATATTCTTTTTTTAATGCTTCTATTATTTTTTCCCAATATGCTTTAGTCCATTCAGAGTGCTGTAACAAAACACCATAGACTTGGTGGCTTAAAAACAACAGAAATTTATTTCTCATAGTTCTTATTGTTCAACTGCTAATTCATATCCAACTCTTTGCAATCCCATGGGCTGCAGCACACCAGACTTCCCTGTCCTTCGCTATCTCCTGGAGTTTGCTCAAACTCTTCCACTGAGTTGGTGATGCCATCCAACCATCTAATCCTCTGTTTTCCCCTTCTCCTGCTTTCAATCCTTCCCAGCATCAGGGTCTTTCCCAATGAGTTGGTTCTTTGCATCAGGTGGCCAAATTATTGGAGCTTCAGCTTCAGCATCAGTCTTTCCAATGGATATTCAGGGTTGATTTCCATTAGAGCTGACTGATTTGATCTCCTGCAGTCCAAGGGACTTTCAAAAATCTTCTCTAGCAATCCAGTTTGAAAACATCAGTTCTTCGGTGTTCAGCCTTCTTTATGGTCCAACTCTCACATCCGTACATGACTACTTGAAAAGCCAGTAGTAATAACAATAATAATGAATAGTAAATGAATCATCTGTGTTTTGTAATCCCATTGAAGACGGAGTTCTGAAGAAGGCAGCACTCACTGATCACCAATAGCTCCTTTCTTTTTCGAAAGTGTTGATAACTAGCTCTGCCATTCTTGGAGCTGTAACTCAAATGCTATTTCTTAGCAGCTTAAGTTTAGTCAAAGCCATATTAACATTAGTGTCTTAATTTTAAGTTTTTAGCTCACTCTGGGACAGTACTTTCTGATATAGATTATAAAACCGAGTGAGTGTATTTAGGAAATCTGTGGGATTCTATAAGATACTCAAATGACTAGTGGGGCCACTGGCCTTGGGTTGGTAGGGTTTAGGAATTCTAGAAGGTCTACAATGTGAAGGACAGACCCAGACAAGAAAGTGCATCCTTATGCTCAGCAGAACGTTAATATTTGGTTAAAGAAATTTTGCAGACACTCTTAAATTGGAACAAGAGGTGCTTAGGCACCAGACACTGGTAGATAACTCTGTCTGGGCCCTACATGCTCTGTCTTCAGTCATGTCCAACTCTTTGTGACCCCCTGGACTGTAGACCACCAGGGTCCTCTATCCATGGATAATTTTCCGGGCAAGAATATTAAAGTGGATTGCCATGTCCTTCTCCAGGTTAATCTTCCCAACCCAGGGATCAAACCCACATCTCCTGCATTGGCAGATGGATTCTTTATCACTGTGCCACCTGGGAAGACCATCTGAGCCAGAGGGAAATAGTTTTCTATATCATTTGCCTTGTTGTCTTTGGAATAAGATAATAGCACTCACACTATGAAGACACACAGCTTGTGCCCCTGCTGATGTTAACAGCACCTTGTTTTAGAGGACAAGGATGATTTGAGAGGCAGAAATGCTTGCTTAAGAGAAATGACACATTAATTGTTTTGCTAAATTATTTCTCAGTATAGGATGAATGCAAATGATTCTTTAACTCATTAGTACACTTTTATATAGTAGTATTGTATCCTTTTTTTCCCCTACTCTTTCTGTTACAGTTTATAAATACTCAAAATATAGCACAATGTTTACAACCATAGTACATGGAAACTAAGGAGTATTTTATAATATATTACAATTCATACCACACTTAAATTAGCATGCATAGATATAAAAATAAAGCAGCATATATATTCTTTACATTGGCAACAAGACAGACAGTGAATGCTAAAAGTGTGAATAATTTTATTTAAAAAACAATTTTAATGAGGCTTAATTATTAAAGTAAGCCTTATTAATATTATTATAATTATTTATAATTAATACATTTTAAAACTAATAAGGCCTCAGTTCAGTTCAGTCGCTCAGTCGTGTCTGACTCTTTGCGACCCCATGAATCACAGCACGCCAGGCCTCCCTGTCCATCACCATCTCCCGCAGTTCATTCAGACGCATGTCCATCAAGTCAGCGATGCCATCCAGCCATCTCATCCTTGGTCGTCCCCTTCTTCTCCTGCCCCCAATCTCTCCCAGCATCAGAGTCTTTTCCAATGAGTCAACTCTTCGCATGAGGTGGCCAAAGTACTGGAGTTTCAGCTTTAGCATCATTCCTTCTAAAGATATCCCAGGGCTGATCTCCTTCAGAATGGATTGGTTGGATCTCCTTGCAGTCTAAGGGACTCTCAAGAGTCTTCTCCAACACCACAGTTCAAACGCATCAATTCTTCAGTGCTCAGCCTTCTTCACAGTCCAGCTCTCACATCCATACATGACCACAGGAAAAACCATAGCCTTGACTAGATGGACCTTAGTCGGCAAAGTAATGTCTCTGCTTTTGAATATACTATCTAGGTTGGTCATGACTTTTCTTCCAATAAGGCTTACTTTAAATTAAAAAATAAAAAATTTTACCTATACTCATATAATTTTTGTTTAGAATTTTGGTTGTTAATCATGATTGATAATTTCAATAGTTAGTTTGAATATTTTAGAAAAAGAAATTTTTATCCTAAACCTATTCATAGATTTCCTTCACCATGATTTTTTTCTAAATTACTAGTTTTTCAAAATTTTATAAGAATTTACTTGAAAAGCCAGTAATTTAGAAAAAGATCATTATTAAGAAGGAAACCTTTAGAATATATATATTAGTTACTCAGTTGTGTCCGACTCTTTGTGACCCTATGGATTATAGCCCACCAGGCTTCTCTGTCCAGGGAATTCTCTAGGGAAGAATACTGGAGTAAGTAGCCATTCCCTTCTCCAGGAGATCTTGACCCAGGTATTGAACCCAGGTCTTTTGCATTGCAGGCAAATTCTTTACTGTTTGAGCCACTATATATCACAGTACTAGTTTTTATGAGTAGTCAGACCTCCCAAAGAAACAGAACAAAACAATGCACCTGGTATAATAATGCAACTTCAAATCTTTTCTGTTAGTTCTCCATCTCTTATGTCTAACCAGATTGCCACACCCAGATCGCTCTGATAAGGAAATTCTGGAGCCACCAATAGACCCCGAATATTACAAGCCACAATAGCTGCATCTTAGAGTAGCAAATTATCTGGAACTTTGTGATTTGAACAACCCAGGAAAAAAGAAAATAATTTGAATCCAGATGTCTGTATGAACTTTTCTTTTGTGAAATTTTGGAAATGGACTTATATATTTGGAGTTGGAATATTTAAGTAGAGAGGAGTGAAGAAAATTTACTGTAACAAACATTTATTGAGCTCAGATACCAAGTTGCCCTGTGAATACAGAGAAATCAGATAGAGTCCTTGCCCTTGAAGATCATATGGTCTAGTGTTTTGCATCTAAAATTTTTCTGCCTTTTTTTTTTTTTTTTCTGTAGAGAAAAGTAAATGTGTGACCCCAGGAATTATGGGAGCAGAGATTTCTCCAGAATGTCTATATATAACATGGGACTTGGGGAAATAATCCAGTTGGGAAAAAGGATGGAAGATATTTCTAGTTTCTACGTCAGTTGTATGTTAAAGACAAGAAAGACAGAGGTTTTCTTTTATCCTTAATCTATAATTTTTTGTAAATAGGAACAATATTTATTTTATTTCCTCTGACTTGGGTGTGGGGAAAGGATATTATGCTATATGGAAAGATCTCAGTCCTCAAGGATCATTTTCAAGGCGGTCACTTTCTGAGCTGCCCCATCACTGGCACAGTCATACTTTGAGTTTTAGAATTTTACTTTAAAAAATAATGCAGATTTTTAAATTCTATACTAAAATTCATCTCATTTTAATACAAGGTTAGCTGCTCTAAAATCTTCCAGGGAAGTTTATAGTCCAGGTATATTTCATGGTTATCTTCATGTATTGTATCTGGTGAGGTATTCATACACTAGCCTGAGAAACTCAGGCAGTGGAACATGGAAATAAAGGGTATTCAATGATGTATGTGAACATGATATTATCTTTCCTTTTTTCATCAAATATACTAAAATATTTTATTATAATTTTTTAATGTAAAAAACCACAGGAAGTATGTTTTTCAGTACTTTTTAAAAATTATATTATGCAAAAGTTTTGGAGAAGGAAATGGCAACCCACTCCAGTGTTCTTGCCTGGAGAATCCCATGGACAGAGGAGCCTGGCAGGCTATGGTCCATGGGGTTGCAAAGAGTTGGACATGACTGAGCAACTAAACACACACACACACATGCAAATTTTTAATAAACAATAAATACTTTTACCAAAGGAAGGTGAAAATGGATTTGCCTTATAGAATTTTTTTTTTTTTCCATTTTAGTACAATTTTACTAATTGGCCTCACTTTCCATCTGGATGGGATTTCCCTGGTGTCTCAGAAGGTAAAGAATCTACCTGCAATGCAGGAGACCCTGATTCGATCCCTGGGTCAGGAAGATCCCCTGGAGAAGGGAATGGCTACCCATTCCAGTATTCTTGCCTGGAGAATTCCACGGACCGAGGAGCCTGGCGGGTTTTTTGTACAGAGTTGGGCATGACTGAGCAACTAACATTTTTCACTTTCTTTTTCACTTTCTTCTAGACTAGTGATCTAAATTGTTTGTATCTCAGATGTATATATATATATTTTTAAAAAGCTGACTTTGGCAAAGTGTTTTTGGCAAAATGAAAAAGAGAATAGAAATCCTTAAAATATACATGGACATTTCCCAGCTTATTATATCTGTATGTGGTGTTCTTAGATATTTCAAATGATAGAGGCTAAATATTTATGTCCAAAATAATTTTATATGCAGGCAATTTCTAATATTAATTATAAAATAAGAAAAATTTTCAAACTCTGTCAATGAATCTTACCTTATTTCACTGAAGCGTAGTTATATCTATAATTTTTTGTCTTGATTAATTGCAAGGTCATAGTTCAATTTTTGCACTCAATTAATTTTCTCAGAGGAAAGAAATTAATATTGCCTTTCTCCAGTCTTCCCACTCCCATTTTATACTTTTTACTTTTTAAATGTACTTTTTAGGTCCAACATGACTGCTTTTATTATGTGCGTCAATCTCTTTCGGAGTTGAGCAGGATAAAAATTATTGTGTTGTTAAGTAATTTTCTAACTATATGTGTTATTTCACATCTTATGCTTATAAAATAGGGAGCACACATGTATAGAGAATCTGGCAGGACAATAGGTAGCACCCATTACAGAACTGCATTCTTCAAATCTGCCTACACTGGAATTAGAGGTTTAGCTGCAGAATCAAGAAAGGTTTTGCACGAGTGAAATAAATACACAGATTCAACTCAGGATTTACTGCAGTGTCACTTAACTTTCACTATAGATTGAGGATATCATGTTAGCTACTAGAGAGTTCACTTAGAAATATTCATGCATTCAAAACTATAACATATAGAATAAGTGATTTTAATTTTCAATTATTTTTCTCCTCTGAAAAATTGATGAAATTCATTCACCAAAGTAGTTAAGAAAATTACTTTTCCTTCAGTTTTCTAGATTTTGCTAACTGTCTTGTGGGCATCCTTTGCTATTGTTGGGGAGGATGAAATTTTCCTCTACCCTTCTAGGTTCTTCTGCCTGATCTAAGAATTAAATTGACATGAGATAGACAAACAGGAGAAAGACAAACGAAAGACCCAGGAAAACTGAGTAATGCCCCCAAATGGCAGAAATCCTCACCTTAAATACTATATTCAGCTAAAGACAAATGAGCATATTGGTGGTGGTGGTTTAGGACATCAAAAGAATGGGAGGCAATTCCTATGGAGGTGGAAAAGCAAATGTTTGGTAGATAAATCTTTGTGGGGACATGAGGTGACAAACGGAACACAGAGAGAAGTCTTCACAAATAGACTTTGCCAGGTTCCTCCTTGTCCACACACCTAGTTCATTCCTGGGACAGATCCTCTATCTAAATTCTTTTAGGCAGTTAGGGGGAAGGTCAATGTTTCTTCCTGAGTCTTTTGAGCCTTGGTAATTTCCAGCTCAAAATAATTCACATGCCCAAGAGACATTTTTAGATGGCAAATTTTGCTTACTATGTTGATCCTAGACTGTTATGTGCACTTGCTATGAGTCCATTTAAGACGAGAATATTTTTCTGTTTTTTTGGACAAGGGAGTTTAAGTTTCTTCCAAACTTTAAATAGCTATTTCTCATGGGAGAATGGCTTTATTTTCTATTTACAGGGCCCTGGAGATTTCCTATATCTCTGTAACTTAGATGTTCTGTGTTTTAAAGTCAGCCAATTTTCTGTCTCAAGGCAGTACGCCTTCATGAGCCCGTATCCGCAATTTTGAAATCCAAAAGTGTCAGAATATTAAAAGATTTCATAACTTATTTGTGGCAAAACCTAAAATGAACTGATCTGAATCTATTAATGGCCTTTATTTCTCCCACTTACTGTGAATGGTCTCATTTCATTGTGGTAATATTAATATGTTACATTAGAGGATATTGCCTCAGAGGCCTCTGGGGTATAGCATAATACCCAGATTATGCACTTACTCCTTTTCTAAAAATCATAAGAGTTCTGAACTCCAAAACAATCTGCCCTCAAGGATTTCAGATAAGGGATTATGGATCTATAAAAGCAAGAACCTCCATTTTTCAAATTGGATTATACTTCTTGTTTAGAAGCAATAGAATTTTAAATGTCTTAGCAGCTATAGTTTTATGGCTTAACTATCTCAATATCACTGTTAGCTGACTTATGATTACTTTAAATAACATGGACTACTCTTCACTAAAAACTATTACAAGACAATCTTAACAAAATTATAATAAGAGGAAAAAATAGATTCCTAGTTCTCTTCCTGATTTATGCCCTTCCTGTAAATGTGCTTTCACTTTATAAATTTCTCATTCAGTTGATTTCAAATGATAACTTTTGATATCTTTTTCCTCCTACTGGGGACAAAAAAGTGGTCTAGAACCCAGTGCTGATATTTAAATAATTATTGTTGTTGTTCAGTCAGGGAGGGAGGCCTCACCATCTCCTAAAGTTTGCCCAAGTTCATGTCCATTTACAAAAGCAATAGAGACGAACTGCTTTGCAACATAGAACCCTTTCTAATAGAACTCACTTTTAATATTTTAAAAAGGTCAAAAGGGCAGAGGTTATTTGTGATGAACTTCTTCTCTGGAGAGCTGTGGTTATATGACAAGTGTGCTCATGGTTATGGGTGGGAGTGCCCAAAGATGGGTCAGCTGTTTTCTGACCCAAGTTTGATTAAAATTTCCTCTTGGAGTACTTTAAAATCTGTTCTTTACAATCAGAGTCATGGAGAACAAATTTCACACTGAGCTGACCTCAGTCTTGAGAAAGCGAGCAAGAGAGAAGGTTATCAAAAGTTTTGAGTGTATGGCTGGGTGGCTTATGAAGAGAGCTACTGTACTGAGATTAGCCTACACTCTCTGAACGAGTGGAATAAGGTCTCTCTGATCAATCCTGAACACTGTGCTATAATATGGCTAGTCCTTATTCCATGTGATCCAATACTTGTCATTAAATGAAGTAAGTCCCCGGTGGCTCAGATGGTAAAGAATCTGTCTGCAATGCGGGAGACTTGGGTTTGATCCCTGGGTCAGGAAGATCCCCTGGAGAAGGAAATGACTACCCACTCCAATATTCTTGCCTGGAGAATCCCATGCACAGAGAAACTTGGTGGGTTACAGTTCATGTTGCAAATAGTCAGATATGACTGAGTGGCTAACACTACTACACTAATGCAAATATAAAATAATCTGATTTATCTGTATAAGAATGAGGCATATCTATATATGCTGTTGGTAACAACAGACAGAAAAAGGAATCATTTATTCAAACTAGAGTAGGAAATAGAAACCTAGTATTTTTGCTTGAAAAATTCTATGGGCAGAGGAGCCTGGCAGGCTACTGTCCATGGGGTCACAAAGAGTCAGTCACAATTAAGCTACTGAGTACACACATATTCAAAATAGAGCCAATTGCATCCTGAAAAGCTAGTAGTTTAGAAAAGAGAGCTTATACTCAATAAACCTCCAAAATGAGCACATTGGATAACCTTTATGCATTCTCAATTCAGAAATAATTGCAAAGCTTCCCATTTTTCTCTAGGATCTATTTCTAAATCCCTCACTATCTGTCCTTTTGTATTTCCAGGATGTATTTTCACTAAATCAATATTCTTACTTTTATTGTTAAAAGTTATTGTAAAATGTATTTTTATATCAAAGTGAAATTTGTGATTAACTAGATAAGTACAGGCAAAAATAACATCTTTGAAATATGAGTGTTGGGCAGTAAGCTGGGCTTTGCCAGTATCTCAATAATCTCCAAGTGTCTATCCCCCGCACCCTCGTCTTACTCCCCACCTTCCACACCTTCCACCAGCTTTATGATGAAAAGTTTCTCATCAAAATTATATTTTGCCACAGCTCAAAATTTTGCTTGCAAATAATCAAAATCATTGCTATACATACTGCTTCCTTTGCTTGGAATGCCACCTGCTATACACACACACACACACACACACACACACACACACACACACTACTATTAGTAGTAAATGAGCTGTTACTAGTGGCTTCCCAGGTGGCTCAGAGGTAAAGAATCTGCCACCAGTGCAGGAGCCACAGGAGACTTGGGTTCAATCCCTGGGTTGGAAAGATCCCCTGGAGAAGGGTATGGTAACCCACTCCGGTATTCTTGCCTGGAGAATCCCATGGACAGAGAAACCTGGTGGGCTATAGTCCATGGGGTGGCAAAGAGTTGGATACAACTGAAGTGGCTTAGCAAGCACATGTAGCTATTACTGTTGGTAGTTAAGTTAGCGATTTGGGGCATTAAAAACACCACAGCACCCAAGTTTAGATATAATAATTGGGGAATTAAAATTGAGGATGCTGGTGGATGGCAGGGGCTGAATTTCAGGAATGGAGGTAAGAATATAATCTACTTTCTACTTCTGTGATCTTTGTATCATGCTTAGTCCAAGGTGTTTTGGAATCAATGGAGTGCTAATATTGGATACCACAGTAAAGCTGTTAACTTTAATAAATGTGAATATAAAAGCAAAATTGAAATCAGTGGGCTCAGGTCCAGGAATCAGTCTCAAACTCAACAACTGGAACTTTCCCAATAGAATAGAAATGAGCCATGACCCTTAGTTGCAAAGACCGAGACATAGATAGACAGGTGTCAATGCAATTGTCTCTAACCAGGCAGCTGAATTGGACCATGAAATAGCAGCACACCAGAAAAGCAGACTATAAGGAGAGAAAGAACTGAAATCTGGTTTAACATTCTATCTAGTTGACCTCTCCCTACATAATTTGGAACAGTTTTGCAGAACTAGATATGACCAGCCTTCCATTTCACTTTCATAAAATAAAAATCTTTCAATTGAAAAGCTATTAATAATGATCAGTTAGAAAACTTTTTAATGGAATACTGAAAGTTTTTTTAACTTTTTCGATAATCGTTCTCTCCTTTCCTAGCGTGTTTGGCTTTAATATACTGGATTGGTTATGAACATCATTTTTACTCAAGTGTGACTAGGCTTTTCAAAACCCATTTTTCAAAATGGGGGTATGTTAACTTTAATGAAAATATTATTTTTAATTGAGAATTCTATCTCTAATAAGAAAGTTTGACCTTTTGTATTTGCCTTTTCTTTTGAATTCTTTGTGGCTAGTCTTAGTATTCTTGACTCCATATATTCTTGCTAAACACTGAGCTAATTTAATATTGATTTTTTTTCTCTGAAGTTATATTTTGTTGCAAAGTGTAAACATTTTTCAGATTAAATGGTGTACAGTTTCTTTACTATTATTAAAAATGTTTTAAATAAGATGGATTGCTAAAATAATGGAATACCCAGGAAAAGTTCTGAGACCATCTATAAAAACACAGAGTCACAGAAATTTGTATTAAAGGCATTCAGGTTGCCAGATTTCACAAGTAATATATTGTATAAAATTGTGGAAGAAGTCAAATAGCTAAGAATTTACACATGAGTGTTTATTGGAATTAAATGAATAAGTCTACTGCTAACATCTCTGGGGCCCAGCAAGAGTTCAAATGGAGGCCATAGATCTAAATGGATGCATGTTACAAAATTAAAAAAAAAAAAAACACTGATAAAATATGTTCTATCTTCTAACCTTCCTAAATAGAATTCATAATTACCTAGAAGGCTATATTCAAATTTAGAAAGCTCAAATTCTTTGAAGTTTTGCACTGAAACATGGCATCCTCGAGAGAGAAGACTGCTGTCCTCTGAACCATGCCCCCCCCCCCCACCCTTTTCTTCTCATTCTTGTGTCCTGAATCACCAGGTGACTTTTGTACACATATGTGTGTGAGAATCCTGTGCTTGCATGTCCAAACTCTGCCCAGATTCCTCTCACACCTGGGACGTCACATCTAATGAGGCACCAGGATCTTAAGGGACACCAAACAGCAGAAACAGGATCAAGTGTGATGGCTGGAAGAGCAATTGCAGGTGATATGTGCTAGTGGTATGGTTCTGAAAGCAGGGATATGATCCAGGGGCATGGAATGGGGGTCGGTGAGAGGAGAGCTAGAGAAGGGGCCTGTAAGAACAGCCCCAGACAGGGACTGCTCTTGAGTCTAAATGGGGATACTGCAGTGAGACTTTGGTTTAGATCTTGTTCATCAATTTTTAGCTGTGCATTCTTAGACAACTAACTGAAGAATTCTTGCTCCACCAGTAACTCAGAGTATGACCTTGTGTGAAATAGTTAACCTCCCTGCGTCTCAGTTTTCTCATCTGAAAATTATCAGTAATCATAGCACCAATGGCACCCTACTCCAGGACTCTTGCCTGGAAAATCCCATGGATGGAGGAGCCTAGAAGGCTGAAATCCATGGGGTTGAGACTGAGCGACTTCACTTTCACTTTTCACTTTTTTGCATTGGAGGAGGAAATGGCAACTCACTCCAGTGTTCTTGCCTAGAGAATCCCAGGGACGGGGGAGCCTGGTGGGCTGCCATCTATGGGGTCGCACAGAGTCAGACACGACTCAAGTGACTTAGCAGCAGCAGCAGCAGCAGCACCTATCTCAGAGGATTGATATGAAGGTCAAGCAAGTTAATATTTCTAAGATGTTTGGTGTAACTTTTAGCAATAAAAGGCACTGTGTATCTGTTTAAAAAGTAAACAGCTTCCTCATTTGTAAAATGAACAGCTTCCTCATTTGTAATAATAGGGTCTATGCATAGAATTGTTGCAATGATTAAATAAAATAATGATGACAAAGTACTTATTTAGTGTCCAGTACCTGGTAACAGTAAGAGTAGCAAAGTATTAAAGAATACAAAAAGGTTATGAGAATGGAACAACTGGATATCCACCTGCAAAAAATGAATCTAGACACAGGCCTTACATCCTTCATAAAAATTAATTCAAAATGGATCACAAAACTAAATACAAAAAGTAAAACTGTAGATATCTTAGAAGATAGCATAGGAGAATGCCAATATGACTAGGGATATAATAATAATTTTTAGATACAAAAAATTGGCATGATAAATGAAAGAAAGAATAGATAAACTAGATTTCAATAGAATAAAAACTTCTGCTCTGTGAAAGACAATGTAAAGGAATGAGAAAACAAGCCACAGACTGGAAGAAAACATTTGCAAAAGAAACATCTGATAAAGGACTACTATCCAAAATATGAGCTTCCCAGGTGGCGCTAATACTAAAGAATCCACCTGCCAATGCAGGAGACACAAGAGATGCGGGTTCAGTCCCTAAGTTGGGACAATTCCCTGAAGTAGAGAAAGGCAACCCACTCCCATATTCTTGCCTGGAAAATTCCATAGACAGAGGAGCCTGACAGGCTGCAATCCACGGGGTCTCAAAGAATTGGACATGACTGAGGGGCTGAGCACACACACACATGTCCAAAATATACACACAACTCATAATCAACAACAAGAAAGAAAACAACCAAAGACTTTAGTAGCTACCCCACCAAAGAAGATATATAGATGGTAAATAAGTGCATGAAAAGATGCTCCATATTATATGCCATCAGGAAAATGCAAATTAAACCAGCAATGAGATACCACTATTCATCTATTAGAATGGCCATAAACTGGAACATTGAAAACATCAAATGCTGGTAATGAGGTGGAGTGGCAGGAACTCTCATTTATTGATGCTAGGAATGCAAAATAGTACAATTACTTTGGAAGACAGATTGACAGTTTCTTATAAAACTAAACATACTCTTACCATATAATCCAGAAATTGTAGCCCTTGGTATTTACTCGAAGGAAATGAAAACTTAAAAACCTTCAAACAGTTCTAGCCTTACTCATAATTGGCAAACTCTGGAAGCAACCGAGATGTCTTTCAGCAGGTGAATGGATAAATAAACTATGGTACTTATAGACAGTAGAGTATTATTTAGTGCTAAAAAGAAATGAGCTATCAAATCATGAAAAGAGGTGAAGAAGACAAATGTATTTTATTATTAAGTGAAAGACAATCTGCAAAAGGTTTGGTAATGTATAGTTCCAACTATGTGATATTCTGGAAAAGGTAAAACTATGTACACGGTAAAAAGATAAATGATTGCTAGAGATTAGTGGGGAGGGAGGTATGAAGAGGTTGATCATGAAGAATTTTAGAGCAGTGAAGCTACTCTGTAAAATACAAGAGTGTTGGATACATGTCATCATACATTTTTTCAAACTCATAGCCTGTATAACACTGAGTGAACCCTAGTGTAAACTATGGATTTTGCACGATGATAGTGTGTTAATGTGTGCTCACAATTGTAACAAATGTACTACACCAGTGGGAGATGTTAACAGTGGGTGAGGTTATACACGAGTTGGAGCAAGGGTTATATGGGGAATTTTTACCTTTCACTCAATTTCGTTGTGAAACTAAAACTGCTCTAAAAAATAAAGCCTATCAAAATTAATGAGAACATAGCTCCAGAAATATGTATTGAAGTATTAAAAATAAATTTTCAGATTTCCACTTTGTATTAACATGTACATGTTGCCTTTCTATTGATAAGCAATATTATCGCAAGCAAATTTTTGTCAAGTTTTGCTTAAAAGTTTAAACAATGGAATTTCTCTTTTTAAGGTTTATATGATTTTTCATCAACAGCAACCTTCATTACTGTAAAGCCTATTTTATTCTTAATGCTGGGAACTAACCCATTCAATTAGTCTGTAGACATTTGCTGTATGTCCAGTATGCTGAGAGTATACCAGATGTGTTGCTTTATGATGAATGCAATGGGCTGGTAAAAGGGCACCAGTGAAATACAGGAGCCCGCATAGTTTCTCGTCAAAGCAGTCTTCCACCCAGAAGGACAAATATGCTAAGTCATTAACTTCATCTTTCCAGAAAAGGAGCCCAGTGTGTTTATGTACATGAGAATATTTTCCTCGGAAAGTTGTTTTACAGAAGCTTGAGAACTGATCATTTTCTTGTCTCCACCATGTATTTATTTTTCTTGAAAACAAAGAATATGACAGACTTTGACATGCATTTGGTATTCAAAAATGGCAGATGATGGCAGATGTAATTTTAATTTTAGATGATGGACATTGGCAACCTGTCTTTCTGAAGTTTCCAACATATCTTTATATCAGGCTAATGTATATGACAATTCATAAAGTCATATGCAGTCTTGAAAATACCTATTCTTGTATTGTGTACAAGTTTAGATTAAAATATCATTTATAATTTATTACATGCAGTTAGAAATACTATGCAATCTTTTAAAAGCTATTTTTTTGAAAACCCAACTCTGAAAATAAATTATTTAGATTTGCAGTGTATGCTGATGTGTTTAAATGATTCAAACCTTCAGCCTTGTAAGACATTAGTAAGATTATTTTAAGTTATATAACTATATATATTTATGTCTTTAAGCATTTAAATGTTTAACTCTTCTGAACTTCACAGTCTTGTTGCCAATTATTTTTCTGTAGAATATTACCTCACTGTCTTCAAAACAGAAAATGTCAGTATATTTCAAACTAAACTCCAGCTTTTTCAAAATTCCATCTGCCAAAAATCACATCCACAGCACATTAAAATAAAAAGGTGTGTAAAGCTGAGATAGATTCATTTGGGACAAAGAATCCATTTCTCATACCATGGTTAATGACTTTAAATTCTATAATATATGAAAATTTACTCTTTCAAAGATTCATAAACTATTTGAACATATACTTTAAAAATTTTAATGTTTTTGGCATCTTGAGGCTTATAAAAGCTCCCAAATCTTCAGTTTTGTGTTGTATAATGTTTCAGCCTAGAATGGAATCAACATTTGACATTTCCTTATTTAAAAAAAAAAAAAAATCACTGCTTTCATTTGTAATAACATGTACTTCCAAGGCTGTGGTTTTTTTTTTTTTTTTTTTCTGGTTTTGTTTTTGATTTTACCTGAATGGATAAAGCCATTGTCTTGATGATATCAGGAAAAAAAAAAAAAAATTGAAGCTAAACTTTATAATATGTATGTACAAATCTATGTTAGGAATAACACAAACAGACACAAAATATACTTAATAATTTTGTTTCTTTTTAATGACAAATATTTGAAACACTTGGGATATACTTATACTAAAAATTATTCATTGTTAACTTTATATGCTGAATCTGATAACCCTAGTCAAAAAGAAATTTGTGATTTTAAAATTAATGAATGAACAATCTCTTTTAGTAAGTTCAGATATTTGATATTTAAATACACAAATTAAATCAACCATTCTATATTTTAATTATAATTTCTTACAATTCTTCCTCCCCTCTCCCTACTGCTCAGTGAAGAGTTAAAACCCATTGTGTTGAAGAAGAGCACATTTTTGCAAGAGTGTTTAATAGCTAAGGAAAGGCAAATAATTTGAGGCCACATGGCATTTACAATGTAAAAGCTAAATATCTGTTGCAGTCCAGTGAATAGCAAAGATCTCTAAAAATATGAAAAATATTTCACGTTCATTTTAAATACATGCATGTTTTCAGAAGCAATATCATGGCATCATTTTTAATTTCATTCTGTAATTTTGTAAATGTAAAGTATATTTACACTTCCTTTAAAATGTATCCCTTCATAACTACTTTCTTTTTCTTCCTCTTTGCTCTATTCATGAATACTTTTCCTTTATTTGGATTGGCCTTCCTTCCTACCTTTATGCTTTTAGCCTCTTCTTTCTCAAGTATTTAAACTACTGCAGTTAACTTTCCTGAAGACTTATATTTCTTATTCTCCTTCTCCAACTTAATCTTCAGTGGTTTCCTAGGTCCTTAGCTTCTCTTCAAATCATACTGCCTTCCAAACAGTTCTGACTTTTTAGTACTGGACTGATATGATTTCCAGTAGCTCTGCAGGATGTATTATTCCCTTCCTTCCTGCACTGCTGGTTTCAACCTCCATTCAGTGCAGACGCTATGAAGGACCATTTGAGATATTGCAGTATCTGCTGAACAACAAAAATAAACAAAAACTATTAGGAACAAGGAGAAATCTATGAGATGAGAATCTATTTCTGCTCTTTTAAATCTACTTATTACAGGTAAATAGACTCATCTCTGTTTTCAGTAGGGCTTTTGTTCATTTCTTCTATGACCACTCTTGTCACCTTCATAGACCTCTGCTGATAATGTCCTCTACTGATATTCATTGGCAGGACTGATGTTGAAGCTGAAACTCCAGTACTTTGGCCACATGATGCAAAGAGCTGACTCACTGGAAAAGACCCTGATGCTGGGAAAGATTGAAGGCGGGAGGAGAAGGGGACAACAGAGGATGAGATGGTTGGATGGCATCACCGACTCAATGGACATGAGTTTGAGTAAACTCCGGGAGTTGATGATGGACAGAGAAGCCTGGCATGCTACAGTCCATGGGGTTGCAAAGAGTCGGACATGACTTAGCGACTGAACTGAACTGAACTGATAATGTCCTAGAACAGAGTTTAGGTTTTCACTTTTCCTTTCCTAGCACTCCTTTCTTTTCAGTAAATCCCAACTAGGCTTGCAGTTTGTACCAAACAACTCAACATTTAATAGTGTTAAATCCTTCCCTCTTGTCTGTCTCCACCTACTACTCTCTCCCTTGATAATTTCCTTTGTCCTTTGTTTTAGCGTCTATCATTTTTCTTGTTGTCCACCTAAACAGAACATGACTTCGTTTTGTTTTGTTATTAAGGAACCAGTCTATAAAACTTAAAGACAGCTGTGACACTCACATGATACTCTCAGTGCACAGAGTTGTGCTGTGATCCCTGAGGCAGTTCTGAGATGTCTGAGATGGTGACTAGCAGGTAACTAGGTAACTGAACTTCTGGTAACAAACACTTTAATTTATTCTTTAAGAAATATTTACTGATGATTTTCTATTGTCAGACTCTTTGGATTTATCATGGAAGAAAACGGACAAACTATCTGCCCCTTGGTGGTTAAAAGTAGTGAAGCTCACCCACCAGGTATGGCTCTCCCCGCAGTGCTCTCATCTCTAAGAATACTTAATCAGGG
This sequence comes from Capricornis sumatraensis, assembly GCF_032405125.1. Taxonomy (NCBI): domain Eukaryota; kingdom Metazoa; phylum Chordata; class Mammalia; order Artiodactyla; family Bovidae; genus Capricornis; species Capricornis sumatraensis. Next base: position 28,685,518 of record NC_091076.1, read on the forward strand.
AATAAAATCGAAACCCTGTTGATACAGATAGATTTGTGTATCTGAGGGTTACAAGAGTGAATGATATAAACTTTCCATGTCTTGTTCCCTATACATCAATGCTCAATGTGTATTTCAAGATAAAGTCCAATGAAATATGCTGTAGTAACATTATCTCTTTTGTATCAAAGAGGAAAGGGTACTCAGAGAGATTAATTAGCTCAAGTTCATTCTGCAATTGCCACCATATTGGATATCCCAGCTCTTCTAACTCAAAATTTTATACAGTCTTTCCTCAATTATTTACCCTTTGCAAAAAACAATATTTGAGCTGTTCATTTTTAAAGTTAGCTATTTAGTTTTATCTTTCTAAATACAAAGCTGTCAAGGACAGGGGTTGTGTCTCATATTTTTGCATGATTCACAGGTAAGTTTTGAAGAATGAGAATATAGTAGCTAGCTTCTCATGAATACATATGATTATCCTTTCTCACTTTTTAAAAGAGAGAATGCTTTTAGGGCATAGAAATTATGCTTAGATGGCAGTGGAAGTTTGTGTACTGTGTGTTAAATATCAAAGGTAAATCTTCAAAAAACAGATGCTACCATTTCTCTGCTCTCTCCCTTTCCATTAACCAAGCACATTTAGATTGCAAACAGATGTTCACTGAACAAAAAGCTACTTTTATGTACAATTACCAATTCTGTATGCACCAATTGATGCTCCGACTACACAAAATGTTGGCTAAATATGTTCAATTTCATTGAACTGTATTTTTTCTAAGGGACAAGGTGCCTTGATCTTTCTGTCATGTATTAAATAGATAAAGTATTTCTAATTTGTCTCTTGGATTGACCTACAGCTGTAACCTCTTTGCTGAAAAAGGGGATAAATCTGCTGAAGAATTTTGGACACACATTCATTGCTTCTCACAGGTAGACACAGAATTTCCTCTCTGTATTAGGAAGGGACTACAATCATAGTCAGGTATAATTTCAATTGCACCTCTTATCTACTATGGTGTTTTTCGTTAATGAATAGAACAGTGTTCAGTTCAGTTCAGTTCAGTTCAGTTCAGTCACTCAGTCGTGTCCGACTCTGCGACCCCATGAATCGCAGCATGCCAGGCCCCCTGTCCATCACCAACTCCCGGAGTTCACTCAGACACTCATCCATTGAGTCAGTGATGCCATCTAGGCATCTCATCCTCTGTCGTCCCCTTCTCCTCCTGCCCCCAATCCCTCCCAGCATCAGTCTTTGCCAATGAGTCAACTCTTTGCATGAGGTGGCCAAAGTAAAAACCAAAAGTAGAAAGCATCAGTTCATATATTAATTCTGAGTCTCTTAACCTAGCCAAAGAGTCACTGGAAAACAATCGGGCTCTGGTAGTCGTTTTACCACAACAATTGTATAAGATCTAAAGTTTAATACAACTTATAATGTCTAACCATTTTTTATAAGATTTCAAATTCTGACAATTTAGAGAAAACCTAGTTATCACAATATACATCAGTAAGCTTTAGGGAAGAAGTGAACCTAAATTCAATGGTGTAAAAATTGGACTCATATCTGTTAGTGTTAAATTAGTTTATATTTAACAATTTAAAAATACTTTCAGTTCAGTTCAATCACTCGGTCGTGTCCGACTCTTTGCAACCCCATGAACTGCAGCACGCCAGGTCTCTGTGTCCATTACCAACTGCTGGAGTCCACCCAAACCCATGTCCATTGAGTCAGTGATGCCATCCAACCACCTCATCCACTGTTGTCCCCTTCTCCTCCCGCCGTCAATCTTTCCCAGCATCAGGGTTTTTTCAAATGAGTCAGCTCTTCGCATCAAGTGGCCAAAGTATTGGAGTTTCAGCTTCAACATCAGTCCTTCAAAACAGTTTACTCATAGCTGACCAATTGTAGGCAGACCTCCAAGAAATTATTTCAGGACACCGAGACTGAAAACCATTGAACACAGTCATGTTTTCTGAGTCAGTCTTGATACTGACTTGATATTTTTGAGCCAATTTGTATATAATACAGTGTCAGAGTGTTACAATCTTCCTGAAAGAAATGTAAGGAATTTCCCCCACTTCCAGTGAATGAGCTAATGAATTTTCCTCATTATGATAATTGCAAAGTTATTACCTGAAAATAGCCAATTACTGTAAAATTTAAGCTCTCAGGTAATATCAAGCTTTGGTTGTATTTTAGCTTGACATGAAGCAATACACAGCTCAGTTGGTCATTGATAAGATCTAGAGAAAAATTTGGAATATTCTAAATAAAAATTGGCTAGTAGACACATAGCTGCTTTAAACAAGAACCTCTGATATAGTAGGAATGGTGGTTATCAGGGACTAAGGAGTAGGGCAAATGGGGAGATGTAGGTCAAAGAGTGCAAACTTTCAGTTATAAGATGAATAAGTTTGCGAATCTAATGTACAGTATGGTGACCATAGTTAGTAATACTATTATGTATGTGTGCGTGTGTGTGTGTGTGTAACTGTATCTACTGTTATACACTTGAAAGTTGCTAAAAGGGCAGATTTTAAATATTCTCATCATACAAAAGAAATGGTAATTATGTGAAGTGACAGGAGTATTAGCTAATGGTATGCCCTACTAAGTCACTTCAGTGGTGTTCAACTCTTTGTGATCCTATGGATCGTAGCCAGTCAGGCTCCCCTGTCCATGGAATTTTCAGGCAGGAATAATGGAGCAGGTTGCCATGCCCCATCCAGGGGACACTCCTGACCCAGGGATCGAATTCTCATCTCTTATGGTCTCCTGCATTGCAAGGGGGTTCTTTACCACCAGCACAACCTGGGAAGCACACCTGGGAAGCTAATACTATGGTAGTAATCAATTCACAATATGTAAATGCATCAAGTTAGTATGCTGTCTAGTGTGTGTTAGTTTCTCAGTCGTGTCTGATTCTTTGTGACCCTATGGACTGTATAGCTGACCAGGCTCCTCTGTTGATGGAATTTTCCAGGCAAGAATACTGGAGCTGGTTGCCATATCCTACTCTAGGGGATTTTCCCAACCCAGGGATTGAACCCAGGTCTCTGGCACTGCAGGCCTTACAATAAATGAATGAAAAAAGCCACTGATAAAAATATGTTTCCTTAGAAATGATAACACCAAAAAATACAAATTATCTATGAGATCATTGTTTTGGTTTAGAAATGTAGAATCAAATACCTCCTTTTTTAAAAAAAAAGTAAATATTTTAGAAATTTTTGTATCTACAGAAAAATTACAAAGACAGTACAGATAGTACGTATACGATACCTAGTCTCTCTTATTATTGACTTTATATAGAGTACATACTATGAGTAATAATATGAAACATACCGTATACCATAATGGGCACCCCAGGTAGCACTAATGATAAAGAATCTGCCTGCAAATGCAGGAGAAGCAAGAGATGTGTGTTTGATTCCTAGGTTGGGAAGGGAATGATGACCCACTCTAGTAATCTTGCCTGGAATATCCCATGGACAGTGGCGCCTGATGGGCTGCAGTCCTTGGGGTCTCAAAAAGTCAGATTTGAATGAGCATGCACACATATACCATAATATGGTACTTTGCCAAAATTAATAAACTAATATTGATGCATTACTATTAACTAAAGTCTATGATTATATTTCTTTAGTGTTTTATGGATATTCCCCTTATGTCTCAGGATACAATTTGGGATGCCAAATTACATTTAGTTTTTATTTCTTCTTAAGCTCCTCTTGACTGGGACGGTTTCTCAAACTTTGCTTTAATGATCTTGATTATAATGAGGAATACTGGCCAGGTATATTGTAGAGTGGTAAACTATGTTCTCTTTTTGAGGGTGGATAATCTAATGAATTATTTGGAATATGCACAGGAGATCTGTCTATTCTCTCTTCCTTATTTTGTTTCTTAACTATTGTCAAAATCTGTAGAACGGGTCAGCAAACTGGAGATCTAGGAAAGTATTGATATTGTCACTTGAGTCTGGATGAAATATCCCCCTTTTTTGAGAGGACCTCAGTCTTTCTCCATTAAAGCCTTCAACTGATTAGATAATAAGTGTTAATCGCTCAGTCACATTCAACTCTTTGCAACACCATGGACTGTAGCTTGCCAGGCTCCTCTGTCCATGTACTTCTCCAGGCAAGAATACTGGTGTGGGTTGCCATTTCCTTCTCCAGGGGGTCTTCCTGACCCAGGGATTGAACCTGGGTCTCCTGCATTGCAAGCAGATTCTTTACCATCTGAGCCACTAGGGATAATACCCATCTACATTAGGACGGGTAATCTGCTTTGCTCATTGTACTGATTTAAATGTAAGACTCATCTAAAAATATCATCTTCATAGCAAAATCTACATTTGCTCCCCAACCCCCTGGAGTTACTCTCATGCTAGTTCACACTCAGCTTCCAGTAATTTCTCAAAATTACACTTTAAGTGATCTGACAAGTTTAGGGTTCTAGTAGCTTTTGCTCTGTTTAAGTAGATATTGACTTTGTCCTTGTGGATGAACACATTTCTCCATATTTTGAGTGGCAGTTTGCCCCATAACTCAGTTCTTGGATGGGTCCAAGTAAAATCACACATATTCAGCTTGTTCAGATTTGTTACTGTTGTTGTTAATCTTCTCAAATATTTGTAAGTTGAAAATTAAACTGAATGTATACGGCCATCTTTTCTTTGCAAAACTCTTCAGATAGTTTATAATCATTGCTATAAAAATAAATTATGTTTTCAAGTTGATTCTTCAGAATGCCAAGTTAATTGCAGAAATACAGTAGAAAAAATGTTCTTTTGAATGGGAATAAAAAAAATTGTTGGGTTGTATAAAACAGACATCTATGCCTGAAGATGAATAAAACAGTGAGTATCTTTGTTAATATATAAATTAGACATAAAATTAGCTACAACATTAACAATGACAAAATTTTTGAGAATGCAAATCATAAGGAGTCAAAAACAAAACAAAGTGTTTTGTATTTGTATTTCGATGAGACAAAACAACTTAAGGCAAAAAGCATAATTAGGGATAAAGAGGAATGCTGCATAATGATAAAATGGAAAAGTATTCATTTGAAACTGCATTTATAAGCATATACAAAGTCTTGTGGGTGAGGAACAAGCAGAACTGGAAATCCAGGATCAGGGCCAGCTTTATGGATTTATGATCTGTGCACTTGTCCAAGACCCCACATCCAGAAGAGCAGCACGCTAATCAAGCATTGAATCATAGTGCCCTGCTGTCACCATTTTGAAATTCTTATACTTTTTGAACTAAGGGCTTCTCATATCCACTTAGCACTGGGCGCTGAACATTTTGTAGCTGGTCCTGTTTAGAATGCCTCTCCCAAGATCAAGAATATCTTCTTCCTCAAAGGGAAGTACTGTACTGAACTTAATTTCTCAAGGAGCCTAGTAATCACTTTGTCCCAGGAGCCTAAGTCCATTTTCCTCCAAAGCTGCCAGCTCCTGTTACTGGTCTTCTCACTTAGTTCCCTTTGTTATCTTCCACACTCATGCAGCTTGGAGCCTTATTCCTGATTGTTTATATCTCACATCCAATTCTGTTTTTAACTACCTTGTACAACGGTAGAGTAGTGGAGGGGCAAGATTCTTCATGTAGAGAACATCTGCTTCACGTGTCTAGCAGCACACTGACCCTCACATCCTCTCAAAGGGAAGATGAAAAATCTGGATACCGCATGCCTCCTCAAGCTGATCCTTGACTGTTATACTTCCTCAGTGCCCCCTACTTCTATACTCATTTCATGAGATGTCATAAAATTCACTATCTGATACCTGTGAACAATAAAGTAATATTGACAGAATTATAAGAAGAAAGTTAGAAACTCACATAAGATATGTATTACCTCTCCCATTAACGAATGGTTATAGCAGATTGAACATTTGTTAATTTAACAACCTAATTAACAGATCTTAAAGAGATGGGAATACCAGACCACCTGACCTGCCTCCTGAGAAATCTATATGCACGTCAGGAAGCAATAGTTAGAACGAGACTTGGAACAACAGACTGGTTCCAAAATGGGAAAGGAGTATGTCAAGTTTGTGTATTATCACCCTGCTTATTTAACTTATATGCAGACTACATCATAAGAAATGCTGGCTGGATGAAGCACAAACTGGAATCAAGATTTCCGGGAGAAATATCAATAACCTCAGGTATGCAGATGACACCACCCTTATGGCAGAAAGCAAAGAAGAACTAAAGAGCCACTTGAAGAAAGTGAAAGAGGAAAGTGAAAAAGTTGGCTTAAAACTCAATATTCAGAAAACTAAGATCATGGCATTTGGTCCCATCACTTTATGGCAAATAGATGGGGAAACAATGGAAACTGAGAGACTTTATTTTTTGGGGCTCCAAAATTCCTGCAGATGGTGTCTGCAATCATGATATTAAAAGATGCTTGCTCCTTGGAAGAAAAGTTGTGACCAACCTAGACAGCATATTCAAAAGCAGAGACATTTCTTTGCCAACAAATGTCATCTAGTCAAAGCTATGGTTTTTCCAGTAGTTGTGTATGGATGTGAGAGTTGGACTATCAAGAAAGCTGAAAACTGAAGAATTGATGCTTTTGAACTAGTTGGATAAGACTCTTGAGAGTCCCTTGGACTGCAAAGGGATCCAACCAGTCCATCCTAAAGGAAATCAATCCTGAATATTCATTGGAAGGACTGATGATAAAGCTGAAACTCCAATACTTTGGCCACCTGATGCGAAGGACTGACTCCTTTGAAAAGACCCTGATGCTGGGAAAGGTTAAAGGCAAGAGGAGAAGGGGACGGTAGAGGATGAGATGGTTGGATGGCATCACTAACTCAATGGACACGAGTTTGAATAAACTCTGGTAGTAGGGGATGGACAGGGAGGCCTGGCATGCTACAGTCCATGGTGTCACAAAGAGTCAGATACAACTGAGCAACTGACTGAACTGAACTGAATTAGCAAAACTTATATATGGCACACTCACACCACATTTCCCTAAAACTGTCCATCAATTTAATCACTCCTCTTTACAGAGAGAGGAGTATCTTTACAGAATCTTTTCTAAAGACTTGCCTATGTTTATTCCCCTTTACCTCTGTTTTTCATTCTCTCCTCACTCCAGTTCATCATAACATCTCTACATTCCACTGAAAAAATCTTTTCATTGTCAAATAATAAACAACTGTGTTGTCAAACCTTGGAGATTCCTTTCCTGTCTCCATCTATCTGGACCTCAGAGTTGACCATCCCTTCCTTATTGACACACTCTCCACTCATGGTTTCACTGGTAGAACTGGTCCTCAGCTCTCTTTTCTTCTCTGTCCATGCGTGGGTGCATGCTAAGTTGCTTCAGTCATGTCCAACTCTTTGCGACCTTATGTATGGACAATAGCCCATCAAGTTCCTCTGTCCATGGGTTTTTCCAGCCAAGAATACTGGAGCGGGTTGCCGTTCCCTCCTCCAGGGGATCTTCCCAACTCAGGGATCAAACCTGTGTCTCTTGCAACTTTCATAGAAGGCAGACTCTTCACTGTTGAGCCACTGGGGAAGCCCATCTCTATCCATAGTCTCTAGCAAAGCACTCTCGTTAATTTCTGTGGCCTTAAAACCTGGCTATTTGTCACCTCTAAAATAACTGGATATGGAAGTCAAAAAGAAAACTATGGAGCTGGATTGCCTGGATTAAAAGCCCAGTTCTGTCACTTAAAGCCCATATAAACTTTGGCAAATTATTTCACGTCTTTGTGCCTCATTTTCTTCATCTGTAAAATGGGAATAATATTAACTACCTCATTGTATTATGAAAATGATTGAACTTGTTAGTAGATGTAAAGTGCTTAAAATATGGCTGAACCTATAATGAAAAAAAGTTTTAAAAGATATTTTAATTGTAAAATTATAATTCTAATACAAAAAGAAAATGAAAATGTGTCAAACATTTTCTTCAACTCATCAGTCAATGAAGGAACTAGTAGGATACTATAACGATTCAAAAGAGATTCAAAGAAAATGAAAATAGATACACCAACTAATTAGTAGACCAGTAAAAATATCTCTCTTATCTAAATATTGAGATGGAAGTATCCATTTGAAAACCCAGGAAAATGATATTTTTCAGGCACCGGGAATGGCAAATATAAAGAACCAGAGTGGGGAATGAGTTTAGAGGATTCAATGATCAGAAAAAGGGGTAGTATCTTTAGAGTGTAGTAAGTGATGAGAGAATAGGAAGGAGATAATGTTGAATATAGCCAGACAATAGATTACTCAGATTCTTAAGTACCATGGTGAGGGAGTCTGGATTTTACTCACAAATCAATGTCAAGCAAGGTATTAGAAAATTGTAAGGCAGTGTTTATGGGTGATGATTTTGAAGAAATAGACACTGTTAATTTAATTGCCTAGTTGTGAGACTTAAAAATCAAGTAGTCATCAACTCTCTTCACTGTTAATTATTCAGATATGATTTAAAGGAATAAAGAGTAAGACACGACTGAGTGATTAACATTTTCACTTTTATACTTTATAAAATATTAATGGAATGTGAAGAGATACTTACCGAAAGCATCTATACATTACTACCCAAGAGCAGTGGTGCAGTGCAAAATACGTCTGACTGTGGATTAGAAGATCCTAGGTTAGCTTACCTGGAGTACTTCTATGGGCTAAAGAGGTAGTATGTACTATGATTAGGAGTTGCTGCTTTCGAGTGAAAAGACCACTGTTCTGATCTACTCCTTTTGGAGCAAATTACTTGACCTTTTTCAGCCTCACTTTTCTAACCTTTAAGTAATACTAATGACATCTGTCCTGGACTCTTTTGTCAGCCTTAAGTTGAAGGCTGAATGACAAATATTCAGTGCTTAACATAGTAACTAACATGTCAAAAGACCTCAGTCAAATTAGGCTAGCATTCTTGAAACCCAATCAGCACTGAGGTGCTTGTGTGTTAAACACCAGCCCAAATAATGCAATGAAGGTAGCATCATTCCCTAAATTACTCTAGAGAAGTTTAAATTTCTTCTTGTCACCAAAGTACCAACTCTCCTGACTGTATTCCGTTTATGGGTTATTTTGCCATCTCAAGGATCCTTTGGCTTTTCTGCTTCCATTGTCATCACCAGATATTTCTTTAATCCCACCATCCCCCAATGTATTTACAGCATTAATCAAGTGGGGCAGGGTTTCCTGCATTAACAAATATACCCTGTAATCACACTGTTTTTAATATAAGTAAGCCATAAATATCATGGTGGTTCAGGTAACTCCTCTTTCTTGAAGCAATACTGTCTGGAACATATCTATGGTTTCCAGTGTTGCTGTGTAATGAGAAAGATAACTGGGATATCTTATGACCTGTTTCAAGGAGTTAAGCTTTAAACCTATATTGTATCTCTACAGCATAAGAACATAAAATTGGCTATGGGACATACATGCTCCCAAATGGCTTTGTTCATTCCATATTGAGATTCCCTACACCAGTTTCATCCTTAGCTTCTATCAGGATCTTTGCTTCCTCTCTCTTTTGTCTCTCTATCTAGGGATCCTAATATTCTTCTTCTCCAATGTACAAGCATCCTTACATCCTTAAAAAAAGAAGCAGGCTTTGGGTTTACCCACCTCATTAGCACTAACTCAACTGTGTTCTTTTTATGGCTGAATGATATCCCATTGTATAAATGTACCTCAGCTTCTTTATCCATTCATCTGTTGATGGACATCTAGGTTGCTTCCATGTCCTAAGCATTGTAAATAGTGCTGCAAAAAACACTGGATACGTGTGTCTCTTTTAACTATTATACAGAGTGAAATAAGTCAGAAAGAGAAAAACAAACATATATTAACACACATATATATGGAATCTAGAAAGATGGTGAACCTATACGCAGGGCAGCTATGGAGACACAGACATAGAAACCAGACTTGTGGACTCTGTGGGGGAAGGGGAGGGTGAGATGAATTTGAGAGTAGCAGGGAAACATAAACATTACCATATGTACAATAGATAGCCGGTGGGAATCTGCTGCATGACATAGGGAGTTCAAATCCAGTGGCCTGAGATAATCTAGAGGGGTGGGACGGGGCGGAAAGGAGGGAGAAGATTCAAGAAGGAGGGGACATGTGTATACCTATGGCTGATTCATGTGGATGTATGGCAGAAACCAACACAATATTGTAAAGTGATTATTCTCCAATTAAAAAAAGAACACACTCACATCTCTGCCTTACTGACCATGACTTGAAGTCTGCATATGTGTTTTGTTAAAAAAGGAAGCTATCTATACTCTGGAAATTATTAGTCACTATTTCAGAGGTAGAAGGAGATGCAATCAGATGAATTATCCTTTTTTTTTTTCCTCTTTCAAATGCATCAATATTTTAGGATCTCTTTCACTGATGTACGAGTATAAAACTAAAGTCAATTACTACTTTGATAAATCGAGTTTCAACTGTGTAAACTGTTATTTATTTATTTTTTTTAGGGACTGTATGCAATTCAAAATATGCTAAATAAGGATTCTAAAAGCAAAATGTAATAAATGTGGCTGTTGAAGTAAATTCTGGTTTATTCAGGAACAAAAGTATTCAAGTATTTCACCCACTATAAATTTAAGGCTAGTAACAGATTTATTAACAAAGCTAATTTTGAATGGAAATGAAGTCATTAAAATGTAAAGTGAAAAAGCAGGAAGCAATCCTTCAGAATTCAGATTTCAATCTAATTATGTTAATGTTCATATGTTATATATTGGTTCCTAAAATCTACATATGTTTTTGTGCTTCCCCTTCTCTTATATCCATACCATGTTCTCATAAAAAGCCAAAATTGCATTTCTTTAAATTAAGACTTTATTTTTTAGAGCAGCTTTAGTTTCACAGAAAAACTGCATGAGAAAGTCCAGGACTGTCTCATGTGCTCCCCATCACCACACATGGATAGCTTTCTCCATTATCACCATGCCTCATCAGAATTGATGAACCTGTCTATTGATGCTTGATAATCTCCTAAAGTCCATAGTTTATGTTAGGGTTCACTCTAGGTGTAATCCATTTTGTGAGTTTGGACAGACATACTGGCATGCATTCATTATTATTATTCACTGCCCTAAAGTTCCTCTGTGTTCTACCTATTGATTCCTGCCCTCCCCCACATTCCCTGGTAGCCACTGATTCTTTTACTCTTTCTGCCATTGTGTCTTTTCCATGTACTATAGCCTGAATCATACAGTGTATAGCCTACTTAGATTGGTTTCTTTCATTTGGTAGCATGCATTCACTATTCCTCCATATGTTTTTCATGGCTTGATAGCACATTTCTTTTTAGTGCTGATAATATCCTGTTACTTGCAAGTACCACAGTTTATTTATCCATTAACCTTCTAAGGATATATTGGTTGGTTCCAAGTTTTGGCAATTATGAATGAAGCTGCCATGAACATCTGTATGAAGGTTTTTGTGGTGAGCATGATTTTCCGTTCCTTTGGGTAAGTACCAACGAGCTGGATTAGTGGATCATGTGGTAGGACTATGTTCAGTATTGTAAGAAATCACTGAACTGTATCCCATAATGCCTGTACCATTTTCCATTCCCGCTAGCAACAAATGAGCATTGCTGTTGCTCTACAACCATATCAAACCTTGGTGGTGTTAATGTTCTGAAACTTCGCCATTCTAATAGGTATGCAGTAGTATCTCATTGTTGTTTTGGTTTGCACTTCTCTGATGACAAATGATGTGGATCATTTTTTCATGTGCTTACTTGTCATCTGTATCTCTTCTTTGATGAAGTGTCTGTGAAGATCTTTGGCCCTTTTTAAATTGGATTCTTTGTTTTCTCATTGTTGAGTTTTAAGAGTTTTTGTATATTTTGAACAATAGTTCTTTATCAGATGTTTCCTTTGAAAATATTTTATTTCAGTCTGTGGTTTATATGCTCATTCTCTTGACATCACCTTTCAGAAATAATAACAGCAACAAAAACAGAAGAAAAAAAAATTGGCAAATGTTGACAAGGCAGTCGAGAAATTTGAACCTCTCTACTCTGTTGATAAGACGGTAAAGTGGTGCAACCACTACAGAAAACAGTCAAAAACTTAAAAAATAGACCTACACTATGGTTCATCAAACCCCTTCTGGTAATATACTTAGAAGATTTGAAATCGGGATCTCAAAGAGATATCTGTGCTACCATGTTTATTGCAGCACAATTCACCATAGCCAAGTTAAGAAAACAACACCAGTGTCCAATAACATATGTATTGATAAAGAAAATGTGGAATAGACATACAATAGGATTTGTTCCACCTTAAAAAATAAGGAAATTCTGCCATTTGCAGCATCACGGATGAATCTAGAGAACTGTGGTAAGTGATGGAGAAGGCAATGGCACCCCACTCCAGTACTCTTGCCTGGAAAATTCCGTGGACGGAGGAGCCTGGTAGGCTGCAGTCTATGGGGTCGCTGAGAGTTGGACACGACTCAGTGACTTTACTTTCACTTTTCACTTTCATGCACTGGAGAAGGAAATGGCAACCCACTCCAGTGTTCTTGCCTGGAGAATCCCAGGGACGGGGGAGCCTGGTGGGCTGCCGTCTATGGGGTTGCACAGAGTTGGACACGACTGAAGCAACTTAGCAGCAGTAGCAGCAGCAGTGGTAAGTGAAACAGGCAAGTCACAGAAGGAAAAATATTGCCTGATTCCACTTAACATGAGGTACTTAGAATAGTTAAAGCCATAGAACCAGAAAATAGAACAGTAGTCACTGGGGATTGAGGGGAGGGGAAGACAGGGAGTTGATAAGTTGTGTAAAGTTGCAGTTATGCAAAATAAATTTGTTCTATAAATCTGGTGTATAATATAAGGCCTATAGTCAGTTTTCTTTCTAATCTCTAAGAAGGGCAACACCGAAGTATTTGTTCTGTAGATCTATTGTATACTGCAAGGTCTAAGGTCAGTTTTCATTCCAGTCCTTAAGAAGGGCAATGCCAAAGAGTGCTCAGACTGTCACATGCTTGCATTCATTTCACATGCTAGAAAAGTAATGCTCAAAATCCTTCAAGCAAGGCTTCAACAGTACATGAATCAAGAACTTCAAGATGTACAAGCTGCATTTATAAAAGGCAGAGGAACTAGAGATCAAACTAGAGGTCAACATCAATTGGATCATAGAAAAAGCAAAAGAATTCCAGAAAAACATCTACTTCTGTCTCTAAAGCCTTTGACTGTGTGGATCACAACAAACTGGAAAATTCTTCAATAGATGGGGATACAAGACCACCTTACCTGCCTCCTGAGAAAGCGGTATGCAGGTCAAGAAACAAGTTAGAACTGGAAGTGGAACAATGGACTGTTTGCAAATAGGGAAAGGAGTACGTGAAGGCTGTATATTGTTACCCTGCTTATTTAACTTATATGCAGAGTACATCATATGAAATGCCAGGCTGGCTGAAGCACAAGCTGGAATCAAAATTGCTGGGAGAAATATTGATAAACTCAGATATGCAGATGACACCAGCCTTATGGCAGAAAGCAAAGAGGAACTAAAGAGCCTCTTGATGAAGGTGAAAGGAGAATGAATAAACTGGCTTAAAACTTGACTTTCAGAAAATGAAGATTATGGCATCTGGTCCCATCAATTCAATTCAGTCGCTCAGTCATGTCCGACTCTTTGTGACCCCATGAATCGCAGCATGCCAGGCCTCCCTGTCCATCACCGACTCCCGGAGTTCACTCAGACTCACGTCCATCGAGTCAGTGATGCCATCCAGCCATCTCATCCTGTGTCGTCCCCTTCTCCTCCTGCCCCCAATCTCTCCCAGAATCAGAGTCTTTTCCAATGAGTCAACTCTTCGCATGAGGTGGCCAAAGTACTGGAGTTTCAGCTTTAGCATCATTCCTTCCAAAGAACACCCAGGACTGATCTCCTTCAGAATGGACTGGTTGGATCTCCTTGCAGTCCAAGGGACTCTCAAGAGTCTTCTCCAACACCACAGTTCGAAAGCATCAATTCTTTGGCACTCAGTCTTTCACAGTCCAACTCTCACATCCATACATGACCACAGGAAAAACCATAGCCTTGACTATACAGACCTTAGTCGGCAAAGTAATGTCTCTGCTTTTGAATATACTATCTAGGTTGGTCATAAATTTTCTTCCAAGGAGTAAGCGTCTTTTAATTTCATGGCTGGAATTACCATCTGCAGTGATTTTGGAGTCCCCCCAAAAATAAAGTCTGACATTGTTTCCACTGTTTCCCCATCTATTTCCCATGAAGTGATGGGACCGGATGCCATGATCTTCGTTTTCTGAATGTTGAGCTTTAAGCCAACTTTTTCACTCTCCTCTTTCACTTTCATCAAGAGGCTTTTTAGTTCCTCTTCACTTTCTGCCATAAGGGTGGTCCCATCACTTCATGACAAATAGATGGGGAAACAATGGAAGCAGGGGCAGCCTTTATTTTCTTGGGCTACAAAATCAATGTGGATGGTGACTGCAGCCATGAAATTAAAAGATGCTTGGCTCCTTGGAAGAAAAGCTATGACCAACCTAGATAACTGTATTAAAATGCAAAGACATTACTTTGCCTACAGATGTCTGTCTAGTCAAAGCTGTGGTTTTTCCAGTAGTCATGTACAGATGTCAGAGTTGTACCCTAAAGAAGGCTGAGCACCAAAGAATTCATGTTTTTGAACTGTGGTGCTGGAGAAGACTCTTGAGAGTCCCTTGGACTATAAGGAGATCAAACCAGTCAATCCTAAAGGAAATCAATCATGAATATTCATTGGAAAGACTGATGCTGAAGCTGAAGCTCCAATACATTGGCCACCTGATGCAGAGAACTGACTTATTAGAAAAGACCCTGATGCTGGGAAAGAATGAAGGCAGGGGGAGAAGGGGACGACAGAAGACAAGATGGCTGAATGGCATCAAATGAGTTTGAGCAAGTTCTGGGAGATGATGAAGGACAGGGAAGCCTGGCATGCTGGAGTCCATGGGGTCACAAATAGTTGGACATGACTGAGCAACTGAACGACAGTAAAGCCTATAGTCAACAATACTATATTGTGCATCTAAAATTTTTGTTAAAATTGTAGACCTCATGTTACATGTTCTTATAACAAAAACAAAATGAAAAAGGAATTGCTACAAGGAAACTTTTGAAGGTGATTAATATGTCTGTTACCTTAATTGTGGTGATGCTATCACAGGTGTTTGTATATGTTCAGAATCATCAAATTGCATGAATTCAATATGAGCAAATTTTTGCATATTAGTTATACCTTAATAAAGCTGTTAAGGAGCAATCCAAGAAAGAGAAAGACATTTAATCCAATAAGCACTATTCTTAGCCTGAGAGTTCAATATTTCTTGTGAGGATTTCTTCCTCTGAGGTCACAGTTATTATTTGTACCTTCATTTTATTCTTCATTTATAGGAAAATTCTTTCTTCTATAGTGTTGATTGCATTTATCATTGATTAATATTTAAATGTTGATAGACTTATATCAGGGATTCTCCATGCTAGGTATGCTCTTTGAGGGTAATTACATGGTCTTTTATGTTTTTCTATTACAGAGAGTAAAAAGGAGTAATTGATATTGAATTAAAGAGATATTTTGGATTAGATTTAAGTATTATTCAATCTGCTTCCAATTTATTCATTTATAAAGCTCAAATCTAGGTAAACATTTGTCTTACAGTGAAAATCATTAGATTGCTTCACAGTATCAAGGTGCTAATGAGATTTTTTCTTGATATGGAACAAATGCAAGACTGAATCAGAGATTTTCAACTCTTTTGTATTGTCCAGATTAATTAAAGGATAATATCCTAATGTAAAAGTGTCAATAGAAAGCAACATTACTGATTTTCTTTTGTAATGGAGAGATATTATCTTCTAACACATTATTTAGACACAAGTAATAAATATTTATACTCTATTTTTGCTTTGTTGTGTTGCCTTTAAATTATTTATTAAAGCATTGCAAATGTAACCTCTATCCTAGCCATATTTATTTTGGTACTTAAAGCTAACAAATTATTTTAGTTTAAGTAGGGATTTCTTGATTTACAGAGCAGGAGTTTACGTTAATCTCTAGCACTGATTTAAAAAAGACAACATTTTTCATCAGTGGCTGTCTCTGTCTAGAAAGTTCCATAAGAAATTAATCAAAAGTCCTAAAGGCTCTGGTATGAAAAATGAAATCAGAAAAGTTTACGCAAATAGGGGTGAGTAAATGTCCAAGTTATCCACACATAATATTATTTCTTTAGAAAGAATGAATGAGAAAACTCATTCATTTGTTGTTGTTGTTGTTTAGTGGCTAAGTTATGACCAACTCTTTTGTGACCCCATAGACTGTAGTCCACCAGTCCCTTCTGTCCATGGGATTTCCCAGGCAAGAATACTGAAGTGGGTTGCCATTTCCTTTTCCAGGGAATCTTCCTGACCCAGGGATCAAACCCGCAGCTCCTGCCACATATCCTGCATTGCAGATGGGTTCTTTATCACTGAACCACCAGGGAAGCCCTTCACTTCATTCATAATTGCTATTATCTCAGACCAGAGAAATCTGTAAATACCAAGATAAATACAAAAGCAACAAAGTAGCACAATTTCCTTGCTCCTAAGCCAAGGAGAACAGATCTGGCTGGAAACATGGGGGTGTATCTGAAATCTACAAAGTCAGCAGTAAAAGTAATGATGACATTGGCAGAGTAGGGTGAAGGAGAGAGAGAAGAGAAACAGACTCTGAGCTCTGTGGCTTCCAAGCCACATGATTAGGCAAAGTCTGGACCCTTTCCTGGTGGAATCAGAGCCATAATTAAGCAGTAATATTATTGGTGGGACATCAACTCCACCTCTACCTTACCAGCTCCCATTCATTGTTGGTTCTTAGCACCAGCCCCTCTGTTAGCCTCCAGCAGGGAGGCTGAGAGTCAAGTCTTATAGAGGCATGACTACTTTAAACACAGATTTCCATGGAGCTCTCCAGGAGGTAATTTCTGTTTCTTGGAGACTAGTCTTCAGCATTGGCTTCCCAGGTGGTGCAGTAGTAAAGAATCTACCTGCCAATGCAAGAGACACAGGAGACGTGAATTCAATCCCTGGGTTGGGAAGATTCCTTGGAGTTGGAAATGGCAATCCACTCCAGTATTCTCACCTGGAAAATTCCATGCGAAGAAGAGCCTTATGGGCTATAGTCCATGGGGTTGCAGCGTTTGGACACAATCGAGCACACAGACACACAGCCTTCAGGGAATCAGTCTTGATAAGTTAAACCTACTTCTCATCCTGTGAAATTTTATAAAATATGAATTAGGTAGATCTTTTCACCCACTCAAAATATTTTTTGAGGCACATGACATAGATTTAAGATTTTATTAATATAAAACATAATATTTAGCAGCCTTAATTCAACGGCTTCAAGATAAAACTGATAAGACATATTCCTTAGGCTATCAGTTGCCATGCTGCTTGAAGATAACTCTCTGTTTTTACTTTTTTGCCTTTGGTTCAGGCTTTTTGTATGAGACAGACCTGGGACTTGAAACCCTTTGCTGCAGTGCTCCAGTGTTTGCACCTGGACAAACATCTCTTTGAGCTACAAAATACAAAGAAATCATAAGGGACTAAAATAACTACATGCATGTACAGCTGGGGCAAATTCTGGACAAAAGAGACAAAAAGACCAAAAAAGCCCTACTAGCACTGAAGAGCCAGAAGCAAAGACAGGGTACTGGGCACGACCCCTGCATACAACACCACGAAGGGGTGGGCAAATTGTCTAAACCACTTCTCTGACCTGACCCTTGGACACACTCCTATCCCCCACAACTCCCCCCGCCCCGCCCCTGCCACCCCCTCTTCCCCATAAGGAGTCAGCTAGTCTCCCCTGGAAGCAAGCATGCAAAGGAATTTGTCCTTTGTTCTCATTCGCTTCTGCTGCAGCAGGGGCCCTAATAAAGTCTTGACTGAATTTCTTGTCTGGTCTCTGATCAAGCTCTACTTAAAACTTATGTTCTGGCCACGCAGAGGGTCAAGATTATATTCTCTACCTGCTCCCATTCTTGACTGCAATTGATTTTGGTTATTTTTCAGTTTCACTTAGCTTTTCCCTAATTCTCAATAACACAAAAAATATGCAAATTTTAATTATTTAAATACAAGTATTAGATATTAATTAGATATAAAATATAATAATACTTAGAAAAACATAGTAAGTTTATTGGGATCCTTTAGTTGTTTTGTACAATGCTTACATAACTCACATACATTGAATCAAGATTTAGATTCCATTTTACACATAACTTCTTCTGCTAATACCTAGGAGAAACAGAACATACTGGAGAGACAATATATAGTTTTGTGACAGGGCTATGGGTTATCCGGATAGTATCAGGCAAGAAATTAGTCATTTTTCACTTCTATGCCAAAAGACTTCATTTGAGAAATATGTAGGTCACTCCAATTGTGATTAAAACCTTATATGAAAATACCTCTTGACAGAAATGGCATTGGGGTTAGGCCAGTGAGAAAACTCCCTTAGGCATGAGATTTAGGGGAAGACAAAAAACTTGTAATTTAGATAAAATAATATTTTAATATACATTTTTTTAAAATAAAAATGAATGGAAAGCTTCATGATAAATATTGGCATTTCTGATTTGTCCTTTTGTCTCAGACTCCAGTATGGCTTTTATTTATCATGACTTTTTTTAGCTTTTAAAGTTTTGTTCAGAGCTTTTGCATTCATTTCTATTTTTTAGAAATAGTACATTAAAACAGTACTTGTCTTGACTGAATTTTTACTGCCAGATGAATGTCCCATTTGCCTCACCGTTTTTCCAGCTCTCCTCTATCTTCTCCAATGTGCAGGATGCTCTGAACATGAATGCCACCAGAATAAAAATTGAGTGAAGGACAAAGAAAACAAGCTCAGAGTTGCACAAACCTGTCAATGAAGCAAGACGTTGCTAGAGACTCTGTAGCTCAAAAGAGAACTTAAAATAATTTAATTTGAAGTAATACATGCAAATACATAGGACATACTATGTGCATTGTAAGCTTCTTATACTTTGTAATTTCTAAACTCTTGTTGGCTATTAGTATGATCATCTTTATCATTGCTATTAGTGACTTTATGGCTGATTTATAAATTTCTGTTCATTACTAAACTTTCATTCTTTCTAACATAGCCAATCATCTTCAGTTCAGTTCAGTCGCTCCATCGTGTTCAACTCTTTGCGACCCCATGGACTACAGCACACCAGGCTTCCCTGTCCATCACCAACTCCAGGAGCTTGCTCAAAATCATGTCCATCGAGTTGGTGATACCATCCAGTCATCTCTTCCTCTGTCATCCCCTTCTCCTCCTGCCTTCAATCTTTCCCAGCATCAGGGTCTTTACCAATGAGTCAGTTCTTTGTATCAGGTGGCCAGTTTTCTTAGGCTGGGGCAAATGATAACAGTTCAGTGTTTTTGACATTTATTTTATAAGATTGCCTACAGAATTAAGCAATTATTGCATGAGTTGCTTTAAAGGGAATTTTGTCAAAATAGTTTTTCCTTCTTCTTCCATATCCAACATTGAATTTGTCCCTTGCACAATGGCTGGTATCTGCATTTCAATAAATTACATAAAATTTATGAATTTTCAAAGGCTTTCCTGGTGGTTCAGATGGTAAAGAATCTGCCTGCAATTTGGGAGACCTGGATTCAATCCTTGGGTCAGGAAGATTCCCTGGGGAAGGGAGTGGCAACCCACCCTGATATTCTTGCCTGGGAAATCCCATGGACAGAAGAGTCTGGCAGGCTACAGTCCATGGTGTTGCAAAGAATTTGACATGACTAAAGAACTAACACTAAGAATTTTCAAAACTATCAGAACTAATATCTTGAAGGAATATAGTTTTGTTTTTTCCCCGGATGTTTAAAATGCAAAGTAAATATTAAGAAGAATAAAATGGACATTTTCAAACTCTTGACAAAATGATTTAAAAATTAAACTGGAATAAGGACTGCGTGCCTGCTAAACTGCTTCAGTTGAGTCCAGTTGTTTGCGACCCCATGGACTGTAGCCCAGCAGGCTCCTCTGTCTATGGGATTCTCCAGGCAGGAGTACTGGAGTGGGTTGCCATGTCCTTCTCCAGGAATAAGGGCTAGATTAAATTAAATTAAGCTCCCAACATTAAAATGATCAGAATTTGTATCTGATAAATAAAAGCATACATATTTAACTTCTAGAACTTTTTCTTCTTGCTGTACTGAATAATAGTTCTAGGACTAGTAAACTTTCTGAAATTCATTTGAACTTGTGTTACCTACAAAGTCAGTAGCCTAGTCCAGAGACAGGTGATGGTGACAGAAAATCTATAAGAGAGAATTTATCCAACCTTGCCAACCTTTGAGCAGGTTTTTCTTAGATGATTAAATATCAGCCAGAAGAAGTAGACACTAAATTGTCTATTAATTAAACTCAGATTGTGAACCTAGAGTGGGTCAATAAACCAATTTTTCTTTCTCTGCCAGTTTTGTCTTCTTTCAAAATTATATCCACTATGGAAGGCTCAACACAATATCCAATTTCCATGAAGAAATCAGTCAGTTCAGTCACGTCCAACTCTTTGTGACCCCATGGACTGCAGCACACCAGGTTTCCCTGTCCATTACCAACTCCCAGAACTTGCTCAAACTCAGGTCCATCGAGTTGGTGATGCCATCCAACCATCTCATCCTCTGTCATCCCCTTCTCCTCCTGCCCTCAATCTTTCCCAGCATCGGGGTCCTTTCCAATGAGTCAGTTCTTCACATCAGGTGGCCAAAGTATTGGGGCTTCATCTTCAGCATCAGTCCTTCCAATGAATATTCAGGACTGATTTCCTTTAGGTTGGATCTCCTTGCAGTCCAAGAGACTCCCAAGTCTTCTCCAAAACCACAATTCAAAAGCATTAATTCTTCAACACTCAGTTTTCTTGATGGTCCAACTGTCGCATCAATACATGACTACTGGAAAAACCATAGCTTTGACTAGATGGACCTTTGTTGACAAAGTAATGTCTCTGCTTTTTAATATGCTGTCTAGGTTGGTCACAGCTTTTCTTCCAAAGAGCAAGCGTCTTTTAATTGCAAGGCTGCAGTCACCATCTGCAGTGATTTTGGAGCCCAAGAAAATAAAGTTGCTCACTGTTTCCATTGTTTCCCCATTTATTTGCCATGAAGTGATGGGACTGGATGCCATGCTCCTAGTTTTCTGAATGTCAAAAAAGCATTCTCAAAATAAAACACTTTGTTGATATTGGACAAGGTACAGTCACAAGTGTCAGAAGAAGGGCCATGGGCTTTCATGGCAGAACACCGAAGTGGATGATATAGCCCCAGATATGCTTTTATCAAACACTGGGAGTCAAAAATGCTACAAGTGTTATCCAAGGTAGTAAATAATAGAGATATCTGGGTTTAAATTTAAATTTAAACCGAGGCAGAAGTTCACGCTTTCTTCAAATGGGATCATGACCCAACGGTATCTAATTAATTCTAATTGCTTGTTCTCAAAACCTTTATTTAATCCTCTTTGCGTTAAAGCTAATGATTTGCATATAATGATACTAAACATAGTCTATTTCCAGTACATATTTCACAGTGTCCTGTGTGTGCTAAATTTACAATAAATACACATTTTAAAAAACAAATCAATAAAAAGAAAGTGGTACTGTAAGGGTAACTTTAGAAATCTTTTCTGTTAGCAGTCAGAATTTTTGTACCAAATGGTTTTCCTCTTGGATCCAAAGGTGGTTTCAACCTCTCTCTCCAGAAGGCATAAACCTAATTCAACCTATGATGAGTTTGTGACAGTATCAACAATAATAGCAGCGCATTCTTGACCCTTTCCAACAATTCCTCTCATATCAATCCTTCCCCCATCCCAGTGAAAAATTGTGTTCTTAAACTTAATACATTCATGATCTGGAGTTACATTTTGAAAATGCATATTCCTGCTATGTGATTCTCATCTTTTCTCTCTTTTTCTTCCCAAATTCTAAGTAAATAAATAAATAAGTACCCAGTTTAAAACTTAATGTCATATACAAATAATGCCCTCATCAAATAATCTTTAAATTTATTTCAATTTATGTTAAAACTAATAAGATCTGCTTTGGTCCTAATGTTAAGGTAAATCTATTTTAATATATAGAAGGAGATCTATGCTATTCTTTGAAGTAAATTAGATTTTGGGGAGATTCATTCTTCAATGAGAAAGGAAACAGATCTTGTATAGCACTCATGTAGACCTAAGTTTCAAGCATTATTTCGAAAGAAGGACATATAATTCACCATCTATTTTGATGATAAGTTCACTATAATTATAATATTATTGTAGAGGATTGGCATTGCTAAAATATTAATTATATGAATTACCATGACTCATTTTTGGGCTTCCCAGGTGGCACTAGTGGTAAAGAATGTGCCTGCCAATGCAGGAGACACCAGAGACATGGGTTTGACCCCTGAGTTGGGAAGATCCCCTGGAGCAGGAAATGGCAACCCGTTTTAGTATTCTTGCTGGGGAAATCCCATGGACAGAGAAACCAGGTGGGCTACAGTCCATGGGGTCTCAAAGAGTTAGACCCAACTGAGCGTCTGAGCACATATATGACTTATTTTTAAGTTCCAAAAAATTTTATGGTATATTTTACATCCTGACTATGAAAATCTAATTAAATAGGTCATGTCTCTCTTTCAAGTAATTTGTTTAAATTCATTTTAAAATTATGCATCTTTGTCCTTTCTTTTTAAAAAAGAAGGAGGTTGAAATTAGAAAGACTAGATGCATAATCACCCCTATTATCTACTTCAAAGTTAAAGGTTCCTTTGCTACTGAAAGAGTTGATGAAAGTTCCCTGGATTTAAATAAACTTTTTGGCAGGTAATGGAATTAATTTGAGGATCAGATGAGGAAAATTAACTTTTTCTTGAATACTAAGACAACATCTAAAATTACTCTGAACTGACAAAACTTTTTACAAGTAATGCCCTTTTAAAAATATTATTTCTTTAAGGCTTATACTCACAAGCATAGAAATATATGGAGTGAAAATAACATCCTTGAAATTCCTTTTTATATCACACTATTTAAGTATTATAGTCAATTTTACCTCATAAGCTAATAAAAGGATACTCATCTAAGTGAAAGAAACTCAGTTGCACACATCTGATTTAAAACTATATTCATTTACTAAATATACTATTCACTTGAAATCTCTCATAACAGTATTAAAAAGATAAAAATTTTAAAATCACTGAACATTTTCAATCATCAAACTAATATTTTTGAGTTGTCAGTTTCAATAAAACTTATGAATTGAGCCTGAATGCTTTCTTTTTATTTCTACTTTGCCTATAAGAACTCATGCTGAAAAATATTATAGAATGAATTCAGATAGTTCTAAAAAATGTCTTTGATTACTTTCAGAAACTGCCAATTAAATGATGTGAGGAAATGAATACTTTTATAGAAAAATAGAAAACATTTTACTTTATTTATGGAAGAAGGAAAAATGAAGAGAAGGTCATGATGAAAATATATACCAGTATAAAGAAGGTGAGTTTCCCAGGTGGCTCAGTGGTAAAGAATCTGCCTGCCAATGCAGGTGATATGGATTTGATCCTCGGGTCAGGAAGATTCCCTGAAGAAGGAAATCACAACCTACTCCAGTTTTCTTACCTGGGAAACCCCATGGACAGAGGAGCCTGGCTGGCTTCTGTCCATAGGGTCCCAAAAGAGTTGGACGTGACTTAATGCCTAAGCAATGACAAACAGAGAAGGTGTCTTTTTCTTCCTCAACTCCAGAGTTCTTCCAACAGGCTACTTTTCTCAAGTGCCTGATAATCTTCCAAAGAGAAAACTGCCTTTCTATACAAAATGTAACAGACTTTTCTGTAATTAGACATACTGTCCACACAAAAATGCAAGTTAATTAAGAAAATTAAAAATAAACCTTTAATTCTGAAAAATACTGACATAAAAAAATCTAAAAAACAAAAATCTTCCTTTTTGAATTCAGAGACTTCTAAAGATATGTGTAATTTTTCATGTCTTGAATTATTTTCTGTATTTGAGACCTTTTGGTCTTACATGAGCCATAAGACACTTTGGAATGAATGTAGACATCTGCAAGAAAAACACAAAAGTAAAAAACTTAAAGACGCAGAGATATAGATATAAGGTATTATCATTATTTTAAAATATTATCATTTCTTATTGTAAAACAAGCAAAGTAGTGGGTAAGAGCAAGAATTTTCAATCAGATAGACCTTATTTCTGTCAGGTGAGCCTAATCTCCTCGGTTCTGCTGCGTCTCAACAAAAATTTGAAGCGACGGACGTTAAAGCCCTCAGGGCGTCACAGCTCTGGGACAGTGTTATAGCTCCCTCAGTTTCCTTTAGAAAATAAAGGAAAATACATCTTCAAGGCGTGGGCCCACGCTGACCCAACAGATGCAAAGAGAAGAGAGAGAGAGACAGAGACAGAGACAGAGACAGACAGTGCACGCACGCGGGACACAGACCCCTGGCCCTTTGGCTCCTCTTTTCATATGTTTTTTCCTCCCCCGGGCCTGCCGTATGGAAACTGGGCCAGCCATGAGTGCTGTTTGTTCTACCTGAGGTCCTCATTCTGGTCCTTGGACCTTCTTTTGTTCTATTTTCACTGGCTTTTCCCTTCCTCGTCTTTTAGCCACCGCCATTTTGGACTCCTTTTTCCTTATTCTAACTACCTAACATTTCAAATCACAGTTCCTCCATTTCCTAAGCTTAAGATCTTGGGGAGGTTATTTAATGTATTTATACCTCTGTTTCTTTGCAACTTAAAATGGGGATAATAAAACCAACCTCACAGGTAATTGTAAAGACTAAGAGATTATATATTCAAACAGACACTGAACAGACCATATATGATAACAGGACTCTGACCAACAACCTCAGCAGCAATCAGTCCTGGATGCCAAACCACAACTTCTATAGCAATCAGCCCAGGATGATCAACTTGGTCCATAATTTACAGTTTCCCTACCTTTTGCCTTTATTTCCAATGCAAGCTTAATCATACAAAGCCAAATATGCTCCCTAAAGCATTCATTGCTTCTAGCTATCCCACCTCAGTTCCCCCAGCCCTCCTCTCTGGCCAATGACTTCTAATCAGAAGATACTGGGAACCAGAAAACTTCCTTATTATTATTATTATTTTTCACTATAAAGTGTTCCATTCTCCTGCCTACCTCTGGGTCTCTGCAGATGCAAGTAGCAGTGGCTTGGTAAATAGTAAACTCTGCATAAATCACCCCAGTTTGTTCTCATTTGAGTGGTATTCATTTGGTTCTGCAAAATTCAATAAGAGAATGAATGTAAAGACTCCAGTCCTGTGCTGGATATGAGATATGAGTGCTCAAAAAAATGGGCAGAAATTCTTGTTGCATGGTCAGATCTACATTTTCCTTAATTCTTCCGAGGGTGATGCTTCAGACATGTTTAATATTTTATATTGTGTTTGGAATAATTTAGCACACAGATATTTTTGCTTTCTGTCAGCATGCATAAAATCTGAACTAGTAAAATAATTATTTCAATTAAAAAATACATTAGTTTGAAGAGCAGTCAGTCTCCTGTCATAAAAATCAAGCAAATAAAGCAAATGACCTCTCCAAGACAGTGATGAATAGGAGGGGAGGTTGAGCTATAAGATGCACATCAGAATTTCTCAGTGAACACTTAAGAGTACAGACCACTTGGCCGCAATTACAGTCTAATCAATCTGAACACATATGAATAGCATCCAGGGTTAGGATCATTACAAATCACTCCAGGTGATTCCAATGAAGCTGGTTTATAGACAACATTTGCAGATACCTAAATTAGATGATTTCCCACTCTTTAAGATAAGTACAAAACAAAGCAAAAAACCATTCCATATTACTGTTTAAAAAACCTAGAAAACAAGGCCAATTTTAGTAATATCTCTTAGTAAGATTAATATCAGATCTCACCTACCATCCCATCAGAAGGAATAAAATACATAGAAATAAACCTACTTAGAGGATGCAAAAGACCTGTGCTCAGAAAACTATAAAATACTGATGAAACAAATCAAAGAGGACACAAATAGATGGAGAGATATACCATGTTCTTCTTGTATTGTTAAGAATCAATATGAAGACCTAAATGTAGGGCTGGATACTATCAAAGTCTTAGAGGAAAATATTGCCAGAACACTTTGCTATAACTTGCAGCAAGATCTTTTTTGATCTACCTCCTAGAGTAATAAAAATAAAAATGAAAATAAAGGGGATCTAATTAAACTTAAAATATTTTGCACAGCAAATAAAGCCATAAACAAAACAAAAAGACAATCCTGAGTGGGTTTTCTTCATAGTTCAGTCAGTAAAGAATCCACCTGCAGTGTAAGAGACCTGGGTTCGATTCCTGGGATGAGAAGTTCCCTTGGAGAAGGAAACAGCAACCCACTCCAGTATTCTTACCTGTGAAATCCCATGGACAGAGGAGCCTGTTGGGCTACAGCCCATGGGGTCATAAGAGTCCAGCAGTCCATAGAGTCATAGAAGCTGAACATGAATTAGCAACTAAACCACCACAGAATGGGAGGAAATATTTGCAAATGAAGGAACTGACAAGGGATTAAGCCCCCAAAAGCTCATGCAGCTCAATGTTAAAAAAAAAAAAAAACTAATTAAAAAAAATGGGTGGAAGATCTAAATAGACATTTCTCTGAAGACATACAGATGGCCAAGAGGCACATGAAAAGATGCTCTTCATTGTTAATTAGTAAAGAAATACATCACAAATACAATGAGGTTTCACCTCACGTGGTTAGAATGGCCATCATCAAAAAATCTACAAACAATAAATGCTGGAGAGGGTGTGGAGAAAAGGGAACCCTCCCTCCACTTTGCAGGTGGGAATATAGATTGGTACAGCTACTATGGAGAACAGTATGGAGGTTCATAAAAAACTTAATAAAACCTTGAAAAGTGTGAAAGTGTTAATCTCTCAGTCATGTCCAATTCTTTGCAGCTCCATAAACTGCAGAACTACCATGCGTACATGCTTGCTCAGTCGCTTCATTTGTGTCCAACTCTTTGCCACCCTATGAACTGTAGCCCACCAGGCTCCTCTGTCCATGGGATTCTCCAGGCAAGATAATGAAGTGGATTGCCATGCCCTCCTCCAGTGGATCTTCCCGACCCAGAGTCTGAACCCGTGTCTCTAATGTCCCCTGCATTGTCAGGAGGGTTCGTTAGCAGGAACACCACCTGGGAGGCCCAGAACTACCATATGACCCTGAAATCCCACTTCAAGACAAATACCTGGAGAAAACCATAGTTTGGAAATACACTTGCACCCCAATGTTCATTGTAGCACTATTTACAATAGCCTGGACATGGAAGCAACCCAAATGTCCACCAAAAGAGAGAAATGGATAAAGAAAATGGTACATACGTATAATGGACTATTCTTCAGTCATAAAAAAGAACAAAATAATGCCATTTGCAGCAACATGGATGGACCTAGAGATTGTCATAATGAGTGAATTAAGTCAGACAGAGAAAAACAAGTATCATATGATATCGCTTATATGTGGAATCTAAAATAGGGTACAGATGGACTTATTTACAAAACAGGAGACCGAGATGTAGAAAACAAATTTATGGTTAGCAGCGGGAAGGGAAGGAGGGATCAATTGGGAGAATGGGATTGACATATACACATTACTACATACAAAATAGATAATTACTAAGGACCTACTGTTTAGCACACTTCCCTGGTGGTTCACCTGGCAAAGAATCCGCCAGCAATGTGGGAGACCTGGGTTTAATCCCTGGGTTGGGACGATCCCCTGGAAAAGAGAATGGCTACCCACTCCTGTATTCTGGCCTGGAAAATTCATGGAATCTATAGTCCATGGATTTGCAAATAGACATAACTGAGCGACTTTCACTTTCACTGTATAGCACAGGGCTAGTGTGTTCAGTTGCTCAGCCACCGGGCTTCTCTGCCCATGGAATTTTCCAGGCAAGAATTGTGGAGTGGGGTGCCATTTTATACTCCAAGGTATCTTCCTGACCCAGAGATCAAACTTACCTATCTTATATCTCCTACATTGGCAGGCAGATTCTTTACCATTTGTACCACCTGGAAAGCCCTAAAGCACAGGGAACCCTACTCAATACTCCATAATGGTCTGTATTTGAAAAAAATTCTTTAAAGAGTGAATATGTGTATATGTATAACTGATTTACTTTGCTGTATGCCCGAAACTAACACATCATAAATCAGCTATATTCCAATAATTTTTTAATGTAATTTAAATGTTTTTAGCAGCCACACACAGCAAAAATAAAAGGAAAAAGGTGAAAAAAACAAGCGTGATTAACAGCAAAATATAATTCCTCCATTTCAATCTTACATCTTCTGGACAGCAGAGGGAATTTGGATATCAGCTGTCATGGAAGACAACTTTCAATTTGAATTCAGGTGGCAACTATGGTTTTATTCACACATACAGTAAAAAAATTATGGGCAACTTAGTGGGAGCCAGGTGCTTTTCTATTCAATTCCCTCACGCTGCAGAGTCATTGCTCCATACATTCTGTCTCTTACTTTTAGAATCTACTAAATTATTCCCAGTCCCTGGCACTCAGCCTAGGAAAGAGTAGCCTACTTCAGAAAAGTCTTATGAATCAAAAATTCCTTTTTCAAATAACAATAAAAAATACAGGTGAGGAGAATAACCTACACATGGGAAGGAATTCTAGTCCTTTGGAGACATACTTGATATTGACATGTGAGCTGAGTCCCTTCTGCATCACAGCACATCAGACAGGAAGTGAATACAGTAGGTGCTCTCAGCCCTGACTTAATACAGCATCTCCTCTTCTGTAATCCATCTGCGAAAATGACTTCCGAATACTTCACTGTTAAGGATATCTGTGAAGGAAATTTAAAATCTCTGTGCCAAATACACAGAGGTGGGATAGAGAGAATTGGCTAAATAGAATAGAAAGGGTTGCCAGTGACTTGGTGCAGATTTTTAAAAAGAGAGAGCGAGAAAGAAAAAAAAAAGTGAGGATGTGAGTAATGCAAAATAACAGATGTCCTGCTGAAAATATAGTAAGCGACTTCTCATTTAGCCATCTGTGGTCCAACTTGCTTTGTGGGAAACTGACATTTACAAAAGGATTTACTCCATTTACTAAGGACTGGTCTCAAGGTGCTTGCATATGTGGTCGTATGTGTCTCACGGTACTAGTTGCTGTTTACTCGGGTAGCGTGGTCAAAATTACTTGGTCAGAAGTAGATTGAAAGGGCATCAGATATGGAGTCTGTGGTCCCCCAGTTGCCTCCATCCATGTAGTAAGAAGCTCTTGTTAAGTGCATACAGTATCAGTTTACAGGCCTGCTCCAGAGGGTGCAGACACAGCCTCAGGTCACATGCCAGCTCCAAAGGACGCAGAGCAGCAGCCTGAGCCACAGTGCTGGGAAAAAGTGCCAGACTAAGTCCTGACTCAGCAGAGGAGAGCTTCATGCAAGACTGATGCCTTCTGTGGGCCTGGATTCAGCCTGACCTCACCTTCTTATAATTGTCTGTTTACATGGCTATCACCCCACAAGTGTAAGCTTCCGTAACCCAGAAATAATACCTCACTTATCCCTCTGTCTTCATTTACAGACACAGTGTCTGGGCTCCAGTGGCTAGTTCATACATGAACAACTGTTCTTTACTACCTAGTGGCCAGCATCACAGAGTGGCAAGAACTGTAAGCGGTAATTAGAGTATATTTCTGTTCATTCAGAAAGTAAGAGTCTGTGGTAATGATTAGAATACCACTCCTAGTCACCACCATGTTCTAATCTATCCACTATTCTGCCTTCAAATGGAAACTAAAAGCTATTTAAATTCCTTCATCAAGTTCATGTTTTTTAAAGACCTATTAAAAATTCGAGAACTAATATAACTATGTTTTCAGTCTTTTGGCTTCTTTCGAGTAGCACATTATAGAAAATAAAGAAATAAGTCTATTGCTTGATTTTTAAAATCCTCGTTTTAGCCTCAAATGGATTACATAATTTTTTAATAGTAGTTAAAATACTATCAATTTTTTTTAATAATAAATTTGTTTAATAATAAAAACAAATTCATAGTTTAAATAATATTAGCCTATGAGTGCTTAGTCATGTCCAACTCTTTGGGATGCCATGGACTAGAGCCTGCCAGGCTCCTCTGCCCACGAAATCTTCCAGGCAACAAATACTGAAGCTGGTTGCCATTTTGTTCTCCAGAGGATCTTCCTGACCCAGGGACTGAACCCACATCTCTTGCATCTCCTGCTTTGGCAGGCAGATTTCTTTACCACTTGCACCACCTGGGAGACCTTAAAATAATAGACATGTATGTATGTATACATTTACATATATGAATTGTAGTATCTTAGTAAATAGCCATTTATTTACAGTATATTTATTGTAAGATGTTATTACATTTATAAAATAATTTTCCTTTATGTACACTGTTTCTTGAATTTTTCTCCTCCCAATACTTGGATACATTTTTATTATTATTATTTTTTTTTCAGTTTGCCATTATTAAGAAAAAAAATAAAAGCAAAGCCTAAGTCAATCATTTTGGCTTTGACAACTTGTTGAAAAGCTTTATTCACCATTAGAGTGAATGTGGAGATCTTAGTATTATTTAAAGGAATTGGACTAATTAATAGCAAAGGACACCA
Organism: Capricornis sumatraensis; assembly: GCF_032405125.1. Lineage (NCBI taxonomy): Eukaryota > Metazoa > Chordata > Mammalia > Artiodactyla > Bovidae > Capricornis > Capricornis sumatraensis. The sequence goes on from NC_091076.1 coordinate 28,716,311, forward strand.
ATCCCTGGCAGACCTCACTCACCCCAATTGTATTCTTCTCTACAATATACTTCTTCATTAAGCATTTATTGAGTGCTTATTTCACATACAGAGTATTTTGGTGGATTTAAATAATTTTACACAATGATCTGTGCATTTAAGTAGCTTTCAATTCATTTGAGGGAATAAACCATCTAATAGAAAAAAAAAGATATAATAAGAAAAATAATTGAAAAGTGTCGCCATCCAACAACTGGCTTGATATATCAACTTTGAGGTCTTTCTTTACAGTATTCTCTCTTTTGTCTATTCTCACACTTCTGTTCACTCAGTACCAAGTCTAGTCAACTCTACCACTTAGATATTTCATGAATGGATCACATCTCTTCATGTTGGTTTCCATTGCCCTATCCTTATGTTTTTCACAATGAAAGTTTCTGTGGACAATAACACAAGTCATTTTTGTGCATCCCTTCCAGAAGTTGATACTATACATAGTACACAGTAGGTGTTCAGGTATAATTTTTTTTCAAACTGAGGCAAGATATAGAAAATATTTGAAAATGAGGCTAAGGAAATATAGGAAAACTTATTTTGCACCTAGGTTTTCCCAGGAACTAGACACACATAATTTAAATTTTCTCAAAACCTTTGAAGTGAGTCAATTTTAGCAAAAAAGAAATTGATGTGCAAAGGCACACAGTAGCCTTCAAATTAAAAGAAGAAAAACTGCAAAATAATGGACTAGGAATACAAACTCATGTCTATGGCAAATTACTTTCCCATTAAATATTGCCTAAGATATTTTACTTTTATCTTGAGGAAATGAGAAACCAATTAAAGATTTTTGACCCAGAAAAAACATGATAGCAACTGTATTCTAGAAAAATTTAACATGACAATATTGTGCATGATTTTTAATAGAAATACTAAATTCAGGTAGCTACAAGACTAACTCAGTGACCAAGGAGATTGTAAATAGTGTCCAGAGAAGGCTACAGCAAGTAGACATTAAAAGAAGGAATAACTTTTGCCATAAATTACATTGGAGCTTATGGCCTATTTATGAGAAACCACTGGTTCTTTTTCCACTGCAGAGAAAAGAAAAATATTTTCGGAAGAAAAGAATCACCTTCTTGAAAACATAGGTCAAATACAAACTTGAGCATAGTCCAGAAAATTCATGGTGCTGTTTTTCTCATTTGGGAAATGTGCTGCAGATGCCAGGCCAGTTTCTGACACTGCTGTAGTTCTTCTTCTAATCCTGGAGTAATTTATCACAGTAACTGTAGGCAAAGGAACTTAAAGTTTTGGGGTTTCCAATTTCATCAGCTGACAACAGGCCCCAAGGCAGACTTTAAGAAAATGTGAGTCAAAGAACTGGAAGGAATGGCTACTTGACAAGATGCTTCATCGGTTTCTGTGAAGAGCTACTGTGTAGGTGAAGCTGGGAGGCAGTGACTGTAAGGTTTAAAAAACATGTAAATGATCTGATTCATTGTTTCACACATCTTAAGAGATATCTCTTTTAAGCCAGTCATTTTCTCTTGAGTTTAAGTACCTTTTAAAAGTGAGGATGCTCATTGCTAGGCTGAGAATGAGATGATGCAATCTGACAACTGTAATGATAAAATAGGGCCTAAAATTCCAGGAAGAGTAGATATAGTCATTAGTATACTCAAAGTACCTATGAAAAGAACAGAAGAGATACTTTTTGTAATGTTGCATGTCCAGAGTTGAATGAATGCTATACATATGAGAGGGTAACAGACTCAGTTAAGTTCAGTTCCGTCGCTCAGTCGTGTCCGACTCTTTGCGACCCCATGAATCGCAGCATGCCATGCCCCTCTGTCCATCACCAACTCCCGCAGTTCACTCAGACTCACGTCCATTGAGTCAGTGATGCCATCCAGCCATCTCATCCTCGGTCGTCCCCTTCTCCTCCTGCCCCCAATCCCTCCCAGCATCAGAGTTTTTTCCAGTGAGTCAACCCTTAGCATGAGGTGGCCAAAGTACTGGAGTTTCAGCTTTACCATCATTCCTTCCAAAGAAATCCCAGGGCTGATCTCCTTCAGAATGGACTGGTTTGACCTCCTTGCAGTCCGAGGGACTCTCAAGAGTCTTCTCCAACACCACAGTTCAAAAGCATCAATTCTTCAGCGCTCAGCCTTCTTCACAGTCCAACTCTCACATCCATACATGACCACAGGAGAAACCATAGCCTTGACTAGACAGACCTTAGTCAACAAAGTAATGTCTCTGCTTTTGAATATGCTATCTAGGTTGGTCATAACTTTTCTTCCAAGGAGTAAGTGTCTTTTAATTTCATGGCTGCAGTCACCATCTGCAGTGATTTTGGAGCCCCCAAAAATAAATTCTGACACTGTTTCCACTGTTTCCCCATCCATTTCCCATGAAGTGATGGGACCAGATGCCATGATCTTCGTTTTCTGAATGTTGAGCTTGAAGCCAACTTTTTCACTCTCCTCTTTCACTTTCGTCAAGGGGCTTTTTAGTTCCTCTTCACTTTCTGCCATAAGGGTGGTGTCATCTGCATATCTGAGGTTATTGATATTTCTCCCGGCAATCTTGATTCCAGTGTGCGTTTCTTCCACTCCAGCGTTTCTCATGATGTACTCTGCATTTAAGTTAAATAAGTAGGGTGACAATATACAGCCTTGACGCACTCCTTTTCCTATTTGGCACCAGTCTGTTGTTCCATGTCCAGTTCTAACTGTTGCCTGCTGACCTGCATACAGATTTCTCAAGAGGCAGGTCAGGCTGGAAGGCTAGAGACCCCCAAATGGAGGAAATAGGTTGCAAGTGTCAGATATTTTTTTTCTCTCTTAAGCAGCAAGAGGAAACAATGTGTCAGGTTTTTCTTTTTCCTTCTTTATACGAAGTTAAAAGGAGGTTTCTCTTAAAATTCTGCATTGCCATGATGACAGCTGGTTCCACCTGAACTTAACGTTTCTCAAACCTTGAGCTAACCAATGCATTTTTCTTATGGAAATGTTTTTCTTAAGCTATGTTAATGAACTATATATTTACCCTAGACTCTGTCTTTCTTCAAGTTGGTTCTGCCTAAGACTCAGAACCGATAATGGCTCAACAAACCAGTATTTTAGTCATACAAATGTTTTCCTAATCTATGTAAATGAGACTATTTATTTGCTTGGAAACATGTCTTTCTTCAAGATTCACGTCAATTGTCTTAGGGCCTGGGAAGCCTCATCTTGTGCCAATGTTATCTCAAAATGGATGTTGTGGGTGAGGGGCCTGGTGCCACCCTCTGAGTTTTAAGACATTTCCTTCCTCTAATTATCAGCCTGATAGTAGGTATATAACTTCCTGTTAAAGTCTAGCAGGGGGGCACTCTTTCTGCCCTCTTCTGATGTCTATGTCAGAAGTTTTCTCCATATCTTTTATACTTTATAAAACTTTATCACAAATGCTCTGAGTGATCAAGACTCATCACTGGCCCCGGATTGAAATCCTCTCCTCCTGAGACCAAGAATCCTGGTGTCTTTCATGGCTCAGCAACAACCTTTCACGTGCTGTGTGCTAAGTAGCTTGTTGCATGTCTGACTCTTTGCTGTGGCCCTCCAGGCTCCCCTGTTCATGGGTTTCTCCAGGCAAGAATATTGGAGTGGGTTGCCATTTCCTCCTCCAGGGAATCTTTCTGCCCCAGGAATGGAATCCATGTCTCTCAATCTCCTCCACGGGTAAGTGGGTTCTTTACCACTAGCACCACCTGGGAACCCCAGAGTGAAGGCTATAATTTACCCTTATGGCATTCCAGGATCACTAAAACTAAGTCATAAACCTTTGCCCCTATTTTGCATTACTAGAAGTTCTTTGTGATATAAAGGCATGCCTGTAAATAATAAAAGCCATTGAAACATGTATTTTAAATACATGAACTTATGGTATGTAACATATGTCAAACTACTTAAAAAAAACCCAAACAGAATGAATACAGACCGAAAAATATTTGAAGAGAAATGGAAACTAAATTCCGCGCCTCCCCCCCCCCCCAATTTCCAGCATTCAAATTGTGTGAAAATTTGGTGTTACAATGAGAAATTTTCATGTGAGAATTAGTTTCATGGGAAATAGAAGATATGTATTTATAGCCAAGAAGAGGCAAATTATTTGAACTGAAGTATTTATTTAAGGATTATCCCTAATAGCAGATAGTTAAGAATAACTTAAATGTCTAAAACTGACAGAATTAGTAAGGATATTATTGTATGTACACCAAATGACTTCCCAGAGTTAGCTCTCAAGATTTCTCACTTCTGACACTGACTGTAAATTCAGGGAAAGTGAAAGTGAAAGGCATTCATTCGTGTCCGACTCTTTGTGAGAAGTTCTCCAAGCCAGAATATTGGAGTGGGTAGCCTTTCCCTTCTCCAGGGGACCTTCCCAACCCAGGGATTGAACCCAGGTCTCCCGCATTGCAAGTGGATTCTTTACCAGCTGAGCCACGAGGGAAGCCCAAGAATAATGGAGTGGGTGCCCTATCCCTTCTCCAGGGGATCTTCCTGAACCAGGAATTGAACTGGGGTCTCCTGCATTGCAGGCAGATTCTTTACCAGCTGAGCCACCAGGGAAGCCCCAAAGTCTTATGCTCTACTGACTGTGCTCTCTGGGGCTCTTACAGTTAATGACAGGGGAAGAACACAGATCAAGACCAATCAAAGGAAGAGATGCATAGAGCAGGGTCAGTGAAAGTTACAAACACAAAGCTTTTGTTGTTTTTAGGATCCACTGAACCTCCTGTTACTGATCTTTGATGATCCATGTGGGGTATCACTGCCACCATAGGAAGCTAATCTGAGCATCAGTGTACAGGTTTTATTGGGGGTTCATTGCATAAGCATAATTGATTGACTGATTGCCTAAGTTCTTGATTTCAGCCTCCAGATCAACAGATGATGACTCAAAGTTCCTTCCTAAGTCACATGGTTGGTATTTCTCCTATGGCCAGTTTCCAGCCTATGATGGTGGGGTGTAGCTAACTCCACTCTAAAATCCAGTATAATCAGCTTTCGTACTAAACAAAGACACTCCTTTCAGCTGAGATTATTTCCCAGGAGCTGAGAGCTAAGGCCACCTTAATCTCTCTTTGCAAAAGTCAAAATCTTTACTATAGGATGACAAATTAGATGAATAGGTAGGGAGGAGTAAAATATGAAATGAGAAGGTATAGGAAAAAATAGAAAACAAGAAAAAATAATCTGTAACTGAGTTAAGAACTTTCTTTCATCAGAATTTTAATTTGTAGTTTTGCTATATTGCTCTTAAAGTAAATAAGTTTTTCTGAATAAAAAAATGAATAATATAAAATTCTAGAAGTCTTTAGTATAAGGTATATTCACCTTTACTGTGTGCTGTGTCACTGTGTACTTAGTCACTCTATTTTGTGCAACTCTTTGCGACCCCATGGACTGTAGCCCACCAGGCTGCTCTGTCCATGGAATTTTCCAGGTAAGAATACTGGAGTGGGTTGCCATGCCCACCTGCAGGGGGTCTTCCTGACCCAAGGATCGAACACAGGTCTCCCACATTGCAGGAAGATTCTTTACCATCTGAGTTACCAGGGAAGCCCCATTCACCTTAAATATTACTGGTTTAATAGCAGTTTTCATTGCTCCACTCTGACCTCCTCAAGAGCAGGATAATGTCTAATTCATCTCGGTATTTTTATTACGTAATTTGCTCCCAAGCAAAAGTTGCTTATCAGAATTTTGTGAGATAATAAAGTGGTTAAGAGCATGACCTCTGGATCCAGATTACCTGAATTTGATTCAGCTTTGTCAGTTACAAACTATATAACATTGGGCAAGTTTCTTAATCTCTCAGTGCTTTGAGTTTCTCATCTGTGAAATGGGTATATTAACAAAACCTACATCATAGGGTTGTTGTAAAGACAAAATGTGAAAGTCCATGTATATAGGATAGTGGTAGAATACAGTGAGTATCCATTAAATGTCAGCTACAAGTAGTAGAAGAATGAAAGTTCTTAACCCCTATAAATATATCTTTGTCACAAATATTTTTGCACCTCTATATTTCCTGAACTTTCCTTAATATTTTTTTTTTATTGGGTTGGTCAAAAAGTTCATCTCCATAACATCTTATGGAGAAACCTGAATGAACTATTTAAGCACAATGATCCTTGTCACTTTGAGCTCCCAAGTCTTGGGGGAATGTTATATCACATGAAAACAATTTAATGGCAGGAAGAGAGGTGCCAGTTGTCCAACTGGGAGCCTTTAAGTGAAGCATCAAGCATCAAGTCAGATTCTGGAGGATGTTGGCCAAAAGGCTACAGACAGAATCCACCCAAAGGATTTGGGACTCAGGTAACCAAAAGAAGGAAATCAAGATCAATGAGGTCTATTTGACAAAATTGTCTTGAATCAGCCCTGGAATTAATTTTCAAAACTGAAAAAATATTGATGCTGACAATTCCTGTGTGTTCTGTAACAAGCTGGGTCTAACAGCTTAGGTTTAGATTTGCCACAAAAATTCACATTGATTATTTCTCTCATGTGCCTTGAAATATTGGAATTGTTGACATAAACACCCTCTACTCAGGAGAATATAAAATAATCTGATGTGCAGTTTAGTTCAACTAAATGAAGATTTGTTGAGACTTCCTGTTGATCAGGCAGTGAACTTAGTCTTCTGAAAGATGTATGGGTGAATAAGTTATGGTTGCTGTCCTGACTCTTACTTTAAATATACTGTTGTTATTTATTCAAAGCTATGGGGATTTAGATAAATAGACGTCAGTTGCCTTCCCAAAACTTTAGCAATCGTTTGGTTTCTTTTTAGAATGGAAGATTGATAGTGGGGATGTGACAGAAGATGTTCTTGAAGCTGAGGCGTGGAACATAAAGCTCAAAGAGTTAGAAGGAGAGAGTATCCAAATAAATATCTTAATCTGAGCATAGAAATCAATCTTCATTTTCTAATTCTTGATTAATTTTTCATGGTAACATGTTGCATATAAAGATAGAAACAGATATAAAACATGCTTAAAAGGCACAAACAATATTCCTATAAAAAACAAACATTTTTCTGCATCAAATGCACTGATACAGTTTCTTTTATGCCTATTCATTACATTGGTTTATCATTTTGTATAAATTAGAATTTTTGACTCAAATGCTGACCTTAAATGCTAAATCAATAGCATGTATGAAGTATTTTTGAACATTTAGTATGCACAAAACAGTTTATTAGATCTTTATTGAATACAGCAGTGGAAACTGTGCTAGGTGAGACAAATACAGATGTGATTAAAATATAGTCATGATTTCAAGGCCCAAATATCAACAGTAATGGACTGACCACATGACAAATATCATTTGATAACAAAAGTATGCCATGAATAGAGTGATAGTGAAAGGATAAATGTATCATCTTTGGGCCCATCTGTCTCTGCAACCAAATTTTTTCACTGTTCTGTGCTCCCTGCATACCCCTCATATAAAAGAACTACAGGGACTTCCCTAGTGGTCCGGTGGTTTCGGTCTCACTTCTTAGGGAAGCATACTCTGATAATCCTTGATTTCTTAAGCTGCCCCTCGAATGTGCTTCCAGGACCTTTTGGACTTCCTGTATCCAGACAATATCAAATTTCTTTGTAATTGTCGATTTGTGCTTCTTTCTCTGAACATTGAAATAACCTTAAAAGTACACTGATTCTTATTAAATGTACACTGATTCTTATTCAAGTAACTATTTCCAGTAACTAGCATAGTGCCTGGTGCCTTGTAGATGATCAAAGTTTGTGTGCTGAGTAAATGTACTAATGAACAAAGGAAATTAGGAATAAACTTTTCCAAGAAGTTTAGGAAATATTACATTCAATCATTCAATAATTATTCTGTTAATTACCACCAACTGATGTCAACTTATGCATTAAATAATGAGATGGTAAGCAGGTAAGATTTAGTTGACTCTATCCTTAAATAAAGGTCTTCTTTGGTGGCTCAAAGGTTAAGAATTCACCTGCCAAGCAGGAGATGAAAGAGATGAGGCTCCCTGCATTGGGAAGCTCCCATGGAGAAGGAAATAGCAACCTGCTCCAGTGTTCTTGCCTGGGAACTCTCGTGGACAGAGGAGCCTGGTGGGCTACAGTCCATAGAGTAGCAACAGAGTTGGATATGACCTAGTGACTAAACAACAACAACAGCAACAATCCCTAAATAAAGAGAGTAGTTTAGAAAGCCAAAGTGAGTGAAGTCACTCAGCTGTGTCCGACTCTTTGCGACCCCAGGACTGTAGCCTACCAGGCTCCTCTGTCCATGGGATTTTCCAGGTAATAGTACTGGAGTGGATTGCCATTTCCTTCTCCAGGGGATCTTCCCGACCCAGGGGTCGAACCCAGGTCTCCCACATTGTATACAGATGCTTTACTGTCTGAGAAACCTGGTAAATGAATAAACAGAGGTTAAAGTGTTGGATTCAGGGCTCAGGGTGATGGCTGCTTTTTTAGAGAACTAGGGGCAACTTCATCAGAGGATGAAGTAACTCATCTTTGGACTCGGGTGGCTGAGAATTTCTGTTGGAGGAGTTTTCCTTTGATCTGGATCCTGGATGCCCAGATGGTGATGATGGAGCCGTTCCATTCAATAACAGACAGAGAATGAGGGAGAAATTTGTGGCTAGCTATGCTCATGAGTTCTTATTGATTGTGAAGTACACTTGGGACATCCAGATGAAAGATTCAAGAGAGCATGAAGTTCTGGTAGTGTATATGCACTTTAGGACTCACACCTTAAATAACTGAGCATCTTTATTAAGAAAAAGAATACAAACTTAGCAACAAAAATAAATGCTTATTTCTTTATTAGTAAAAAGAAATTACCAGGAAATATACATTTGAAAAGGCCTGCAAGGACCATGACATCACAAATCCTTTCAGGAAAAATTATCATTCTTACTGCTTTTTAACTAACTATCAGACATATCAATGCTTCTGCAATATTTTTGTTCTTAGATTTTGACTTCATGATTTTTAATTATCACTTTGCATGATCAACATTACCTAGTAACATTTTACAGAGAGAAAAAAGAAACATAAATCCACCTTTCCTTCAACAGAGTCTAGTATTTTTATTACCATAGCTTAGGAGAGCTACGACCATGTTCACATCCCCTGGTTGGTCATTCTATGTCTAGGGCTTCCTCTGTTTACAGAAGCAGGACTTTCTGCTTAGAAACATCAGCTCTGACACAGCCTGTTCTGCTCAGTCATTTCCTCAACATTCTCCCAAGTCATTCATGTATCCATCCCCCATGCCACCCTAACCATGTTCTTTGTGGAGAATAAAGTGTTTATGAGACCTGAATTCTAGATCTGTCTTAAGTTTGGAAGAGAAGTAATGCGTTCAGTCCTTCAGGCAAAACGGGAACCAGATGCGCAAAGAGGCCACCAGGGCAGGTTGCTATATGGGAAATTTGCGGTCAACTCTTGCAATCATCCACAGCCCCAGGGTCACCACAAAACAGAGAGTGATCCCAGAGTGCAGCAGCTCTCTTAGTCTCCAACACATGACTCAGCCTCCTGTTTTTCCCTTTTGTTCCAAGTGGGGGAACACTCAGAGCTTCAGAAAGGCACCTTTGTCCGTGAAAAGCTCTGCAGTTTAAGGATCTTCAGCCCCACCATGAACGTACCTCTAGGTTCTGGAGCATAGAGAAATAGAGTACCAGTATCCTGTGGCATACAGTCAAAGTATTAGGCCTGCTTCTGTCTTGGAGGAGTTGACAGCTCATTGGGAGACTCTAACATGTCCATATGCACACAAAATAGCCTGATGTGATTTTGCCCAGGCAGCAAGTCATTAGAGAGACTAGATACATTAGTTAGATACATGAGATAAGTATCAAAGTCAATGCTTTAGAGAGGACAGAGAAACTATTTCAAGTTTAGGTGAACCCAGAAGACTTTATGAAGAGGAAAGAACTTTAATAAAGTCTAGATCCATGAACAGACTTTGTATACATTTATGCAGGGAAAAGGAATTCCAAGTATGAGGAACAGTGTGAGCAAGGAAGTCACAGTGAGAATCAGGGTGATACAGTTAATTTGAAATAAGTACATGTAATTTCTGGAAGTCATAAAAGCAACAACACAACACAATGGCTTTGTGAATTTTGCTGATATTTATTAAGGAGTAGTCTGTTGTCCCACAGTCATATGTGAAATTGAGGTCATTAAACTTTCATCTTCAGGGCATATAAAAACATGAAGAGAATGATTTCCCCTTTCTGGATAGTCAATCCCAAAGACTGAGTTTATGGAAGGAGAAGAGAGAAGTACAAAATTGAGTTTCCCTGTCATAAATTCACCTTGACTATTTTGACTGTGAAAAGTTATCACTGTTTCTGTGGTGGGCAGGATTTATAGCTTTGATCCCCCAGGACATTCTGCAAAAGAAAGACAATTTGGAATATTTCTTCTGGAGCCTGAGATGGAAATGAAGTAGAAAAAAAATAAGTTTTCTGCTCTATGACTACCTAGCTAAATTGCAAAATAAAAACCAGGAACCATCTTAACTCATTATATATATTTTCAAGCTGTTCATACAGAGCTGCTGACTATGTATTTTCACAGTCACTACAACTGTATTAAAAGAATACCTATTCAAATTTACAGTGATTATACTTTCTTACAACATAATTTTCTGCCAAACCCCACAAAAATTTAAGTAATTTTTGGTGGGGGGTGGAAAAGAGCAAAGGGTCAATATGAGCTTTGTTTTCCAATCACTCCCAAATTATATTATTCAAATTTTCTTACCTCATTTAGAACTTCAACCTGAAGATTCATTTTTATTTCCACATTCATCAAATTTGTCTATATATTAATAGAAAATGTGATCTATCTGAAAGTGTCATAAATATATCTTAAGTAGAAAGAACAATCTATCTCAAAGTGAAAGACCCCTATGTGTGCCCTATCAAAAGTCTTAAAACTTCTCAATTGTTGTTTAGCCCACATTTGATTTCATCCATCTATGTGAATCAGGCTATTATTGCTACTTTTTCTCTTCTCTAATCTAGTCATTCTACTTACCTCGGCTATAAAAAAGAGGTTCATACATGCTTCTAATATACTTTATTAAAATTTTTACTCTTCAAGTGTTAATATAAGTAATTCTAAACTTTTCCAACAGTTGCTTTCTGCAAGATGAATCCTTGAAGAGCATCACTTGAATATAAGTTTTCTTCTTGTAATCATTATATTGTTGTTTAATCCCTCAGTCATGTCCCACTCTTTTGCAACACCATGAACTGTAGCCCACCAGGCTCCTCTGTCCTTGGGGTTTCCCAGGCAAGGATGCTGGAGTGGCCATTTCCTCTTCTGGGGGATTTTCCCATCCTGGGGATTGAAACCATGTCTCCTCCATTGCAGGTGGATTCTTTACCACTGAGCCACCAGGGAAGCCCTATAATCATTGTAGCTAACATTTATTAGGTATTTATCACATCAAATGTTAACTAAATGTATGTGAGCTACTTTGTTTAATTCTCACAAGAGAACAAATGAGCTAGATATCATCTTCTTTTATGAGAAACTAAGGCACAGAGGTTTATTATTTGAAGCCCAGGCAATCTGATTCCACAGTTTATGTTCTTACTTACTATATTATCCCCACACATATATCATAGTGCTGTATAGAGAGAGGATTCTTGCTAGAAGCATGGTGGAGTTAATTTGAATTTCAAAGATAGCTAAAGACCTTTTCTTTTGGAAACTCAGTTTTCTATAGGAAAAAAAAAAATAAGCTGTCATTTTAGTTATGGCATCATTCGTGTCTGCTGGGAAAGGGCAGAAAGACAGAGGAGAAGAAGGCATCAGAGGATGAGATGGCTGGATGGCATCACCGGTGCAATGGACATGAACTTGGGCAAACTTCAGGAGATGGTGAGGGACAGGGACGTCAGAAGTGCTGCAGTTCATGGGGTCGCCAAGAGTTGGACACGACTGAGTGACTGACAACAGCAATCATTCATTTCTTCTTGGAAGACTAGGATTTACCCCGCCAGTATTTGTTGAGTATCAACCAGGTGCCTTATATGTATATACACACACATATACGTGCATGCTCAGTTGCTTCAGTCATGCCCTGCTTTTTGCAACCTTATGGACTGTAACTTGCCAGGTTTCTCTCTCCATGAGACACTCCAGGGAAGAATACTGGAGTGGATTGCCATGTCCTCCTCCAAGAGATCTTCCTAACTCAGGTATGAAACCCATGTCTCCTGTGTGTCCTGCATTGCAGGCATATTCTTTACTGCTGAGCCACGAGGGAAGCCCATATATGTATAATTTCAATATATGAAAATTTTATATGTATATACAGTGTTAGAGAATGTTTAATTCTCCTGATTACTGATGGAAAGAGGCCTGCTCAGAAGTTCCAGAGCTGTTCTAAAGTTGGATACAGAAACTTGACTCAAAGTAGATATGTGTGCCTTTCAGAGTAGGATGTTCAAAGCTGTCATCAGCATTCCTGAGAATTTATAACATTAATTCATTAATTAATGTCAATTTAATGAATTAATGTTATTGATTCATACCATATCTGGGGATAAAGGGCTAAGGGAGACTGGTTTTGGACCTGGTCACTCAGTTCTAGGTGAGAAAAGTCCTCTCAACACACATGCTCCAAGCCAGCTCATTAATACTGAGAGTCCACATTGCCATGGGAGTTCCAGTCTCTATAGTGTTGTGAAGAATGAGTTTTGCCCAGAGCCCTTTTGAAGAAATGAACACAGCAGAGATTCCATCTCTCTAATTCTTTCCACTATGAAGATCCATCTAGCAGTACGGCTACACCCCCGGGATTTGATCAAGTGATGGGAAAACCGCTAGCATCGGCACAGTCAGCCCTGATGAGAACATTGTTTTATTTTATATTTTTATTGCAACAGAAACTTGTCCCGCGTGTTGACGAAAAAAAGGAAAATAGAATTCTTGTCAACCTAGAAAATTTTTCCCTCAAATATAGGAAAGAAAGAACAGAGTTTTATTGTTGAATAAACATTAAATCAAACTGGAATGTTCACTGCAAGCAATCTTCTAATGATATGAAAACAGAATGAAATTCCATCCTTTGAATATCAACAAGCATATGTAAGCCATTATGTACATGCTGTCAAGATTAATGATAATTTTTTTTTGAAAGAAGACTTGGGCAGAATTGTTTGTTATGTAGTCTTTCATTGTTTACTTCAAATTCACCTGGTAATTGGGGTAGCCAGCTGGGCTGGCTAATTGCTTTTATCTAAAGGAATGATTAAACTTCTATATCTCTATGATAAGCAGGTGGTTATAGCTTTGAACAAGGCCTCTGGACTAAAATTCTGATGACAAGGAGATAGAAACTCCAGTCTAGATAGATAGACTCTCCTTAATATTTACATTTCAAAGAGAAGGCTCCTAGGCTTTTAAGAAAAAATTTCCTGGGTTTTCCTGGTTTATTTATCCCTTAAAATGATTTACATATGTATCAAAGAGATAGATAGAGAAAGGATTTATGAATAAGAGGAAATGTTCTAAGAAAGCTGGTGGAGAAAAGTTTTTGACTCTTGGAATCAAGGATAATTGAAAAAAAAATTACCCTTTCAAAGGTAAAATCGTTGCTTTCTAAAATTATAGTGAGCTGTGAACTCCCACACTATTCCCTATTTTCCTGTACAGGTAAATACTGTGCAGTAAAGGGCTTGTTAAGATCTGGGGTCCCTAGGGCTAGAGCACTTGTCAGGGTCAAATACTCTTTGTAAATTCCCCGTCCAATACAGAGGTTCTGGGTCCATTCCCTTCAAGGCCTCATACAATGGTTTTGCCATGAGACCAAGACTGAGGATCCAGTTCCTAAAATATCCAGCCATTCCCAGGAAAGTTCAGAGCTAAATCAAAGATCTAGCTGCCATATTGGAAAATGCTGACAGATATGTCTTTCCCCCCATTTTCAAGGGAATAAGTAGTGAAAGAAGAGTGGAAGTTAATAGTGAGATAGTGAAACAGAGACAAGACAAGGATAGTCAGGCGTAGGGGGACCAATAATAAGCCTATAAAGGTAGTCGTGGAGACTGGGCAGTGTTATGTTACATGTATGCCTAAAAATTTTGCATGGAAATTGCCTTGAGGTGGACAGACAAATATATCCTTTTCTAGTCTGTTTGATGATCCATTCATCCCATGGTAAATTTCTCATGGGGAGCACCCTGGTACCTTTTAAATGCTTGACCAGCAATCACATTTTTGTGGCAATAGGTCCAAAAATGGGAGAAGAGAGAATGAATGGTGGGAAATAAGACAGCACCTCTCAAATACAAGGAGGGGTGAGAGGCTGACTGAGCCTTACCGAATTCTCCTGGGTGGCTTCACCAAATATGCTCTCAGAGGTTCTTGTCTCATTGCAGAAAGAATTTAGAGGCCAGAGAGGGAGGTCAAGAAAGTAAAGTTAAAGTGAAGTTGCTCAGTCATGTCCGATTCTTTGCAACCCCAGAGACTTTAGTCTCTCAGGCTCCTCCATCCATGGGATTTTCCAGGAAAGAATATTGGAGTGGGTTGCCATTTCTTTCGCTAGGAGATCTTCCCCACCCAGGGACTGAACCCAGGCCTCCTGTAACTGTAGACAGACGCTTTACCATCTGAACCACCAGGGAAATCTCTCAAGAAAGTGAAGCAAGGATTTATTTAAGGGCTGTTCACTCTCAAAGGGAGAGAGGGTAGCTTTGGGTGAGTAGTTACCCAGTTTCTTTGGCAAGCCAGTTATGTGGCATGTAGAAATGAAAGGGCAGAATATCCACTGAGAAGGGTGAGGTTGGGGGCTATATTTCCCTGATTTTCACCCCAAGGAGAGGAGAGATTTTTGCCCTTATTTAATCTTGATCAGAAGTGTCATACTGTTGGTGCTTGATGAGTGCTTCTTATCTGCAAAGCTAATATTATTGTAATGAGGCCCTAATAAGTCAAAAGTTACATTTGGACACGGGTGGGTCCTTCCTTTCCCGGCCATGCTTTGTTTGCCACCAGGGCACTTACCATCCCCAAATGTGTGGTTCCTGTCAGTCTGGAGGTTCTTGCTTTGCCTGCCCAAGGACTCCTGCTGTTTTCAAGATGTGTGGTTTCCTGCCATTTGCCCCTACTCCCCTTTCTCTGCTGCATCTCATACTTGCCTGCTGCACCAGATTCAGCAAAGGCAGGGAGTGACCCGCAACATGAGCAGCTCTGTTGCTGCGAAGACCTGCACAGCGGGCATGAGCAGAAGCTAGGAGGATGGACCTTTGTAAGGGGATGTGCACTGATTAACTGCAGGCTGACTTTCCCTGGGAAGGAGGTGAAACTGTGGCATAGGCAGTTCTCTTCTGAAAAGGGTGACTCCCAGAGAAGGGCTCAGCCACCAGTCCCCTGGGGAAATGAGTGCCTCTTTTCCAAAGGGTTGGGGGGTGACAAACCACAACACCCACTCCAGGGTGTGACATTTTCTTTTTTTGAGATCTAAACTCTACTATGTTTCAACACCATTCTTATATCAATAAACCATATGAGTCATTGTGCAGACAAACAATTATAAAGCAGAGAATTAATTACTGGAGGACCTTTTGATATTCTCTGTGTTCTTAAAGAATATGTACAAACAGATAGGTTTGGGCTATTTGAAAACCAGACTACCTGGAATCACTTTCCAAGTCTACGTCTTTTGAACCTCATCTCTTTCCTTTCTGCCGTCTCTCATCAGGAGTGTATGAGGCTCAGCCTAGACTTTTACAAATCTTTGTGGGAAGTCAATTACTTTCCGTGTTCAGAGTGACCATTATCAGGATTAAATCCACGGCTTGATGTGGTTTTTGAAAGTTTTTTAAATAATAAAACATTATACATGATAAATAGCAATGTACACTTTAATTCCAATTCTATCTGTCATGCAACACTTTAATAAATGAGTCCTTTCAAAGCAGGTTATCATATGTACATTGAAAAGAAAGTTTTCCTGTCTGTGACCTTCACTAGTTTATAGTTATCCAAACACTAAAAAATGTTATGCAAGATAGTCACCACTAAAAACCCTCAAAGGCTCTCTTCAGGCTTCAGAAAAGGTCCAAACTCTTACGGTCCAGGCTCATAAGGCTGTCAGTCTTAGACTCAAGCAAGGGGCATTTCTGCCCATGTCACTGAAATTTAGAGGGAACCATAGGGTCCTCTCTGGCTACATCCCTTTATTGCAGGAAAGGGGACCTCTTCCAGGGCCTCAAAGGGGACTCTTATCTAATACTTGGAAATGAATTATCTAAGGAGACACATGTGATGACAAAGTAAGAGACTTTATTGGGAAGGGGCAGCTTGGTGGGGAACAGGAGGGTAAGGGAACCCAGGCATACTCCCCGGCCACATGGCATACAGCATTGGGTTTTATGGTGACCAGGTTAGTTTCTGGGTTGCCTCTGGCCAGTCATTCTGACTCAGGTTCCTTCCTGGTGGCACACACATTGCTCAGCCAAGATGGATTCCAACAAGGAGGATTCCAGGAGGTGGTAGGACATGTGTTGTTTCCTTTAACTTCCCCTAATTCTTCCAGCTGGTGGTGGCTTGTTAGTTCCATGTTCCTTACCAGGACCTCCTGTTGTCAAATAACCCATGCACATGGTTACTAACCATGGTGCCTATTCAGGGTGAGTGGCTTCACTCAGTGTTTCCCCTAACACTTTTTCTCAGGAAGACAGTCTTTGGGTTAAGGTGATATGCCCACTAGTAGTCATTGCTTCTGCACCCCCTACCTTTCAGATCTTGCTTTATCATCTCTTGCTCAATGCTGACACGTTTTCAGGACTAGTCAGACCTGACCTCGGCTACTTTTTACATCAGTCAGAACCTCAGGTTGTACACCCGTACACACGTTTTCTGTATGCAAGTTTTTTTTAAAAGATCAACTTACAACTTCTAACATTTGTAATACATGACCTGAAAATTTTTGTTTATATTCTTCCCTCATGCCTCACAAATATTAGAGAGGACTCCTTTTGCCTCATGAATAAACCTCTGATTTTCTCTTGAGCCCTGTCTGTTTTCCAACCTTGTTTCTTCCCTTGTAACATGTTCCTGAAACACAATTTATAGAACATTGACAATTTCTTAAACAAATCATTGATAATTATCTGTGTTTGCATTTGCCTCTGTGAGTGATTTCTCTGCATAGACTGACTGCCCCAGCCCCCTAAATACTATTTTTGCCTTGTCCACCAGGCCAGTTCTCATTGAAGAAGCAGCTTAAATATTGCTCCCTGGTGAATCTTTACTTAGTCCCTGTCTTCAGCTCTCCCTCACCTCGGTCCACTTATGCACTTGTTTTTCTCTATCTCCATGAAACATATTGACATTGATTTAAGTATATTCCAGTTAGTTGTGGGCTGGTACTATTTCTTAGAAATCTTTCTAGCAACAGAGTGTATCACAGTACGTTATAAAGAGTAAACACTTCAAAAACATCTGCTGATTGAACAAATATATATTCAGTAATGTGCTGTTATTAATAGTATTTTTAGGATTAGAAAAATAGATCAGTTAAGTATTACCATATGGATTTGAATGTTAAATAGCTCCTCTTTCTTAGTCTAACAGTCGTAGGTTAAAGAGATTTGGATTTTACATATACAATTTATATGCTTGAGTAGTTGCTCAGGCGGGGCTTCCCTGGTGTCTGAATGGCTGAATGGTTGAGAATCCACCTGCCAATGCAGGAGAGGCAGGAGAGGTGGGTTCAATCCCTGAGTTGGGAAAATCTCCCCGAAGAGGTAATGGCAACTCACTCCAGTATTGTTGCCGGGAAAATCCCATAGAAAGAGAAGCCTGGTGGGCTACAGTCCATAGGGTCACAGAGAGTCAGACATGACTGAGTGACTAAGCACACACACACGCACACAGGCACACACATACACACACACAGAGCTGCTGGGGCATAGAGCCTGAAGTTGCCAAAACCAGAAAACCAGAGAGATAAAATTTGTAACAATAAATCAAAGAAAGGGTTAGTGTTTATTCCATTTTGTGAACAGAAGTTAGTAACTAAGAGGTTCAAGTTTACTGATGAAATTAAAAACATATGGTCATTACTTTTCTAATAGTGTGAGGGATAAAGTACTAGAGTGTTGCAAATAAAGTTTTGGGGAAATATCATCCAAATGGGACTGAATGCTATTTATTTCATGGCAACCAAAGATAAGGCTTAAAACTTCCATGTATAGAGAGTATTGTCTATATTTATTCTACAACCTTATATCATTTCCGTAGAGAAGCTGCAAGCTTATTGCCTCGGAGTTAGCTATTACAAAGCAAGTACACAGTGCTAGGTCAATACAGACAATTTCCATGCTTAAAAGTTTATGTTTCTGGAAAAAAAAAGTAGTAAAAATGGTGCCATCTCATCAGAACTGATTCAAATGAATTCTTTTTAACGGCTGAGTAATACTCCATTGTGTATATGTACCACAGCTTTCTTATCCATTCATCTGCTGATGGACATGTAGGTTGTTTCCATGTCCTGGCTATTATAATGGCAATGACCACCCTGTATGCAAGACAGGAAAAAAGACACAGCTGTGTATAACGGACTTTTGGACTCAGAGGGAGAGGGAGAGGGTGGGATGATTTTGGAGAATGGCATTCTACCATGTATACTATCATGTCAGAATTGAATCGCCAGTCTATGTCTGACGCAGGATACAGCATGCTTGGGGTTGGTGCATGGGGATGACCCACTGAGATGTTATGGGGAGGGAGGTGGGAGGGGGGTTCATGTTTGGGAACACATGTAAGAATTAAAGATTTTAAAATTAAAAAGAAAAAAAAGAAAGATGTATTAAAAAAAATGGTGCCATTACGTTTCTTGTATAAAACATAAAAAGGATACGATAAAGGTATAATGCCAAAGTTTTTATAGACATATAGTTTAATTTCTTCCTAAATTATAACTTACATGGAGGTTTTTTTCAATGATATTTACACGTAGGAAACAGGACAACACAGTAACAATCAATCACTAATCATAAAACACACCATATCCGTATCGATCTAGGTATCACTTGATCAGTTCAGTTCAGTCGCTCAGTCGTGTCTGACTCTTTGCGACCCCATGAATCGCAGCATGCCAGGCCTCCCTGTCCATCACCATCTCCCGGAGTTCACTCAGACTCACGTCCATCGAGTCCGTGATGCCATCCAGCCATTTCATCCTCGGTCGTCCCCTTCTCCTCCTGCCCCCAATCCCTCCCAGCATCAGAGTCTTTTCCAATGAGTCAACTCTTCGCATGAGGTGGCCAAAGCACTGGAGTTTCAGCTTTAGCATCATTCCTTCCAAAGAGATCCCAGGGCTGATCTCCTTCAGAATGGACTGGTTGGATCTCCTTGCAGTCCAAGGGACTCTCAAGAGTCTTCTCCAGCATCACAGTTCAAACGCATCAATTCTTCAGTGCTCAGCCTTCTTCACAGTCCAACTCTTACATCCATACATGACCACAGGAAAAACCATAGCCTTGACTAGATGGACCTTAGTTGGCACTATGAACAAAGCTAGTGGAGGTAATGGAATTCCAGTCGAACTATTTCAAATCCTGAAAGATGATACTGTGAAAGTGCTGCACTCAATATGCCAGCAAATTTGGGAAACTCAGCAGTGGCTGCAGGATTGGAAAAGGTCAGTTTTCATTCCAATTCCAAAGAAAGGCAATGCCAAAGAATGCTCAAACTACTGCACAATTGCCCTCATCTCACATGCTAGTAAAGTAATGCTCAAAATTCTCCAAGCCAGGCTTCAGCAATACGTGAACCGTGAACTCCCTGATGTTCAAGCTGGTTTTAGAAAAGGCAGAGGAACCAGAGATCAAATTGCCAGCATCGCTTGATAGATATTGATAAAACAATGGTATGCTGAACAGTGCTCCTATTTTTAGTTCACAATAAAAATGTAAAGTGATAGAAAAATTCATTAAAATCATGACTTTTGGAAGGTATTATCTTTTTTATTTTCACTGGCACCTTTGAAAGATAAACCTTTAGCGAAACAGTGATGCAAGGCGATTTTTGAATTAAAAAAGAGACCATTTATCTGCCTTCCTTTACTTTCTATCATTTTAAATATTTTGAGAATGAAAATACATATGACTTGAAGAGACTAATAAACTTGCCCAAATGCACAGTGAGAAGCTTTAGATCCAGGATGGCTTGAGACCTTGCACTTCGAATCACTATGATATATACAGTACAGATTTAATACATAAGCCATTGATAAAATGAAAAAAGATGCTCACGGGTAATGGTTAATCATCTAGGATTATAAAGTAAAATTCAGCATGTGCTTTGGAGATGCAGAGAGGTTCTGACTTTAAGGACTGAAGATTAAACAAATTTCAGGGTCCCTTAATTTGCTCCATAATTTAAGTCAAAATCTTTGGGTGAGATCTGAGTGCAGGAAGCCAATATACACAGGTCGCTTTGCACCTTGCTGTCTCAATTTGTGAAACATGAGATCATAACTGGATCCATTTCATAGCATCAGGCTCATGAAAAGCACTTGGTAAATAAAGATGTTGTGGTTATTGTTGTTACTGTGCAGTGATGCTGATTTTTAGAGGCAGTACAGTTAAGTGAGAAAAATCACAGAAGACTGGCATTTGTTTCTATTTTTGCCCTACTTCTAGAATTTCAAATGTCTTAATTTCTCTGAGCTTAAGTTTTCTCACTTGTAAAATAGGAAAATGAAAGCAAACTTGGCCACTTTTCAGCAAGAATATTAAAAAAAATAAAAACATTAAAAGGTAAAAAATAGGTGATATTAGTTTTCATAATATAATTAAACCATTATATCCAAAATATACATATACTTACAACATGTAAACAATATAAACTATATGGAAAATTGCTGCTGCTGCTGCTGAGTTGCTTCAGTCGTGTCTGATACTGTGAGACCCCATAGACGGCAGCCCACCAGACTCCGCCGTCCCTGGGATTCTCCAGGCAAGAACACTGGAGTGGGTTGCCATTTCCATCTCCAATGCATGCATGCATGCTAAGTCGCTTCAGTCGTGTCCGACTCTGTGTGACCCTATGGACAGCAGCCCACCAGGCTCCTCTGTCCGCAGGATTTTCCAAGCAAGAATACTGGAGTGAGTTGCCATTTCCTTCTCCATATGAAAAATTATTTGTGCAATATTTTGTATTATTTTTCAAACTAAATCTTGAAAATCCAGGGTATATTTTACATTTTAGCACATCTCAAGTGCTAAAATTTTAAGTGCCCAATAACCACGACTGAATAGTGACTATCATACTGGACAGAGCAGTGTCACATTATATAATCCTCTTTACAACCAATGAAGAGGATATTATTGTTATTCTTATTTGCAAATGAGAATATTAAGGCTCAGAGAGGTAAAGTAATTTATTGAACTAATACGTGGCATCACCAGGTATTAAATAAGGATTTCTCTGACTCCACAGCCCATTTTTTTAATCCACATATTGTCTTTCAAAGTTTCCTCCTCTATGTCTGCTGTATCTATCTATCTTTAGTTTCTTCATCTTTCACTTCAGTGAAATCCTGCTGCTCTCAGAGGAAGATGGACTTTGGAGGGAAAATTAGGGTGTAGCCTGGCTGAAGTTTGTAACCCCATGAAACACATCACAAACCTTATCTCAAACATAAAATTTCAAACCTTTCTCTGGAACCATTATTGCATGTTTTTAATGAAATCACACTGATGGTACAAGAGTAAATTGGTATTCATAGGAAAATGAAGAACAAAGCTAACTGACCTGCTGTGAAAAGGAAGTAAAACTTTAATAATTTTTATTTTTATTTATTTTGATATGGAGGAAAAGTTATACTAATTGTGTACACTGTTCCACTATGGCCATGTCTCTTTTAATGCAAAATTAATGTTTAAAATGGTTCGACATTGACGAAACTGTGATTTTGAATACCCCTGCACACTCTCACATCTATAGGTGCGTTTTTGACACAGTTTGAGAAGCACACCTTCTAAATGGTCTAAATTTTATATCTGAAACATCCAGATCCCCAGAAACCTGCCCATGCAGGATTCACTATTTCAGTACTTTCTAAAATTACATTAGTTGAATTGTTCATTAGGGCTTCCCTGGTGTCTCAGGAGGCTCCTGCAGTGAAAGAGACCTGGGTTTGAGCCCTGGGTTGGGAAGATCCCTAGGAGGAGAGAATGGCTACCCACTCCAGTAATCTTGCCTGGAGAATCCCATGGACAGAGGAGTCTGGCCAGCTTCAGTTCATGGGGTCATAAAGAATCGGACACAATTGAGCGACTCACACACACACACACACACATAAGAAGTAACTTTAGAAGCATTATTGATATATTTGTTGCACTGTATTCCCCTACACAAGAGAGAAAGGGGAATTTTTCTCAGGCTTCATTATTAGGATAACTTCCTGGTCTTATCTAACACTGATGTAAGGATACTAATTTCCTCTTTCTCTTGTCAAAAGCCATAGTATTGGCCCCCTGTTAGAAACTAACTGGGCCTTTATGGAATGCATTTTTAAAAATTTTTATTATTATTTACTTTACAATACTGTATTGGTTTTGCCATACATCAACATGAATCTGCCATAGGTGTACATAAGTTCCCACTCCTGAACCCCCCTCCCACCTCCCTCCCCATACCATCCCTCTAGGTTATCCCAGTGCACCAACCCCAAGCATCCTGTATCCTGCATCGAACCTAGACTGGCGATTCGTTTCTTATATGATATTATACATGTGGGAGAGGGAGAGGGTGGGATGATTTGGGAGAATGGCATTGAAACATGTATGGAATGCATTTTTGAGTAGACTTGAAATTTTATTTTTCTTAATCTTACTTTTTTTCAATTGTTAAATACATTTTCAAAGAGAAGTTTTAGACTCATAGCAAAATTGAGCAGTAGATACAAAAATTTCCCATGTGCTCTCTTCTTCCACATATACACAGCCTCCCATACTATCAAAATCTCTCACCAAGTGCTACATTTGATACAATCAATGAACCTATATTAGCACATCATTATCAGCAAAAGTCTATAGTTCCCATTAGAGTTCACTCTGGGTGTCGTGCATTCTATCAATCTGGAATGTATAATATTCTACAAATGTAGAAGGATATGTATCTACCATTATGGTGTCAGAAAGAGTAGTTTCACCATACTAAAAATCTCTTTGCCCTCCATGTTACTTTTCTATTATATAAATTCCTTAATTTTATTTTTCATTTCTGCTGTATCATATATATTTAAATGAGGCATGATATAAATAATAAAGAATAAATAATTTGAGTTTGCTCTAATGTTATAATAGCATTGTCCTAAATCAGAAATAAATTCCAGTAAAGAACTGGGATTATCTTGAAGCAAAAGGACTGCTTTATCATTTACAACATTTGCAAACTGGGGATATACAGCCTTCAGGTAGAACCGACAGTACATTGGTGCAGTGAAGGTGAAGGTGATGATGGATTTTTAATAGCAAAAACTGAAGAAGCCCCAGTTGGGAGACTTCTAAGAGTACTGGGTGGCCCTTGAAGATTGACCACAAGTTTTCAACGAGTGGCTTTCATCAGAACTTCTCTAGAGGGGCTTTTCATCTTTAGCAGGGTCAGAAGTTCTCATAGTTTTTATGTGCTTTTTCTAAGAGCAAGCCTATATTACTGGCCCGGATCTGTCATGACTGCCTGGCTCTATTTTATTTTGCATCTTTGTTAACCACACCAGGTCCATTGTCTATATTCTGTATTTAGGGGATTTATTTTTCTTTTCCTTAGGGGATATTATTTATGTTTACAATAGTTTCCTAACTTTTATACTAGAATCCTAATTTCATTTCGATATTGTAAGCTCTTTAGTGCTACTGTCTATGATGTTTTCACTTTGACATCTGTGCCTGCACCTGTCATAGGGCCATGGCATACAGCTGGAGGTCAATATTTTTTAAAATGAGAGTAATTTGCCACTAACCACAGGAACAATGATTTCTCAATGTGTGACCTCCACAATGCCACATATACATAGTAAACACTCCATAAAGTGTCATTAAATTAAATCTGGAAACACATCAAAAACATATCTATTAGTTTTATTGTCTATTATTACTTCCATTCACTAGGATGTAAGTATATTAGTATTTAAAGGATCTTGTGTATAGCTAATGCAATCACATTTGCCAATTTATGTCTAAATTTAATTAGAATAACTCCTGTGACTCCTCAACTAGGCAGAAAATAACTATAGAATACTCTGTATTAATTTTTATACTAAGGGACTTTTCTGATTTTATTAAAGGTCGAAAACCAAGGTTAGGCTGACAAATGCATCTGTCTAAAACTTTCAGCAGATTACCTAATCACCATTAACCTGAAAGACTGTCTAGGATTCATTATATATTTTCAAAAGGTTTTTAAAAGTGGAGGTAAGTATGATACATTTTGTGATTCCAAATAAAAAAAAGGTCATTGAGTCTGAAAAGGAGATTTTCTTTCTTTTCCCTAGAAACAAAGGGTTATTAATTTTCATTCTAAATTTTACTTCCTTTCTTTTAATGGGTGAAGACAAAGCCTGCGTGTGCTCAGCCATGTCCAACTCTTTGTGGCCCTATGGACTGTAGCCTGTTAGGCTCCTCTGTCCATGGGATTTTCCAGGCAAGATTACTGGAGTGGGTTGCCATTTCCCATTCAGGAGATCTTTCTGACCTGGGATCAAACATGCAACTCCTGCTTTGGCAGGCAGATTCCTTACCACTTGAGCCACCTGGGAAACCAAAGGCAGAGCCTTTAACTACAAATTATCAGCCTCATTGACATGTTCTTATCCTCTTTACAAAATTTAAAATCTCATTAAGATCTGATAGCAGAAACTGAAATAAACTTACAGGGCAAATGCCAAAATCAATATTAATTTTATGTTCTTTAAAAAAATCTCTGTGACTTTTACTTTAGAGAATGATAAATTAATGAATGTGTTAATGGGAAATATTTCCATGGATGATAGTAAGATAATATACTTGAGTAAGTATTATTTTCATTCTTTTTTCAGTTGTCATTCTTTTGAATGATCATGTGAAGGAGAAATTCAGGGACAAGTGCATTTATATAGTTATATCTTTGTATTTACATGCCACTTGTAAGCAAATTATATTTAATAATAGCCATTCCTTTACCAAAAAGAAATTATTTAATATGAAATTATATTCATTGAACCTTTCAAATGTCTAAAAGAAGGCCACACTGAAGTTCAAATCTAAATTAGCTGCCCTACTATGTGTTTAACCGGTACTGTTCTTTTTCATCTCAATGATCAGATCTGTAATTATGGGCTTATTTGCTCAATTGCTGTTAATTAATATCTGTCTTCCTCATGAGAAAGAAAGTGAGAATCCTCATGAGATGATAAATTCTATGAGAGGCAAAGCCTGTTTTGTTTTGCTTTTTCCCTGCTGAATCCCCAGTACCTGGGAGGAGATATACAGTGAATATTTATAAAATTAATCAATTAATAAGTAACTCTGATCTAAATGAGGCTGGGGTATTCATGCAAGCCACATGAATTTCTCTTAACATTTTCAGTAAAGGCCTAGTCAATATGTTTATATATTGTTTGAAATCTAATGAATTAGGAAAGATTATAGGCGCAACTTTGAAAATTCCTCCTTTTCTCCCTCTCTCATTGGCAATCAATCCATTACAGATACGTAAATCTGGATGTAAAAAACTTATCAATTCTTTACTTCCTTATTCTAAAGTCCATATCTGTCAATAAATCCAAAGTTATAGATTATTTATATCAAGAGTGAAAAAGTCATATTATTTGTTTATATAATCTCTGCTTAATGGTATTACAGTCAAATAATTCTAGTGAAAATGTTTTTTTTTTAATTTATTTATATGTCAGATGAGTGATAACTTAAAAGTCCTTGAAACTGTAATACAATTAAACAGACTTGGAGCGTGCTCTATGTTAATTAATGAGCCTGATAATCTATAGCCTTGTACATTGCACTTCACCATTGACTAATTTTGTTTTCTCATTTAATCTGTTCAAAACAAAAACAATTGTGTAAAACAGTATATTTTTATTTTTAAATTAAAACTCAATAATTACTTATCTGTTGCTTTTATTGATTGCCCATTTATTTAAAAAATCAGAAAACACTAAAAAGGTATAAACGACAAAGAATTAGTCACAAAAACATAGTGAAATAATGATATTAAATAGACAAGAAATTCCAACCTGTATTTTCTATCCATGTTCTTCCATTCTACAATGAAATCAAATAAAAACATACATTATACATACATCAAAATTACCATATTGTAAAATATGATCAGTTTAAATATGGCTTTAATGCAAAATAATAAGACAAAACAAGAATATAATACATTATGTCCCCATCTTGGAAATTCACAGTGCATATTAATATATTAGATTTACCAAAGAAAAAAAAATACATATAAAACTTTGGGGAAAGTATTTTCTCAGTAGTTACTAATTTTAGTGACATTAATGAAATAACTTTTTGTGTCAGTCATTAACATTCTATTATTTCATGAAATACACTTTGGGAAATACCTATCCAAGTAACTATTTTAAATAAATTAACCAATACACGTTTATAGAATGTCAATATGGCCAAGAATAAGAAAGTTGGGACCTCTGTCCCCCTAGAGTTTTCTTTTCAGGGGACACAGAAAATAAATCAATAGCCAAGTAAAATGTCTAATATAAGTTTTCTGAGAAGATGTAACAGGGCAATATAACAAAAGAAGGAGAAGGGATAACCTCTCTCTGATAGGGAGGTCAGACTGCAGAGCGGATTTTAAAGTTGAAATCTGAAGTTTGAGAAGGATCAAGCTCCGGGAAGAGCCAAGAAAGACTGGGACAGACAAGGACGCTGGAAAGTGAAGGAGTTTTGAGATAGGAACCATGTTATATCTGAGGAGTGGAGACTCCAAGTGTCTGTACTGTTGTACATATATTTAAAATGCCATTGAGTACATGCCATTGCAGACGTAGATAGGCAGCTCATAAAGAGCCTGACAGACCCATGGTGAGTGATTTGCTTTTTATTCTATGGAAATGCACCAAAGGATTCTAAACCTCATGATGATCTGATCTAATTTACATTGATGAAGGATTCTTTGGTTGCTTGCTGTTAGGAGAATGGAAAGGAGAGGGACAAGAATAGAAAAAGGGAGATGATACTCAAAATTACTGAAGTTGTCAACTCAGAGAGGAAGACAGTTTGACCGCAGGTGGTGACAACCACGAGGAGTAAGAATGAAGGGATCAAAACGCATTCTGGAGGAAAAGCTGATGGATGGGAGTTGCTAATAGATTTTACATGGAGTCTGAGTCTGATGGAATAAAGAACCTAGTATGACACCTAAGGCTTCTGAGTTTGAGTCATTGGATGGATAGTTATGTCATTTACTATGTTAGTGAGAAGTGAAAAAGAAATAGTTCAGTGAAAAATTCAATAGTTTATACGTATATATATATATACACACACACATTTTTTTTTTAAAGTTCAGATGCCTTTTAGACATTGTAGAGGTATCACATAGGTAGTGAGCTTCCCAGGTGGCTCAATGGTAAAGAATTTGCCTACCAAACAGGAAACCTGGGTTCTATCCCTGGGTTGGGAAGATCCCTAGACAAGGAAGAGGCCACCCACTCCAGTATTCTTGCCTGGGAAATCCCACAGACAGAAGAACCTGGTGGGTTATAGCCCACAGGATCACAAAGAACTGGACATGATTTAGCGACTTCCCTTGTGGCTCAGCTGGTAAAGGATTTGCTGAGACATGGGTTCAATCCCTGGGTTGGGAAGATCCCCTGGAGAAGGAAAGGCTACCCACTTCAGTATTCTGGCCTGGAGAATTCCATGGACTGTATTAGTCCATGGGGTCACAAACAGTCGGATGTGACTGAGTGACTTTCACTTCACATCACTTCACTTCACTTCACTTTAGCGACTACACACCAGCAGTAGCAGCAAATAGGGAAATAGTAAATGAGTCAGAATACAGAGAAAATGTGGACTTGAGGTTTATATTTCTAAGTCATTTAAGTAAAACTTATATGACACCAGTTAACTATGACACAGATAGTGTTAGCCAAACTTGTGGAAGATTTTGAAAAGAAATGGACAAAGATTATTGAGCAGAATCAATGGAAAACTACATCTTATCTATACCATACCCTTCTGGGATATTTGACTTTGTAGGACTTGATCTTTCATTGTCTTTGAGCTATTTTGCAGCTGTGTAAGTTGTAGATAGCTGATTGCAGTGAAATGATTGATTCTTGTCTGGAGATATGTAAATCAGCTCTGTCTGTTGAGGGGACAGTTGGATCTAACACCTAGAGTCAGTTTGCATCAGTTCAGTTCAGTTCAGTCGTTCAGTTGTGTCCAACTCTTTGTGACCCTATGAATCACAGCATGCCAGGCCTCCTTGTCCATCACCAACTCCCAGAGTTCACTCAAACTCATGTCCATCGAGTCGGTGATGCCATCCAGCCGTCTCATCCTCTGTCGTCCCCTTCTCCTCCTGCCTCCACTTGTCCTCCCCCCAGCATCAGAGTCTTTTCCAATGAGTCAACTCTTCGTAAGAGGTTGCCAGAGTACTGGAGTTTCAGCTTTAGCATCATTCCTTCCAAAGAATGCCCAGGACTGATCTCCTTTAGAATGGACTGGCTGGATCTCCTTGCAGTCCAAAGGACTCTCAAGAGTCTTCTCCAACACCACAGTTCAAAAGCATCAGTTCTTCGGCGCTCAGCTTTCTTCACAGTCCAACTCTCACATCCATGCATGACTACTGGAAAAACCATAGCCTTAACTAGATGGACCTTAGATGGCAAAGTAATGTCTCTGCTTTTGAATATGCTGTCTAGGTTGGTCACAACTTTCCTTCCAAGGAGTAAGCGTCTTTTAATTTCATGGCTGCAGTCACCATCTGCAGTGATTTTGGAGCCCCCCAAAATAAAGTCTGACACTGTTTCCACTGTTTCCCCATCTATTTCCCAAGAAGTGATGGGACCAGATGCCATGATCTTTGTTTTCTGAATGTTGAACTTTAAGCCAACTTTTTCACTCTCCTCTTTCACTTTCATCAAGAGGCTTTTTAGTTCACTTTCTGCCATAAGGGTGGTGTCATCTGCATATCTGAGGTGATTGATATTTCTCCCGGCAATCTTGGTTCCAGCTTGTGCTTCTTCCAGCCCAGAGTTTCTCATGATGTACTCTGCATATAAGTTAAATAAGCAGAGTGACAATACACAGCCTTGACATACTCCTTTTCCTATTTGGAACCAGTCTGTTGTTCCATGTCCAGTTCTAACTGTTGCCTCCTGACCTGCAGACAGATTTCTTAAGAGGCAGGTCAGGTGGTCTGGTATTGCCATCTCTTGAAGAATTTTCCACAATTTATTGTGATCCAGTTTGCGTAGGTTTGTAAATTTTGTTTTACCTTCAGTTACTCCCTTCAAATAACCCCTTATCTTCTTCATGATTCCTATTCCTCTTTGAAATACTCTTGCTTTTTTCATGATTTAATTACACATTCCTTGCCTTGTCTAACAGAAACTGAGGTCCAGACAGGCATAGTCATTACCTATCACACATCCTAGCCAGCTAGAGAATGTCTGTTATTAAAACAAAGGGTAATACATCTTTTTTAAAAAATTCATTTAAGTGAGTAATAACATTTTCACTACCTCTTGGAAAACAATTTGCGAAGAAACATAAAAGGGTGTAGTCTAGTTGTTATGAATGTGGACCGGCAATTATCTTTCTCCTGATAGTATATCTAACTTTCTATAAGTTAATGATGTACCTTAGTTTTCTAAT
The DNA here is from genome assembly GCF_032405125.1 of Capricornis sumatraensis. NCBI lineage: Eukaryota > Metazoa > Chordata > Mammalia > Artiodactyla > Bovidae > Capricornis > Capricornis sumatraensis. Next base: position 28,746,230 of record NC_091076.1, read on the forward strand.
TTGAAAAATAGTGATAATAACTGTATCTACCTCTTAATATTGTTATAAAAGTTAAATGAGCTGCAGATTATTAAATGCCTAGAAAAGTACCTTGCATTTAGTATGTATTGTATATTTGTTGGATAAAAACAGCAGAGCAGATGACTCAAATTATAAATTAAAGATGCAAGTCTGTTTTTTCCTCCCAGCTTTAGTTCTTCCCTACTCACAGGCTCTTTCCATAAAGAAGTGTATGAGTGGATAAAAGTGTCAGGTGAGTGTATACTCCTCGGTTCTGTCTCATCACAACAAAGATTTGGAGTGACAGACATTAAAGCCCTCGGCGCATCACAGCTCTTGGGTCTTGGACAGATCGTCTTATAGCTTTTAGACAAATCGGTGTTACAGCTCTATTTTATTTATAAATTAGCAAGTGAATCCATCCTCGAGGCGTGAGGGCATGCCGACCTAAAGATGTGAAGCGAAGAGAGTGGGGGAGTGTGCCAGTGTGAGGGAGAGAGAGAGAGAGAGAGGCCCCCAGCCCTTTGGGTCCTCTTTTTATGTTTTTTTCTCCCCCTGGGCCTGCTCTATGTAAATTGGGCCAGCCAGGAGTGTTGTTTGTTTTAGCTGAGGTCCTCTCTCCGGTCCTCGGACCTTCCTTTGTTCTATGTTAGCGGGCTTTTCCCTTCCTTGTCTTTCAGCCACCGCCATTCTGGACTCCTGTTTCCTATTCTAACTACCTAACAAAAGCATTTAGTAAATTATTTTCTTCTTTTTCTCTTCATTTATTATACACTTCCAGATGTCATTTTCAAGGTGATTCTTCAATGTGATGTTTGGCAGGGTGCATCCATCAATTTGCAAATTATCTGGGTTCTAAATTATTTGCAATGTTTATTACTCAACCAGCATGGGTGAAGAAGCTGGTACCTGCATTTAATTTTCGTTTTTATAGATGTATTGTCTATGTTTGTTCATTCATTCATTTTTTCATCCCTTTTGTCTTTTCTCTCTTAATTTCTTTCATTCCTTTCAACTGGGAGAAGAATCCTTTAAGGATCTCATTTTGGCTTGCCATTCTCTGAAGGATAATTTAAATCTCTTCTCTATACATAGATTTTTTTTCTAAAGAATTTTGCACTAGAATAATTTAGATTTTTCTGTATTGTGAATATGCCTGTCCATATTCTTTGTCATGACATTTCATGCCTTGGGAAGCTGCATTCAAAAACAGGCAACATCTGAGAAGATGTGATCATCTTTAATGAACTGATAACTTCTTACATTTCCCATGGTTATGTTGTCTTCTCTGTGTTGAAAAAAGAGCCTAGGACAGACTCTGGAGAAAATGTTAAGTTCAACACCTAAGCCTGACTTGAAAAACTCTTTAGATTTCATTCCTTCTCACTTTACTAATCTCATCGCTGATTACATTCCCTATGCACCTGGGATTTTAATCTTATTGACTTATAAACTATTTTCCAAAATCCTGATTCTTTTCTTGCCTCTAACTCTTTGCTCAAGCTACTCTTTTTGCCTAGAATATTCTTGGCCGCCCTATAAACCTAACAAAAATATTTTTGAAGCCCACTCAAGTTTCACTATCCAAGATGCTTCTCAGATACACCTAAGGTTGTTTATTTATTTTTTTAATATGCCTTTCTTTCTACTCTAGCGTGTATTGTCACCCCATCAGAGCTCTTACTATGATCTTCCCAGAATAAAAACTTCTCTATTTCTCTGTGATTATTTATTTAACTGTAAGCTCCTGAAGATTAATTTAATTTTTAGTCATTATGGAATACACAGTCCTGCAGAATGTGTTGCCAGGGTGAGTTTTAACTGCCTGCATGCTGAAGGAATCATTCTGCAGTAGCTAAAGAATCCAAAGTTGAGGCTGTGTTCAGATTTTGCATACACACTTAAGACGGGCAACCAATCTCTACTGTTCATTTTCTTCATCTGTAAAATAAGAATAAAATCCGCTTCTCTATAGAACTGCTGTGGAGATTAAATACAATAATATTGTGAAGTTCAGTTCAGTTCAGTCGTTCAGTCATGTCCAGTTCTTTGCCACCCCATGGACTGCAGCATGCCAGGCTTCCCTGTCCATCACCAACTCCCGGATCTTGCTCAAACTCATGTCCATTGAGCTGGTGATTCCATCCTCTCATACTCTATTGTCCCCTTCTCCTGCCTTCAGTCTTTCCCAGAATCAGAGTCTTTTCCAGTGAGTTAGCTCTTCACATCAGGTGGACAAAGTATTGGAATTTCAGCTTCAGCATCAGTCCTTACAATGGATATTCAGGACTGATTTCCTTTAGGATTGATTGTTTGGATCTCCTTGCAGTCTAGGGGACTCTCAAGAGTCTTCTCCAACATCATAGTTTGAAGAGACCAATTCTTTGGCACTCAGCTTTCTTTATAGTCCAACTCTCACATCCATACATGACTACTGGAAAAACCATAGCTTTGACTAGACAGACCTTAGTCGGCAAAGTAATGTCTCTGATTCTTAATACGCTATCTAGGTTTGTCATAGCTTTTTTTCCCAAGGATCAAGCATCTTTTAATTTCATGACTGCAGTCACCTCTGCAGTGACTTTGGAGCCCTCCCCAAAATAAAATCTCTTACTGTTTCCATTGTTTCCCCATCTATTTGCCATGAAGTGATGGAACCTGATGCCATGATCTTAGTTTTTTTGAATGTTGAGCTTTAGGCCAGCTTTTTCACTCTCCTCTTTCACTTTCATCAAGAGGCTCTTTGTACTTCTTTGCTTTTTGCCATAAGGGTGGTGTTATCTGCATATCTGAGTTTATTGATACCTCTCCTAGCAACCTTGATTCCAGCTTGTGCTTCATCCAGCCTGGTATTTCCCATGATGTACTCTGCACATAAGTTAAAAAAGCAGGGTGACATAAGTTAAAAAAGCCTTGACATACTCCTTTCCTAATTTGAAACCAGTCTGTTGTTCCATGTCTGGTTCTAACTGTTGCTTCTTGATCTGCATACAGATTTCTCAGGAGGCAGGTCAGGTGGTCTGGTATTCCCATCTCTTTAAGAATTTTCCACAGTTTGTTTTGATCTACACAGTCAAAGGCTTTGGCATAGTCAATAAAGCAGAAGTAGATGTTTTTCTGGAACTCTCTTGCTATTTCGATGATCCAACAGATGTGAGCAATTTGATCTCTGGTTCCTCTGCTTTTTCTAATTCCACCTTGAACATCTGGAAGTTCACAGTTCATATACTGCTGAAGCCTGGCTTGGAGAATTTTGAATATTACTTTACTAGCTTGTGAAATGAGTGCAATTGTGTGGTGGTTTGAACATTCTTTGGCATTGCCTTTTTTTGGGATTAGAATGAAAACTGACCTTTTCCAGTCCTGTGGCCACTGCTGACTTTTCCAAATTTGCTAGTATATTGAGTACAGCACTTTCACAGCATCAACTTTTAGGTATGTAAACAATAAAGAACAAAAAAATTACAGGTTTGCATGATCTAATCTTTTCAATTTGTCTGTTCTGTGCTTTCTGAGTGACATTTTACATACCAAACTTCTTTCCTTCATATACCTATTGACCAAATTTGTATTGTCTGCTACTTAATTTGGTAAGGTATACCTTAATTTCTAATTTATATATATTTCATATTTAGAACTTAAATGCTGCTGCTACTCATACTTGCTTCTTTTGATCAATATAACACCAGTATAATGATAAGGAAGCAGTCAGTTTTCATTCCAATTCCAAAGAAAAGCAATGCCGAAGAATATTCAAACTTTTGTACAATTGTACTCATTTCACATGCTAGCAAGGTAATTCTCAAAATTCTTCAAGCTAGTCTTCAACAGTACACGAACCAAGAACTTCTAGATGTACAAGCTGGATTTACAAAAGTCAGAGGAACCAGAGATCAAATTGACAGCATCTGCTGGATCACAGCGAAAGAGAGGGAATCCAAGTAAAATGTCTACTTCTGCTTCATTGACTACACTAAAGCCTTGACTGTGTGGATAACAGCAAACTGTGGAAAACTGCTGGAGAGATGGGAATACCAGACCACCACACCTGCCTCCTAAGAAGCCTGCATACAGGTCAAGAAGCAAGAGTTAGAACAGACATGGAATAATGGACTGATTCAAAATTTGGAAAGGAGTAGGACAAGACAATATATTGTCACCCTGCTTATTTAACTTCTATGCAGAGGACATCAGGCAAAATGCCAGGCTGGATAAATCACAGGTTGGAATCAATATTTCTAGGAGAAGTGTTAACAATATAAGATATGTAGATTATTCCACTTTAATGGCAGAAAGCGAACAGGAACTAAAGAGCTTTTGTTGAGAGTGAAAGAGGAGAGTGAAAAAACTGGCTTAAAACTCAACAGTCAGAAAACAGAGATCATGGCATCTGGTCCCATCACTTCATGACAAATAGATGGGGAAAAAGTGGAACAGTGGCAGATTTATTCTCTTGGCTCCAAAATCACTGCAGACAATGACTGCAGTCATGAAATTACAAGATGCTTGCTCTTTGGAAGGAAAATTATGACCAACCTAGACAGCTTATTAAAAAGCAGAGACATCCCTTTTGGACAAAGGTCTGTCCAGTCAAAACTATGGTTTTTCCAGTAGCCATGTATGAATGTGAGTTGGACCATAAAGAAGGCTGAGTGCCGAAGAATTGCACTGTGGTACTGGAGAAGACTCTTGAGGGTTCCCTGAACAGCAAAATCAAACCAGTCAGTCCTAAGGAAATCAACCCTGAATATTCATTGGAAGGACTGATGCTGAAGCTGAAGCTCCAATACTTTGGCCACATGATGGAAAGAACCGACTCATTAGAAAAGACCCTGATGCTGGGAAAGATTGAAGGCAGGAAGAGAAGTGAGCAACAGAGGATGAGATGGTTGCATGTCATCACCGACTCAATGGACATGAATTTGAGAAAACTCTGGGAGATAGTGAAGGACACGAAAGTCTGGTGTGCTGCAGTCCATGAGGTCCCAAAGAGTGGGATATGACTTAGTGACAGAACAACAGCTGTGACAAGGGGAGCTGTGTAGTGGTTACACATGCTAGTGATCAGAACAGTGGATGGGTGTTTTCAGGGCAGCAGGTGTATTCTAGTTATAGCTACAGAAAGTTGAGTTTTTCTAGTCTAGGTCTTGAAGACATAGGTTATCATTTTAAGAAGAGAAAGTTATCAAGCACACATAAATGTTGATGCCGTTAGAATACATAAAGCTTAGTATATTTTTCACTTTACTGTTTCTAGCACTGCTCCAAAAAATAGGCAGGAGAAGGAAAGTAAGAGAAAAATGATCAAATGTAGACTAGTTTCTTCACTTGCTTATCATATAATTTAGCAAAAAACAAAACAAAGCACACACGCAAATGTATATGTTATAAGTGACTGGGCAATGACGAGGAGGTTAGAAATAGACTGTTAAAGAAGATGGTGATTAAGAGTAGATTGTAGTTCTCCAGTCTGGGCTTTAGTTTCTTTTAAGTTCTCTTAGTTTCCATTGAGACCAAAGCCATCTTGCTCTGCTGAACATCATGGTGTATTTGTGGTGCTTCTCAGATCATAGCTGTAAATAGTTTCTGTTACCTCACCTTCCTGGAAACCTGAAGTCTCATATTACCCTGGTCTGAGCTCTTTTCCAGGGAATCGTGACCCTCAGTTGTTAGAGATCAATTTCCAGGCTATTATTTAATACTGCCTCTGAGCCCCATATCTTCATTCCTCCTGGTTCTCCTAGATGCTAACTCTCTTTTACTTTTTTAGATTATTAGATTGTTCAAATAATCATCTTGCTTAACACTTAAATGCTGCAATATTTTTACATAATAACTCCTTTTTCATCATTGCCCAAATCTCAGTAGTGCATCTGCAAATATTCAGGAGGAAAATGAGACTTCCTAATTCAACAGAATCTTTGATTCAGTTGGTTTCACCTGCTGTGGAAGAAATGTATTGAGGTTTAGGATTTGCATTTTTAGCAGATTTTGCAAATTAAATAAATTCTGCTTTTTAAATTTCCCCAACCATACTTCCATTGTCATATCCTGGTCCTGAGTGTGCTGTGAATATTCAATATGTTGTCTCAGTACACAAGTTATTAGCAAAAGGAAATTAAGCTTACCTTGCTGAGACAATGAAATAGCAATAAAGAGCCCCAATTGTTTACTTTAGTGCCAACAAAGTGCTGTTGATGCAGTGGCCTTGAGAAAAATTTATATATTTTTGTAAATTAATACTCCTTGATCATCTGATAACATGCTTAGTTGAACTTCTGTAGCAACATTTGAATAAACAATTAAAATTTTTTTTTCCTTTTAGAATTGTAAACAATTGGATCAAAAATCAGATATTGAGGCAGTTACCAAGTGTTTGATGTTCTAGAGTATATGTCCTTCAGTTCAGTTCAGTTGTTCAGTCGTGTCCAACTATTTGTGACCCCATGAATTGCAGCATGCCAGGCCTCCCTGTCCATCACCAACTTCCGGAGTTCACTCAAACTCATGTCCATCGAGTCAGTGATGCCATCCAGCCATTTCATCCTCTGTTGTCCCCTTCTCCTCCTGCCCTCAATCCCTCCCAGCATCAGAATCTTTTCCAATGAGTCAACTTTTCGCATGAGGTGGCCAAAGTCCTGGAGTTTCAGCTTTAGCATCATTCCTTCCAAAGAAAACCCAGGACTGATCTCCTTTAGAATGGACTGGTTGGATCTCCTTGCAGTCCAAGGGACTCTCAAGAGTCTTCTCCAACACCACAGTTCAAAAGCATCAATTCTTTGGTGCTCAGCTTTCTTCACAGTCCAACTCTCACATCCATACATGATCACTGGAAAAACCATAGCCTTGACTAGATGGACCTTTGTTGGCAAAGTAATGTCTCTGCTTTTGAATATGCTGTCTAGGTTGGTCACAACTTTCCTTCCAAGGAGTAAGCGTCTTTTAATTTCATGGCTGCAGTCACCATTTGGAGTGATTTTGAAGCCCCCCAAAATAAAGTCTGACACTGTTTCCCCATCTATTTCCCATGAAGTGACGGGACCAGATCTTCGTTTTCTTGAATGTTGAGTTTAAGCCAACTTTTTCACTGTCTTCTTTCACTTTCATCAAGAGGCTTTTTAGTTCCCCTTCACTTTCTGCCATAAGGGTGGTGTCATCTGCCTTAGAGACCAATTAAATTCAAGAGGTAAATTGATAAAAGCAAAATCTATCTATGTTTATGAAATCTATACTATGGAGCAGAGCAGAAAGAACTAAAACACACTGACCACTGAGTGATAGGATTACTTCAGAGGTCTTGTAAAGAATGTGTGTTAGGCTCAGTTGTGTACAACTCTTTGTTATCCTTTGGACTGTAGCCAACCAGGCTCCTCTCTCCCTGGTATTTCCCAGGCTAGAATACTGGAGTGAATTGCCATTTCATTCTCCAGGAGATCTTCCCTACTCAGGGATAAAATCTGGGTTTCCTACATTGTGGGAGGATGCTTTGCACCACCAAAGAAGCCCTGGAGAAGAAAAAAGTTCTACTACATTAAAAGAAGAAGCTGTGTATCATCAGGTGATATTAAACAACACTGGTCTCTATTGTCTGAAAGCATATTACCTTGAATCTCTATTATATTATGCAGGACATTGCTTCCACAATATATAAGGCATCAGCAATAGTTACAATAAATCTTCAATGGGATGAATTCTTTTGTGAATTTCTTCAGTGCTTTTCAATACCATGAAAAACGTTGGGCTTTTGCTTGTAAAACTTACAGGAGATGTTGGGATATCTTAGAGATACTGCAGAATTAATCCAGAGATGAAAATTGTTGGGAAAGATAGTCCTTGTGCATGTAGTCCTGTCAACCCCCACTCAGCCACATAAAAATGGTTATTGGGCTTGGAGTATATTTTATCTAGAGATGAAGATTCTCCACATCCTGTTTCTTATCACCTAGCCTTCTCTTGAAGCATGTGGGCCACAGGTCACAACCCCGCAGCAGGGTGGGAATGAGGTGCACACAGGTGTTGGGGAGAGAACCTTTTGGCCACTGGAGAGCACCACCAGCTATTGAAGCTGATCTTGTTCTTTATCTTCTCTAGGTAAGTAAATCATTATTACATCCAGTGTTTGACCACACTGGGGCTCTTCTTGGTCACTCTGATCACAAGATGCAGTGGGCAAAATATCTGAACTTCCACCCCGGGCATTGTGATGATCTTTCCTATTTGTGTAGTTGGAGTCTTCCCCTGGGACTGGTAACGTGCACATGGCAATCAGTGACAAAAAACACCATGACTTTCCAAGAATATATGTTCTGTGAAGGAGAAGCAAATGGACTCTTACCTGTTTTCAAAAGGAAGACCTATTTGCTGAAAATGAAATAACAAAAAGAGAAAAATGTGATTTTTTTCTTTTAATAAAGTCTCATACAGATTCTTTTTATTACCCCAAATTTTGCTCTTATCCTTTTGTCAAAGGATGGACTTGATAGACCATGAAAATGTTTTCTTATTCTGTAGTCATGAGCATCTCATAAAATATCTTCTCTGAGAGCATCAGTTATTTAAAGTTTATTGCTTTCTTGCCTGGAGAATCCCAGGGACGGGGGAGCCTGGTGGACTGCCATCTATGGGGTCGCACAGAGTTGGACACGACTGAAGCAACTTAGCAGTAGCAGCAGCATCAACAAACTGTATATCGTGCATCTCATTTTGGCCTAAAATGTTTATTTATGCAAAGAAATCATTATCTAACTGCATATCCCGTTTTTTTAACACACTGGTTTTTATACAGCTAAGTTTACTATTTACTAGAATAGTCAATGACAAAAGCTCAGTGTTTATGTTTACTTTCTATGGCGTTTGAAATATTAGCTCTGTTTCTCTATTTCAACTTAATTAATTCAGACTCATTATATACTGTGAAATTTTTTACTCAGTAAATATTGTAAACATAATTATCAAGAGTTACATGCTGAAATCATGTTGTTTTCTTTTTAATTATGTTGCTTGTTACAGAGTTGAGTGTATGCATGCTTAGTCTCTCAGTTGTGTCTGATTCTTTGCAACCCCATGGACTATTGCCTGCTAGGCTCTTCTGTCCATGGGATTCTCCAGGCAAGAATACCGGAGGGGGTAGCCATTCCCTTCTCCAGGGGATCTTCCCAATCCAGGAATTGAACCTGAGTCTCCTGCATTGCAAGTGGATTCTTTACTGTCTGAGCCACCAGGGAAGCCTTGCAGAGGTTACTAACCTTTATAAGAACTGCTTTTACATGAACATAAAATTAGAAAAATTTTATTCTCCTCTTTCTTGAAGTAAAATGTTCTATAGTCCATATTAGTCAGATTATTCTCTATTTCATTACCTATAAGATATATATTTTAATGTGTAACTTCATATCCCTGCATCTCTTATGTCTCCTGCATCAGCAAACAGGTTCTTTAACACTAGTGCCACCTCATATATATGAGGGAAGCCCTCATATGCATAATATCCCAGAAAATACTTTTGAAATCACTAAATAACTTGAAATACTGTAGTCATAAAAAACACGAATACTTTAGGCTTATGATTCATGCTAAAATAAAGCAAAATTAATAATGATTTTGTGACAGTTCTTTGGATAACAAATAGCATATTTGCAGCAATAAAAATGCAATAAGATAATTTAAAAATTCAAAACACATGTATGTATATACACACACAAACACAGTCAAGCTTTGAGATCTTGTGTTAGTTTTTTAAATTCTCTTTGCCTCAATCTTACTCTTTATAAAAATGTGTTATTAGTAAAATCTACCACACAGTTCTCTTTTGTGAGCTAAATGAAAGAATGACAGTAAAATTCTTTAAAGAGTGAATAGCATATAGTGAGGAAATGTTATGTATTATTTATGTGAGTTTTTCTGTTCCTGATTCTCAGTGTGGTACAATATGCCTTGATAACCACACTGGCAAGGAAAAACAGAATTTTAAAGGGTTGCTAAATGTCATCTTATTGAAGCATTCAGATTGCTCTGCAAAAGACTTTTAAATATGATATCATTTCTTGAATTTACTACTACTACTACTACTACTACTACTACTACTACTATTATTATTGCCAAGCCAGAGAACTATATCTATTTTGAGGTTTGATCTTTCAACTGTTAAACCAAGAGAAGATTATGTTATGTTGAAAGTTCTTGTCATTTGCTTATAATTATATTTTAAACCTAATTTTTCTACAATTTTAACAGGTATAAACTTAAAGAATACAAATTTGCAGCTATTTCAAAGATTTTATGCTTATGACAGTGTAAATCAACACTGATTATCTCTGATATATTTTTATTTATTTATTGGCTGTATCCGGTCTTAGTTGCAGCACAAGGGATCTGCATTGAGACATGTGTGATCTTTTGATGCTTCTCTCTAGTTATGGTGCATTGGTTCAGTAGTTGCAGCACACAGGCTTAGATCCCCCACTGCATTCTGATATATTTTTTCATTGTTATTAAATGCAATCCATAAGTAAGTTCAATAAACACTGGCATTGACAGCAAATATAAGGAAAGGGGAATGAGGCATCGGCAAGAAGTGGAGGAACTGAGGCTGACTGCAAAGTACTTTGACAAGTGTCTATTGTGGGCATGGAGATTCACCACTGAGATCCCCCTGCAAGAGAATACTTGTTGTCTTTGCTTTTCAGAATGCTTTCAGTGGACAGCATTCAGTTATTAGACTCTCTGGGGATTGCTGCCTTGCCCAAGTTCATGTCCTTCCACACATGGCCAATATCTAGTGACTGATCAAGATGGAAGTATATTAACCTGGCTATTTCTACCACCCATGGGACAACTTTGATGGGGCCATCACAGCTCTAGATTCCCTGTGGAGTCCCCTGAAACAGTTGAGCCTGCGTCTGAGCTGTGCTCTCTGCTTAGTGTTGCGTCCTTCTACTTTCTTCCGTATATATTGATCCCAAAGACATTCCGTAAGAAATATGGTCAACTCTAAGCTCCATTTAAGGTTTGCTTCCTAAAGTAGGGATAATGCAATGGCATCTATTCCAAATTTTCCATTTTAAGAATGAAGTTTGTCTCTATCATATATTGAGGATTGAGCTACAATTGATTTTCATTTGACTTTACATTTTACTCTCTCCAGTTTACTATTCTTAAGCTGAATAAATACTCTGTGTATATATAATAACTGATTAAAACCATTCCTTGATGGGTAGAGAGCCTGAGTGAGATGTTCATGAACTCAAGATATCCAAAATAAAGAAAAGTGAAAGTCACTCCTTCATGTCAGACTCTTTGCTGCTCCATGGCCTGTAGTCCATGGAATTCTCCAGGCCAGAATACTGGAGTGGGTAGCTTTTCCCTTCTTCAGGGGATCTCCCAAACCCAGGCATCGAACCCAGATCTCCTGCCTTGCAGGTGGATTCTTTACCAGGTGAGCCACAAGGGAAGCCCAGGAACACTGGAATGGGTAGACTATCCGTTCTCCAGCAGATCTTCCTGACCAGGAATCAAACATGGTCTTCTGCATTGCAGGTGGATATTTTACCAACTGAGCTATCAGGGAAGCCCAAAATAAAGAAAAACTTTATTAAAAAGAACGAAATTTATCACCCCCAAAGATGTAAAGGTGATGCAAAGTATAAATAGACCAAAAAGTCTTCCTTTAGCACATGAGATATTTATGGAGTAGATCAATAATTAAGTTCTTAAGATATAACTTAATAATTAAGTTCTTAAGATCTTTTTGCACATGTGTTTGTTTACACAAAGGAAAAAATAGAGGGAGAAAAATCTTGCAGAAATTAATGGGGAAAAATCTTGCAGAAATTTTTCTTTTTAAAACTTTCAAACAATTTACTCATGGGGTGCTCCACTAACATAGTCTCTTTTCATCTTTATTTTCTGTATTAATGATTGACCTGTGTTAATTTGCTATCAGAATTGATGCACTCAGGCAGCTCCACAGGGTGGGCAGGATTGGTTGCCAAGCAACCTTACCTATGATGACCATTAGTGACTGGATCTTTGACCAATTTGGGGAAGGACCTGAGTAAAAGCTACTTTTAACTTTTGTGCCTTTAAGGCAAAGAAAACGTAGGTTATGGGAACCAACTTTTAAGGCACTTAAGAAGCACTATCAAAAAGTAAGAAAACTGCAAAGACTATCTGTGTTTTATTCTCAGGCTTTAGGTCATTTAATTAAAAAAGATATTGACAAATTTTAAGCATCACATCAGGGTTTTATTAAGATTTAAATATATGAGGTAAGAAAATAAAAAAGCCAGTTCTTTTGGCTATATTTTCTAATTTTTAAAACACAGTGGTTATTTATCTCACATAAATAACATTATAGTTATTAATGCATTCTTTGTAACAAGCTATTCTGTATAAGATCATAATTTTGAAGAAATGGCTGCAAAATAATATTTGAGAAATATTATCACATCTTTTTAGAACTGAATAATCCAACTTATGGCTATAACCATTAGATAAGTATTGATCATTTTAAAGCCCTGGGGAGATGATGAAAGCTTGCCATTAAGTTTTGGAGCCATGAAGATTGTAGCTTATATTCTTGATTAGTGGTTAAATCTCTATTTTATGTCCTTTAAATCTAAGACTTTATTTCTAGAGAATATGGAGACATTTTCAACTCCTCTTCTGTCATTTCGCTATACATGGAGGCAGAAATAGATCAGAAACATGACACATTTTGTTAAATGTGGTCTGCACTCAAAGGCAATTAGGAAGCTATTTTAGTAATTCTGTTCATTAACTTTTGTCTTCCTAGAATCTGTGGAGATAATGAAAGGCAGGCATGTTCGCAATAGAAAAATAGCCTGAAACTGTTATCAAACATTATGCTTTAAAGTTTTTTTTTTTTTCTTTTCTTTTTGGCAGAGCCATTTGGAACAGATAATTTTAAAAATCTTAAGTGCATGGTTTGTTGGGTTTTCATATTTTTATCCTCAGTTAATAACTTTGATTCTTAAGTATGTATGATTGTAGGTGAATGGCAGACTCTTTGCCCATCGTGGAATAGTTATGTGATGAGTTTAGAGTGAATAATTGCCATGGAGAAATGCCAAAATATTTGGGAAAATAACCTTAGAATATTTGTGAATGTGATGTTTCCATTTGGCAAAAGAGATCTAGTTAGCAAATGTGTGTATGTAACCAAGGCCAGTCAGAAGGATATGGTGTCGATTACCCTTTGAGACCAAGTTTCTTTTAAATGTCATGTTCCTAGGAAACTTTCTGAAGATCAATGACAAATATGGGAGACAAAATTGAAGACCCCTGGGTAATAAGAATTGCAAGTACTGCAAACAACCTTTAAATGTAATAAATTAGATTATATCTGAGACATAGTTCTGATATTTGATTTGTTGCTACTTAGGGACTGAACAACAAAAGAGGATATAATTTTCTTAGTTCTTCAAGTGCATTAGTAATTACTTCCTTGGAGTCAACACCCACCCTTTATGTTGTTTGCTTGTTATAGCCAAGATTTTTATATTAAGAGTGACCAGGCATTTGTAGACTTGCCTTCTCATGCACAAGTGAAGCCCCATTTCTTTCTAATTATATCACCCAGATTCTATTCAGTTCAGTCACTCAGTTGTGTCTGATTCTTTGTGACCCCATGGACTGTAGCACCCCAGGCTATCTGTCCATCACCTACACCCAGAGCTTAATCAAACTCATGTCCATTGAGTCAGTGATGCCATGCAACCATCTCATCCTCTGTCATCCCCTTCTCCTCCTGCCTTCAATCTTTCCCAGCATTAGGGTCTTTTCCAATGAGTCAGTTTTTCACATCAGGTGGCCAAAGTATCGGAGTTTCAGCTTCAGCATCAGTCTTTCCAATGAATATTCAGGACTGATTTCCTTTAGGATTAACTGGTTTGACCTCCTTGCAGTCCAAGGGACTCTCAAAAGTCTTCTCCAACATTCCAGTTCAAAAGCATCAATTAGAGAGAACAAGATGGTTGAGGAGTAAGTGGATATAGAGTACGTCTCTCTCCATAGATGCATCAGGGATACACCTTCAGACACGGAACCCTGCAGAATATCAGTTGAGAGTGGATAGGAGTACCTGACTTGCAGAAAAGAATGTATAGAACCACACAAAACTCAGAAGGACAAGGAACTAGGGGGGGAAACAAGAGTGTTATTAGGACTGGACCTGCCCTTAGCAGGTAGGGGAACTGAAGAAGGGGTCTGATTCCCACATCAGGGCAATTGTCTGAGTCAGAGGAAAAACATTTAAGGCTGAGAGTGAAACAGCTGATCTGTGGCAGCCTTAAAGAATAAGAATCAGATAGTCCTTGCCACAGTCATACATACCCTGGACAAGGACACAGGTTCCCTGGAAGGTGCAGCAGCTGGGAGCTGGAGTTTAGAAATTGTGGAACAATCCTAGGGTGAGGGTTGCTGTTGACTGTGGAGAGACGTATCGAGGGGATGTGAGGGAGAAGACTGTGGTGGAAATGCCTGTGGAGGAGAGTCAGGCAGCCATGGAAGGAAGGCAGTACTGCTGAGTCACATGTAGCGGGTGGAGCCATCACCATAGCCTTTCTCTCCCCACACGCCAACACCTGCAGCTGAACAATAGAGAGGTTGGCCCATCAAACACCTGACATACTGAACTACAGAGAAGGACCCCACCCAGGGTGCCCCTTTAAATACCTGACGTGCTGATCAATAGAGTAGGACCCCAGCCAGGGGGGCACCTCTACATGCCTGATGCACTGAACGACAGAGAAGGTCCCCAGGTAAGGGAGCCCTCTAAGCACCTGAATAGGCAGAGCTATGGCGAAAGACTGGCCAAAGAGGCCTTCTGATCGCCAGCTACAAGAGGCTCAAAAAAGACACTGATAGGGCCATAACTCCTGAGGTGGAGGCAAACCCCAGTGGACAATCCCCATGCAGAGGTGGAAATAGAACCACAGTTGAAACCCTGGGGCAGTGTGGCTAAGGAAGAAGACCCAAAACCTTCCCACCATCTGTACAAGCTGCAGATTAAATCCACATGAACAACTAAGCAGACCCTGTGTCTATGGAATATATAAAAGCACATTGGGAGCTCCCACAAAAGACGATGCACTAGTTCTGACAGCTGTGGACATTGGAGGCAAGAACACACAGGAGCAGGACCAGATTAGAATCTGAGCTGCCCCCACAGCAGGTCCAGAGATCAGCACAGTGTCAGAGGGCATCCTAGGGAGGTGAGGTGGACTGTGACTCCCAATGAGGGAAAGGACCCTGACAGCAGGACTCAAGAAAAACATTTATTATTCTTATGTTTTGACTTGTTCTGTAGATTTTTTTTTTGGATTTTTTTCATTTCTTTTTCTTTTTGCTCTGCTCTGCTATAGTTGTCAATTTTATTGGCGCTAGAAATCTAATTAAGTTTTTGAGATTTTTTTTTTCTCAGTCACATTTTTTATTGTTGGTATAAACCTCTGCCTCTACATTGGGCCTTTGCATTTCTGTGGAGTTTTCCTTTCTCTCTTTCTTTCTTTTTTCTTTCTTCTGCCTTTTTTTTCCTTTTATCTTTTTATAGTTTTAATTTTTTAAACATATTATATTATTTCTACCTTTATTTCTTTGTTTGCTTTTCTTACTGCTCTTTTCCCATTGCAGTTAATCTTTAATATATATAACTCTTCTTCATCTGCCTCTATTTCACTGTGCATATCTATTCTTTCTTTCTTTCCTTTCCTCTCAACATATTTGTTAGTTTTGTTTTCATTGCTTTATTCCCCACATGGCACCTTACTTTAGTTTTTGTTTTCCAATTTCTGCTTCAGTTAGTTTTGTTCTTAACTGGTAAATATAATTTTTGATTTCCTTTGCTAGCCAGGTCAATCTACTGTATTTTATTTTTGTTGGACTGTTTTGACTTTGCTTATCATTGTATATGTGTATATTCTGTTATTTTAATTATTATTTGCCTGATTTTGTAACTGCCATTTGGGGTTAATCTTTGGTTTCTCATTTTGGAATATTTGTTTTAATCTCACTTCATGCCA
This sequence comes from Capricornis sumatraensis, assembly GCF_032405125.1. Classification (NCBI taxonomy): domain Eukaryota; kingdom Metazoa; phylum Chordata; class Mammalia; order Artiodactyla; family Bovidae; genus Capricornis; species Capricornis sumatraensis. Next base: position 28,762,270 of record NC_091076.1, read on the forward strand.
TAACAAACCACTTCTGGAATCTTTGTTCCTGACAAGAGATCAAGCTCTGAGCCTTTGGTGTGGGAGCCCTGACTCCAAGATCCTAGACCACCAGAGAACTAACCCTAGGGAATCTCATATTGTGAGGACTCACACAAAGAACACCACTTGAATATAAGAACCAGCTGGCATCACACACCCACCAGTAGCACCCTGTACAAGACGCCTCAACTAAACAACACACAAAACAAAAATACAAACCCAATCATCCACAGACAGGATTACCACCTCACTCAGCCTTGCCCATCAAAGGAAACACAAAGAAACAAACAAAAAACTTAGCACAAATCTCACCCTATATGAAGCTTACACAAACCACTGGACAAACCTTAGGAGGGCAGAAATCAAAAGGAAGAAAGAATTCAATGTTGAAGCCTGGGAAAAGGAGACCTCAAACACAACAATTAAAAAAAAAAAAAAAGACAGAGAAATACTGAACAAATGAAGGAACAAACTAGAAGCACAGAAGTCCAAATAAATGAAGAGGAAATAGGCAAACTACCTGAAAGAGAATTCAGAATAATGATAGTAAAGATTATCAAAAACCTTGAAAACAAAATGGAGAAAATGCAAGAATCAATTAAGAAAGACCTAGAAGAATTAAAGAATAAACACTAAGAACAAAACATCACAATTACAAAAATTAAAAATATTCTAGAAGGAATTGAAAGCAGATTATCTGAAGCACAATGAATGAGTGAGCTGGAAGATAAAATGGTGGAAATAACTTCTGAAGAGCAGAATAGAGTAAAAAGAATGAAAAGAACTGAGGATAGTCTCAGAGACCTCTGGGACAATATTAAACACACCAATATTTGAATTATAGGGGTCCCAGAAGAAGAATAGAAAAGAAAGGGTATGAGAAAACTTTTGAAGAGATTATAGTTGAAAATATCCACAACATGGAAAAGAAAATAGTCAAAAAAGTCCAAGAGGCACAGAGTCCCATACAGGAGAAACACCAGGACACATACTAATCAAACTAACAAAGACTAAACTCAAAGAAAGAAAATTAAACACAACAAGGGAGAAGCAACAAGTAACATACAGGGGAAACTCCATGCGCTTAACAGCTGATCTTTCAGCAGAAACTCTGCAGGCCAGAAGGGAATGGCAGGATATATTTAAGGTACTGAAAGGGAAAAATCTACAAACAAGATTACTGTACCCAGCAAGGATATCATTCAAAATTGATGGAGAAATAAAAAGCTTTTCAGTCAAGCAAAAATTAAGAGAATTCAGTACCACCAACCAGCTTTACAACAAATGTTAAAGGGACTTATATAGTTAAGAAATATAAGAAAAGAAAAATCAACCCCAAACAATTAAGAAAATGACAATCGGAATGTATATATCAATTACTTTAAATGTATATGGATTAAACGCTCCAACCAAAAGATACAGATAGGCTGAAAGGATACAAAAACAAAATCCATATGTATGTTGTCTACAAAAACCTACTTCAGATCTAAAGGCACATATAGAATGAAAGTGAGAGGATGGAAAAATATATTCCATGCAAATGCAAAGCAAAAGAAAGCTGGAGTAGCAATCCTCATATCAGACAAAATAGACCTTAAAATAAAGAAGATTACAAGAGATAAGGAAGGACACTACATAATGATCAAGGGATCAATCCAAGAGGAAGACATAACAATTGTAAATATCTATGCACCCAACATAGGAGCAGCTCAATACATAAGACAAACACTAACAGACATAAAAGGAGAAATTGACAGTAACACAATAATAGTAGGAGACTTTAACTCCCCCTCACAGGAACAGACAGAACATCAAAACAGAAAATTAATAAGGAAACATAAATCTTAAATGATATATTAGATGAGATGGATTTCATTGATATCTTCAGGACATTTCATTCAAATGGAGAAGAATACACCTTCTCCTCAAGTGCACATGGGACATTCTCCAGTATAGACCACATCTTGGGCCACAAATCAAACCTCAGTAAGTTTAAGAAAATTGAAATCATATCAAGCATCTTCTCTGACCACAGTGCTATGAGAGTAGATATCAACTACAAAAAAAAAAAAAAAACTCTAAGAAACACAAACACATGGAAATTAAAAAATACATTTCTAAATAACCATCAGGTTACTGAAGAAATCAAAAGGGAACTCAAAATACTTCTAGAAAAAAATGACAATGAAAACACGACAAACTCAAAACCTATGGGATGTAGCAAAAGCAGTTTTAAGAGGGAAGTTTATGGCAATACAATCCTACCTCAAGATACAAGAAAAACATCAAATAGGCAACCTAACTTTACACCTAAAACAACTGGAAAAAGAACAAAACCCCCCCAAAATTAGTAAAAGGAAAGAAATCATAAATATCCTAGCAGAAATAAATGAAAAAGAAGTGAAATAAATAATAGTAAAGATTAATAAAACTAAAAGCTTGTTCTTTGAGAAGATAAACAAAATTGACAAACCTTTAGCCAGACTCATCAAGAAAAAAAGAGAGAAGAATCATTTTTTTTTTAAATTTCATTTCTTTTTTTTTTTTTTTTAATTTTAAAATCTTTAATTCTTACATGTGTTCCCAAACATGAACCCCCCTCCCACCTCCCTCCCCATAACATCTCTGTGGGTCATCCCCATGCACCAGCCCCAAGCATGCTGTATCCTGCATCAGACATAGACTGGCGATTCAATTCTTACATGATAGTATACATGTAAAATTCTTTTGATAAACAAATGTACTTTGATTCAAATTAGGCTTTTTGCTATAAAATTATTTAAAAGTGTTGATAAAAAATTCCTCAGATATTCATTGATGTTACTCAATAGCTCAATATTTTGTTTTGTTGTAATTTAATTTCACTTTAACTTGATTAACTGGCTTCTTTCCAGTACTTCCCACTAGGCACTCCTTATCACTCAATGTATGAATGTATTTTAATGTGTTTAACATTAAAATAAGACTCTCTATATTTTCTTCTCTCAGCACAAAGGCATCTTTATCTTGCCTTAACCAAAACCATCTTCCAAAATGGTAACTTCCTACATATCTCTTTTACGTAGAAGCTCTTTACTGGTTTCTCTGACTTTACTGAGAATTTTATGATTCATTTTATCTCTTCTTTTAGCATATCAATTGCATTTCTTTTTAAAAGTTTTTTTTTTGTTTTTGCATTGTTGTCCTAGAATTTACAATATACATTTTAAATAATTGTAAGTCCATTTTCCAATAGTATTATACTACCCGATATATTGTGAAGGTACCTTATAACAGTGTCCCCAGTTCTTTTCTCTGGTTCCTTGTGATATTACTGTCATTCATTTATTCTAGCCATATAATATAATGACTTATTGTTACTCATTGCTTTAAAAAATGATTCTATTTTCAATTATTTAGGGATAAGAAAAGTGAATTTTTTTTTTACTTTCTTTATTCACTCCTCACTGCTCTTCCTTTCTTCATGTAGATATAAGTTGCTAACCCTCATCAGGACTTCTTTAAAATTTCTTTTGGGGTGGCTCTTCTGGCAATGAATTTCCTCAGTTTTTCTTTTTCTGAAAAAGTGTTTATTTCTCTTTCACTTTTGAAGGATAATTTCCCTGAATGGAATTCTAGATAGACTTTTAAAAATTATTATTAGTGTAAGGATTTATGCTAATTAGACTGGAAAATGAGCTGTGCTTAACGTTTATCATAGAAATAGTTGGCTTGCCCTTCAAAGTTGTCTTCAGTCCTTGTTTTTGTCACCCGTGTTGACTTTGAGCTTCCCTAAGTACTTCTCCTCAGAGACCTTGTGTCTGACTGCATTCCCAGCTGTTATCCAGTGGATTACGTAAGCCTTGTTGTGATGCATAAGGTTCTGGAAGGCTATTATACATGATTGCTTTCCACCTTCCCAATCAGAGTCATGAAAGCCTTTCTTGGATCTTAGAGAATCCGGTGGACTTGTTGAACTTAAAGGCCACAAAATACGGGATTTCCCCTAAAGTTATGGTCCCTCAAAGTTTCTTGCTCTCATACTAGTCTGCACTTAGCCAACATTGAGTCTAAATTAAGGATTCACACCAGTTTATTGCTCCAGGGACTTTTCTTACAATAATTGGAACTTGACTGTGATTCTCTGAATGTTTGTCTTTCTAGATTTTAGTTTTGTTGTTTGTCCTGCTACCTCAGGTCTCTGACAAGTCCAAAAAGAAGAAATCTATTTATTGCCTTGTCCATTTTTTTCTTGTTGTAACCATGGTAATGACAACTTAGAGGTTCTTTACATGAAGGAATTTAAACCAGAAGCTGAGACTATTACTTTTTAACCTTCTTGAAACAAATTTTAAAAGTTCTTTTTCAATGGCAATATTCCCTAATGGTACTTATGGGCTTGGACATAGACCATTCAGGCTTCTCACATTTATTAACTTGTGGTCTTAAACTATTCACTTAGCTTCTCTTGTCTCAGGAATCTGATTCATAACAAGGGAACAAAGATAATAGTGCATATTTCTAGTGGCTTTTGAGTTGACTAAATAAGAAATGAAATATAATACAGCTACAATGCCTAACACAGTGGTTTCCAGATTATGTGAGATGAATAGATATAATTTTTAAAAATGCTTAGTTTTATTAATTTACACTGAACTGCATCACAATCTCAAGTTTGCATTGCTAGACCATTTTCAAAAAAACCTTATGTTATCCATGATGGTTATGTGGCTCACATGCATTGCATAAAAAAATCATAACATTATCCTAGGGCTATATCCTCATATCTAATGTCCCCCAATTTTTTTACCCCAGTTCCAATGAGCATTGATTTTGTGCACTGTTTGATATATATCTATCATGTAATATATCTTGGGTCTCTTTCACTTTTATAGCATCCTCTAAAGACTTTTCATATTCCTGTATAATTATGAAGTTATGCAACCTTATTGAGATTATATTCATGTAGTTTGAATATAGATGGAAAAGTGTTTAAGGGACAACAGCCCAGGGTTGATGACTTTTTTTTTCCAGTATTTTCCTAAGTTGTAAAGACTGGCCCTAAGTATTTGTGAGACCAAAAATTTAAGGTAGACATAGGAATATTACATTAACAGAGAGTTCTTTTTAAGGAACACATTTTTTCCTGTTATCAGTTTTCAACCGTACTAATTTAGTCATATGGAATAAGTTATTTGATGTCTTTGCCTGGTACACATATCATAAAATATTACTACTGAAAAAATATTTTTATGCAGAGCAACTTTATAATGTATATGATTTTCTTAATATGCACTAGTTGTAGATAGTTTTGTATTGGGCCTTAAAAATTTGTAATGTAGAGAGATTACAGGGGTATGAATAAAATATGTGGCTGAAATATACTCAATTAGAAAAATCTACCTTGATGAATATATAAAGACAAATTCTTTTTAAATTAAAAAAACATAATTATATATTTGATATACAGCTAGAAAATGTTACTAAACATTTGAATAAAGGTCTGGTGGAAGATTTTTGGTCATACTTCCTCTATGATTATATAATTAAAGCCATTTAAGTTTTCTGTTGAATTTTAAAGATCAAAGCATTTTTACATGGTTCACATATTTCCCCTTGTAAAAGGTAAAAATAATAAAGGTTTTGTAAATGATGCTGAATATTGGCTCACTTAGGTGATGACAAAATGTTTCATTAATAAAATTTAAAATATAAAAGTAAAAGAAAAATAAAAATTTATCTTTCAAATTAATGCTTTGTTTAATTGTAATGAGCCAATTAAAATACAAATGGAAGACATTTTAAAACAGGAAACACTTTACCTATGAATTTCAAAGGTTCAAAGTGGTCCTTGCTCTTTCACAAGCATTGTATCTTTTATTATTTTTTGTAACTCAGGATCATATTTGTCCCTGAGAATATCTATTAGTGTCAACAGAAAGGGGTTCTTAGCATTAAGCCTTCTCTTCTAAATGGTAAAAGATTATGTAGGCTTGATTTAGTACTTTGGACAAAGCTGAAGGCTTACTTTGCACATGGTTTCAGGATGAGAATGAAAAAAGATCGAGCAAGGATAAGTCACAGTTTTTACATAAACATAGAATACCTATAGACATATATATTGGTTTATTGTTTATTAGCTATAACATTTTGCTGAGTATGTGAAAGCATTGGAACAAAGTGATTTTAAAGGGTTTTATTTTTCTCAAAATGTTTGAGAAATTAAAGAAGCTCCTAATTGAAAAAAAGCTTTATTTTATGCAAATTACTCATTTTTAACAGTTTGAAACTTTAAATCACTTTAATTAAATGAATCTAATAATCCAGGGTAAAAATGTTAACTTATGAGTAAAATATTTCACTAAAGTAACCAAGTCTAATTATACAAGGGGAATCTAAACAAACATGATCATTTTACATAGATTCCATTGGAAATTGCCTAAACCACTTAGTTAAAGAAAAGCTGAACTATATAAACATAAACAAACTAACATTATATACCCCTACCCCAGCTTTATTTAGAACACTAACTGTTGCAGTTAGAGTATTGTTAAAATTGAACTAATAATACTAAAAATACAGGTGTGACAGCTATGAGAAAAGAGAAAATTAGTTTTCAACTTTGCAAACAACTGTTAGTATTTAATTGGTTATGCATTATGATATCAAGAATGAATAAAGAATTATCATACAAATGAATCCCAATATAATGAAGCTGCATCTGTAATCATTTATTTGATTTTCATTAAAAACCATTTGGTCTAATTTAAAGATGCTTCAGTGAGCATACATTTATTGGGATTCAAAATGTAGAGAAGCAAATAAAATGGTAAAATTGCACTGTTTTAAAGGGATGAATGGAGAAGGCAATGGCACCCCACTCCAGTACTCTTGCCTGTAAAATCCCATGGATGGAGGAGCCTGGTAAGCTGCAGTCCATGGGGTCGCTAAGAGTCGGACACGACTGAGAGACTTAGCAGCAGTAGCAGCAGCAAAGGGATGAATAAAAGATAAAATTTGATAGTGGAAATACCTTAGAACTTTATTTTTTGTATCATATAAATGACATTTAGAGTTGGAAGTGTTTTTGAAATCATTTATTCTTTTCTTGCAGAGTAAATGCCTCCAAGCCTAACAACTTAGCAGTGTCTCTAGATGTAAATACAGTTTGCATAGTCCCCTTTTCATGAATTTTCCACTAACTACACTGTGTAGTTTTTCTTTCTGAAAAAATTAATTGAATGTAATTCATTGAAAATAATTCACTGAATATAATTAAAATATCATTCTACTTTCTGTTGAATTCTATGGTTGTAATATTCATCTTCCTTCTGATCAGGATTGGTTCTAATTAGAAAGAAAGGTAGTTTAAGAATTTTTCAAGTGCAAATCTATTCTTTTTCAGAATCCTAAAGATCTTATTTTCAGACTGCCTTCAGTAAATAAAAAAATAGATAGAATTAGAAAACATGATTTAGTCTAATGTAATGTATCTAATGAAGTGATTTGAAAATGTCTAAAACTATTCATAATACTATATTCATAATTCATATTCAGAAGAACTGACTCATTGGAAAAGACCCTGATGCTGGGAAAGACTGAAGGCAGGAGGAGAAGGGGACGACAGAGGATGAGATGGTTGGATGGCATCACTGACTCAATGGACATGAGTATGAATAAGCTCCAGGGGTTGGTGATGGACAGGGCAGCCCTGCGTGCTGCAGTCCATGGGGTTGCAAAGAGTTGGACATGCTGCAATTCATGGGGTAGCAAAGAGTCGGACGCGACTGAGCGACTGAACTGAATTGAACTGAAGTGAGCGACTGAAGTGAATGAAGTGATTCATAATGCAAAGTGAGTGTTGTCACATGCAAAGAGTATTTATAGAGTAAAATTTTATTGCACCTTTTCAGAACTTCTTTATATTTAGAATAAATTTAAGTAAATGTTTCCTGTATTTCCATTAAATTCTCAATTGGCTCTCAGTTTTTCCCAACAAATTAAAAGATGAACAAGACTAGCATTAACTCAGAATTTTTAAATTACACCTCTAAATTATCCTGTTTTACAATAAAACCATTTACATCCATGATTAATATTTCCAAAGGGAATTGTAGAGATAAAATATTCTCTAATGTTTTAAGGACACACACACACTAACAAAAGCAATAATAACAAATGGTAAACAGAAATTCTCTCTCTCTCTTTTTTTTTTTTTTTTGAGATGCTAGACAAGAGTTTGTGATAGTCACGCCTGATAATGAGATCTCCACTTTTTTGAAGGTGAACAAATGAGCTTGAATGTGTTGCTGTTTCAATAAGAAGCAACAAATACTAAACAAAAACTAACTGGGATAGGAGCACAAGGGGGAACCAAGATTGAAATTCTGTTTATCTCTACTGCAACCTTACTAGAGTTGGATGGAGAAACTGGAAATTTGAGGTATACATTCAGCTCTCCCTTGCCTTTGCATGCCTCTCTTCTTCCTTATGCATGTCATTCTCAGTTTTCTAAGAACTGGCTTTCTTTGCAAGAGCCAGGAGATATCTGAATTATGGCTCAAAAAATTAATCACTGTAGCTCTCATTTTTTACAGAGACTAAGCGATGATCACTTCTGGAGAGAGATGTTTCTTGGTTAATTGAGTCAGATGCCTGCTCTGTTAATCATTTATGAAAAATGGGGTGAAGCTATGTGGTAAATATCTAACTTCTTGGAGGCATATCTTTGTCTACATGGAGTAGATAATTTCTAGATAATGAGTGATGGCTCCTGGACTTAACTGAAAAGAATATGTATCACGAGTATTTTTTTCCCACAGTTAGGAGCATAAAGTTCAATACAAAAACAATGTTAAAGAAATAATTTTGAATAGATAACTTTTTAGAATAATAAGTATCTTCCCAGGTGGTGTAAGTGGTAAAGAACCAAATAATAACTAATTTCTCACCTACCATTCTTTATTTGTGGAGGAATGTTTTGTTAAACATACAAATTTATGGAAGGACAATATATAATAATAATTCCACTTAATGAACTTATTCCAGGCTTCCCTGGTGGCTCAGACGGTAAAGCATCTGCCTGCAATATGGGAGACCCAGGATTGATCCCTGGGTCAGGAAGATCCTCTAGAAAAAGAAATGGAAACCCACTCCAGTACCCTTGCCTGGAAAATCCCATGGACAGAGGAGCCTGGCATGCTACAGTCCATGGGGTCACAAAGAGTCGGACACGACTGAGTGACTTCACTTTTCTCTATTCCATGTCAGACTAAAACTATATATGTCAGAGTACTACACATGTAATCAATTGAACCAGCCATATAATTGTTTTATTGAATGTCTCATTCATCAAGCACTGTCCAAAGATCTGAATTTAGCTACATGAAAAATTTAACTGAAACTGGTGAGAGTCCACAAAAGTAAATGAAGGGTGCCATGGAAAAGTAGGGGCAGGGAGTTGACCTTTTTTGATATAGTAATCTCATTACCTAGTGCTACAGATGAGTTATCTGACATTTAGCACTATTATTTCCTCAGTGTTCTGGAAGGGTACAACAGAGTCTGAATTAGAAGTCAAGTATTTCTGATTCAGAAGTTCTTGCTTTGTTATAAGGAGGAGATAACAAAATTTGGAAGTTGCTGTGATGCACACAAAATCAAACAAATGATTATTTCTGGCATAGACTAGACCTCAGTGTTTGCTGATTTTGAATCACATGATTTCTCTTGCTGTGCATTTCCTCTACAGAAACAGATGAAAAAATGCAGGAAGAGTGGGTTCAGCTTTCTTATGAACTAAATTACCAAGAAGTGCCAAATCAGTTTAGCTTTTGTTACTAGCAGAAACAGAAAAACCTCAAATTCACACTTTTCTTTGGATTTACATTTCTGAGAAAAAATCAGTTTCTTGTAAAAGTAATGCTAGCAGAGATGAAATATTTTCAATTTTACTAATGCAGAGACATTTAAGGGAAGAAAGCCTTGATGATATATTTTAAAAATAAGATTCATTTCAGTGTCATTTCACAAATAAAGTAAGAAATGTCTTTGTTTTTTAAAAAAAAAAACTCTTGATTTTGTATGTCTTTTACAATAAGAAATTGGCGTACTAACATCTGCCATTTTCATTGCTGAGCATAATCTAAAATTCAAATTACTGCATGAACTATGAAATACTTTTTCTCTTATTCTCTATGAAATAATTTAGATGTTAATTAGATATTTCTTATATAATTTCAGAATTTCGTATTTCTTTCTGCTTATTTTGGGTGAAGTTCTGTTTTAAATCCTTAAGATTGTTTATCTTAATAAATCACTTTAGAGCAACTTGGTAATAGCTACTTTGTGTGCTCACTCAATTGTGTCTGACTCTTTGTGACGCTGTAGACTGTATTCCGCCAGGCTCCTGTGTCCATGGAATTTCCTGGCAAGAATACTGGAGTGGGGTGTTACAAAGAGATGGATACCATAGAGAGACATTTATAAATAATCAAATATTAGAAACAGACAAAATAATCCAAACTTTTTCTTGAAAGGGTTTACTCTAATCTTTATTTACTATATTTCTTTTTTCCAAATAGCACTTTTCTGTCTTGTCTGAGGCTTTAAGTGAATTAGATAGTATGAAAAGTAGCCTTTGGAAGGTCAGCAATTTAATTTGTTGCTGTTTACTTTTACAGATTTGAACCATGTGCACTGTGAAACATATAAGCAAAAGTCGCTAAGCCAGTGGAGTAAACTCTCCTGAGGATGGGGAGAAGGTAGGTTCATTGGGTTTAGCTTCATTACACTTCACAGATAGTGAGTTTTTCTTTTGTTGTTGCTGTTATTTTTTACACAAATTGAAGATCTGTCGTAACTTTAGAGTTGTCAGATGATGGTAGCATTTTTTTTCTAGCAATAAAGCTTTTCTTTTTTTTTTTAGTTAAGGCATGTACATTTTTTTTTAATTTAATGCTTTTGCACATCCAATATACTACAGTACAGCATAATCATAACTTTTACATGCACTGGAAAACTAAACAAGTTTGTGTGACTTGTTTTGTTGTGCTATTCACTTTATTTCAGGGATCTGAAACCAAACATGAACTATTCTCTGAGGTGTGGCCAATTAAAATTGCTTGGGCTAAAAACTGGTGGCTCAGACAGTAATGGTACCCCACTCCACTACTCTTGCCTGGAAAATCCCATGGACAGAGGAGCCTGTGGGCTGTAGTCCATGGGTTCACTAAGAGTCGGACACGACTGAGCAACTTCACTTTCACTTTTCACTTTCATGTATTGGAGAAGGAAATGGCAGCCCACTCCAGCGTTCTTGCCTGGAGAACCCCAGAGTTGGGGGAGCCTGGTGGGCTGCCATCTATGGGGCCGCACAGAGTCGGAAACTACTGAAGTGACTTAGCAATAGCAGCAGCAGACAGTAAAGCATCTGTCTACAATGTGGGAGACCCGGGTTCAATCCCTGGGTTGGGAAGATCCCCTGGAAAAGGAAATGGCACCCCACCCCAGTACTATTGCCTGGAAAATCCCATGGACAGAGGAGCCTGGTAGGCTACAGTCCATGGTGTCGCAAAGAGTCGGACACGACTGAGCGACTTCATTTTCTTTCACTTGGGCTAAAAAACAAAAACAAAAAACATCCAACGGCAGCACTTACTAGCTCTGCAAATACAGGCAAATTAGTAGACCTCTCAGCAGCTAAGTTTCTTCACCTGGGATGCTGGGGTGCTACTACTGCCACCAATGTCTTTGTTGTTTCTTAATGGTTGGTTCTATAGTGGGAACTCGATGTTGTCAAAGCTGATAATACTTCATAATTTTTATTGCATAATTACACTCTCTGGATAGTTCTGTTTTCTATATTCATTGTTGCAGATTTCTTAACTTCTTTCAAAAGATTAGATACAGGTCCTATAATGAAATTCAAAAAAAGAAGGAAACATGTAGAGGTAGCTAGACATATGAATAAAATGTAAAGATCTGTATCATTAAATCAGTTTACCCATTGTACTTTCTCTTCTTTGGAAAAAGCTTTTCAGTTTCAGTTTTAAACCCTTTCAGTGAGATTTTGATTAACCATTGTGCCAAATGTATATTACATAAATAATAAGTTACACAAAAGTGATCATAACTGAAATTATAGCAAGGATTTATAGAGTCAAACAATCTGATATGTCTCTATATTTGCCTACATTACACATTTTCATTAATTGAATGAACTATGAGCTACATCTTCATATTATAAAAGAGAAAACTGCAGTTTGATTAACTATTACAGAGTAAGGGAAAATTATTAAATTTGAAACTGCTAGGATCCAAATACCTTTCCCTCTTTATTTATTTATATAAACATATTTCACAAGTTAGATCTGCATAAGTTGACAAACTCCCTTTTTATGTGTTTTGGATAAAAATAATAGAAGCTCTGTTTTATCATTTTTTAAGTACAATATCAAAATTCACACCTACTATGAAAAAGAAAGAGATAGATAACTACAGACAAAAACACAGAATCTTGAAACTAAGTTAATTATGCTAAGTATTTAATATTTTTGATTAGAAACATTGCCTTTATGAAAGTCATTGTTCAATTCAATTATTTAAAAACAAAAGAGTTTTAAGAAAATGGTCATATAAAAATTGTCTTAAATTACATTTTCTGGGAACCTGAATATTAGGAACATAAAACAGTGCATGATTTAGAATTCATCCTGATATGATGTTTATTTCAGTTTATTCAAATAAGTACCAAATGTTTTTAAAAGTAGATTCTTTTTATGCTAAGTTTGCATTTTACATAAAACTTGTGAATAAATCTGAAACTATTTTCAATGCTTTATTTTCATATAAATTCAGAAGTATTTTCCACATGATTATGAAGATAGATTTTTAGATTAACTTGTACTGAATTCTATTTAAATATAAATGTGCTAATGCATTTTAGCTTTGCAGCAATAGATTTTTAGAAATATAATTTCTGGATTTTTGCATTCTTAAAATTATGAATTGGTATTTCCCTAATAGATGCTTCAATTTAGTGAACTAATATGATTTGGCAATAAGAATTATGTAAATATTCTTGAACTTTGATGCTGTCACTTTTTATTGATATGTACATTAAAAGTGCTTGCTTTAGTGTCTTTCATACCATGTAATTTAGTTTTGTGCAAAACAGAATAAAATAACTTACCAGAAATAAAAACTATTTTTTACTTATATTTTATTTCAGGGGGGGATGGGCTAAGCTGGTGTCAGACTGTCACTCCCACCAAGAATACCACACAAGTGGGTTAGAACAGAAAATTATTTGTATTTATATAATGGTTCAGTGATGAAGAAATAAAAATTCAGTGGAAAGGCAAGAACCTCAAAGAGGTGCACTTAATTCTGTAGCCACCCCTGACACCAAAGGATTTGCCAATTTTGCTTATTCTCTGTGACTGAGAATCAAATTTGCAGTTGTATAGGGCTCTTGATGAAAGTGAAAGAGGAGAGTGAAAAAGTTGGCTTAAAGCTCGACATTCAGAAAATGAAGATCATTTCATCTGGTCCCATCACTTCATGGCAAATAGATGGGGAAACAGTGTCAGACTTTATTTTTTTGGGCTCCAAAATCACTGCAGATGGTGACTGCAGCCATGAAATTAAAAGACGCTTACTCCTTGGAAGAAAAGTTATGACCAACCTAGATAGCATATTCAAAAGCAGAGACTACCTTGCCACCAAAGTCTGTCTAAGTCAAGGCTATGGTTTTTCCAGTGGTCATGTATGGATGTGAGAGTTGGACCGTGAAGAAAGCTGAGCGCCAAAGAATTGATGCTTTTGAACTGTGGTGTTGGGGAAGACTCTTGAGAGTCCCTTGGACTGCAAGGAGATCCAACCAGTCCATTCGGAAGGAGATCAGTCCTGGGATTTCTTTGGAGGGAATGATGCTGAAGCTGAAACTCCAGTATTTTGGTTAACTCATGAGAACAGTTGACTCATTGGAAAAGACTCTGATGCTGGGAGGGATTGGGGGCAGGAGGAGAAGGGGACGACAGAGGATGAGATGGCTGGATGGCATCACTGACTCTATGGGCATGAGTCTGAGTGAACTCCGGGAGTTGGTGATGGACAGGGAGGCCTGGTGTGCTGCGATACATGGGGTCGCAAAGAGTAGGACACGACTGAGCGACTGAACTGAACTGAACTGAGGGCTGTTGAAGGGGACACAGATAAAGAGCTTTTTGAAGACCTTGGCACATACCTGGAATGTGATTAAAGATTACATCTCATGAGGCTATTCTGAGGGCAATGATTTCTGGAATGTGCTGTGTACAAAGATTCTCAATTATTATGACACAACCAAATGACATGAGGATGTGGACATATGAAAGAAGAGTATTCATTGCAATCTCAGAAGCAGAAACTCGTGGGGCAGGGATGGGGGGAAAGCTTCTCTCTATATTAAGTGGGAGAGTGAAAGGTTTGGAGAAGAATGAAGGCTCAGACAGAATGGCATTGCACTGGAGTGTTCATGGATCCTCTGCCCAGCAAAGAAGAATAGGAAAAACAACTCAGCCTGATCTTATAAGAGTTTTATTAAGATATAATTTACATACATACAATTCATTCAATTACATTGTACAGTTCAACAGTTTCAGTATTTCACATAATTGTGTAACCTATACCACAAATTGCACTCATCTCACACGCTAGCAAAGTAATGCTCAAAATTCTCCAAACCAGGCTTCAACAGTATGTGAACCATGAACTTCCAGATGTTCAAGCTGGATTTAGAAAAGGCAGAGGGCCAGAGATTAAATTGCCAACATCCGTTGGATCATCAAAAAACCAAGAGAGTTCCAGAAAAACATCAACTGCTTTATTGACTATGCCAAAGCCTTTGACTGTGTAGATCACAACAAATTGTGGAAAATTCTGAAGGAGATGGAAATACCAGACCACCTGACCTCCTGAGAAACCTGTATGCAGGTCAAGAAACAACAGTTAGAATTGGTCATGGAACAACAGACTGATTCCTAATTTGGAAAGGAGTATGTCAAGGCTGTATATTGTCACCCTGCTTATTTAACGTATATGCAGAGTACATCATGAGAAACACTGGGCTGATGAAGCACAAGCTGGAATTGAGATTGCTGGGAGAAATATCAATATACTCATATATGCAGATGATTACCACACTTAAGGCAGGAAGTGAAGAAGAACTAAAGAGCCTCTTGATGAAAGTCAAAGAACAGTGAAAAAGCTGACTTAAAGCTCAACATTCAGAAAACAAAAATCATGGCATCTGGTCTCATCATTTCATGGCAACTGGATGGGGAAACAATGGAAACATTGACAAACTTTATCTTCTGGGGCTTCAAAATCACTGCAGATGGTGACTGCGGCCATGAAATTAAAAGATGCTTGCTCCTTGGAAGGAAGTTATGACCAACCTAGACAGCATAATAAAAAGGAGAGACATTACTTTGCCAACAAAGGTCCATCTAGTCAAGACTATGGTTTTTCCAGTAGTCATGTATGGATGTGAGAGTTGGACTATAAGGAAAGTTGAGCACCAAAGAATTGATGCTTTTGAACTGTGGTGTTGGAGAAGACTCTTAAGAGTCCCTTGGACTACAAGGACATCCAGCCAGTCCATCCTAAAGGAAATCAGTCCTGAATAGTCATTGGAAGGATTGATGCTAAAGCTGAAGCTTCAATACTTTGGTCACCTGATGGGAAGAACTGACTCACTGGAAAAGACCCTGATGCTGGGAAAGGGAAGAGAAGGGGATGACAGAGGATGAGATGGTTGGATGGCATCACTGACTCAACGGACATGAGTTTGAGTAAACACTGAGAGTCGGTGATGAACAGGGAGGCCTGGCGTGCTGCAGTCCATGGGGTTGCAAAGGGTTGGACACGACTGAGTAACTGAACTGAACTGACATCACAAATAATTCTGACATCATTTAGTCACAACCAGTGTCTCAAGTGGAGAAGGAAATGGCAATCCACTCCAGTATTCTTGCCTGCAAAATCCCATGGATTGAGAAGCCTGTGGGATACAGTCCATGGGGTCACAAAGAGTTGGACATGACTGAGCATTTACAAAATGTCTCAAGATATAACTAAATAACATATATACAAATCACTCAATAAATTATGCTTCTCCTTAAATAGTGCTTATTTACTGTTGCTCAATAATAGCCACATATTATTATTCAAGTAAATTGTAAGTGACAGAAATTGTGTGAACTGTCCCAACAGTGATCTGAACCTGTGACTGTCGCAGTCATTAAATTTGGAACAGAGTTGTTGACCTGCCTCAAATACTGTTCAGTAAAACATCAAATCTAAGGAACTAGCTAAATTGACAGCATATCCATGGACAAAGTGGCTGAATACTAAGAATTATTCTACCACCAGAGGTGAAAGATGAGACAGCCACTCAGGTTCTCATATATCTTCCTAACAATCCAAGAGTCTCTTCTGACCTGTCCCTTAACATGCTAGAGATAAAAGCTTTCCCAGTGCTTTTTCTCAACAAAGCTCTCTGGTCTTTCAATTTCAAATGTGAGAAGAGACAAATGCAGCTGCCCACATTCAATGTCTATGGCTTAAAATGTTTGACACCTTCTTTAGAGCACTGGCTACTGAAAAATCTCAGTGGAATGTAGGACACAAGATTACCTAAATTTCAGTGCAGTTAGGATTCTGTGTGATTGCATGCTTGTACAATGTTTTTTCAGGGACACGTGTCTTCTTCTTATGGTTTCTAAGAATTTGTTGTTCTAACAGAGAAAACAAGCAAATATGTGAAGGAATATTATTTAGTGATTGCCAGGTCTAAGCTCATTTTTCAGTGTGACTTTCCAAAAATGGCCCAAAAAACCACAGGAAGAAGAATAGTTAAAATTGAGTTTAAGGAAAATTTCTGGAATTGTGGTGTAAGGAGCTCCATAAATGATTTTTGCAGTGAAACTACAATAATGGGTGAACATTATAAAAGAACAGCCAGTTAAGATCAGGGAAATTATCCTAATGACAGAAGAGAGGTGCATACTATAGACACAGATCACAAATGGGATACATTGAAGGGATACACTGAAGATATACATGGGTTTCTTAGTGATCCCAGAAGAAGAGGAAATATTTTACTTTGAGTGTGAGTCTCACTGAGCTCTGTCAGTGAGCTAAGTATTTTATGTATTATTTATTTACATATTTTTGGCTGCACGGGGTCTTTGTTGCTGTGTGTGGGCTTTCTCTAGTTGTGATTTGTGGGGGCTACTCTCTAGCTGCGGTGCATGGGCTTCAGATTTCTGTGGCTTCTCTTGCTGAGGAGCATGGACTCTAGCATCTCAGGCTTCAGCAGCTGTGGCATGCAGGCTCAGTAGCTGTGGTGCCCGGGTATAGTTGCCCAGCGGTATGCGGGATCTTCCTGGACCAACAATAGAACCCATGTTTCCTGCATTGGCAGGCAGATTCTTATCCAGGGAAGTTCTAGCTATTTTTAATACATGGTGTTTAATTGATATCTCACAAAAGCTCCAAGAAGTTACTACAAGTTAGTTCATTTCATAAATTTCACTTGAAGAGAAAGATCAATTCATTCACTGCTAGCTGTATTTATTGATTATTCTCTATATGCCAGATCCAACCAGTCCATCCTAAAGGAAATCAGTCGTAAATATTCATTGGAAGGACTGATGTTGAAGCTGAAACTCCAATACTTTGGCCACATGATGCGAAGAACTGACTCATGTGAAAAGACCCTGATGCTCGGAAAGATTGAAGGTGGGAGGAGAAGGGGACGACAGAGGATGAGATGGTTGGATGGCATCACTGAATCAATGAACATGAGTTTGAACAAGCTCTGGGAGTTGGTGATGGACAGGGAGGCCTGGTGTGCTGCAGTCCATGGGGTCACAAAAAGTTGGACACGACTGAGCGACTGAACTGAACTGAAGTGAACTGAAGTGAACTGACTGAAATTCAAACCCCCATGTTCTGACTTAAGAACCTATATTCTCAATGTCTCTGCCATGCTGTCAACATGTAAAAAAGAAACAGAACAAGCAATTTTGGCACTGTGAGAAGTATACAGAGAAAGTATTTATCAAGAAGAGACACTAAGGTTGAGGCATGTTGAGCTATGAGGAGGTTGTATTAAGTTGCTTTAGTCATGTCCAACTCATCGCGAACCTGTGGACCTTAGCCTGCCAGACTCCTCTGTCCACGGGATTCTCCAGGCAAGAATACAGGAGTAGGTTGCGGTGCGATGTGCCATGGGGTCTTTCCAACCCAGGGATCGAACCTGCGTCTCCTGCATTGGCAGGTCGGTTCTTTACCACTAGCCCCACCGTCTAGTGGTTACTTAATAGAAGAGAGAAGAGAAATTGAGTAAAGATTTATCACACACACACAGAGGAAGTTAATAATCAGTTTTAAAGAATCAGATGAAGGTCATACCTCAGTTGGTAATTTCTAACTACTTTTCTAATACTTCTTTGATTTAACTTCACTTATTTTTCATTATTTCTGTGATTCTTTTTTAACTCCGAGTGTGAGAAAAGTTAGTAAACTGATATAGGAGATATCTATTATTTCCATTCAGTATCTGTAATGAAGCTGTATTGGTCTGTTTAGAGGTTTTCAGTAAAAGCCATTAGCCATTGTGAACTAGTGAATTGGGGAAAAAAGAAATGTGTTCATCTGATGAAAACACTTGGTAAGTAATCTGTCTTTTTACTCCACATAAAGACAAGATTGCTGAACCTGAAACTGATTTTATATTGCAACTTTATGTAATGAATATATTATTTTATGACTTTTCATTTTGTCTTTCTAAAAGAACATCATTTTTTTTTTTTGTAAATCTCTAAAGAACTCTAATTAATGAATGAAACTACTTGCTTGTCTGCCTTTATAACATTGCCTTAAAAGTAAACCCTTTTGGGAAATAAATAGTTTATACATAGACGTTAAAATGAGCCATTATACAATATTTACATTTTCTCTAATTTTGAAGCACATGCAAATAAGTGTGATTAAACAGGAAATAATTAAAGATGTGATAAAATAGTAACAAAATATTTATGTACCAGATGTTTTCCCAAGCTTTTGGATTTATATTTGAACAATATTTTAAAACAATCTATAATTAGGAAAAAAAAAAACTCTATTAAAAGTACATACTCATTTATATAGATATGGTCATGTTGTTAATAGCAGTTTAAATAAGTAGATTTGAAAAGAACAAAATTCTTGGTATCTAATTTGAGATGGGAAGACTCTGACATATAGTTTTTCACTCACACACTGTATCTAAAAACACTTTGGGCTAATAAGCAATGTTATATTAATGAAGTATTCACAAAAATGTGGTTTTGAAGGTAGGTCGCCCAGGCTTTCCTGATAGCTCTGTTGGTAAAGAATCCACCTACAATGCAGAAGACCCCAGTTCAATTCCTGGGTCAGGAAGATCCGCTGGAGAAGGGATAGGCTACCCACTCCAGTGTTCTCGGGCTTCCCTTGTGTCTCAGCTGATGAAGAATCCTTTGCAATGCAGGAGACCTGGGTTCAGTCCCTGGGTGGGGAATATCCCCTGGAGAAGGGAAAGGCTACCCACTCCAATATTCTGGTCTGGAGAATTCCATGGACTGTAAAGTCCATGGGGTCGCAAAGAGTTGGACATGACTGAGCGACTTTCACTTCACTTGACACATTTGGGCTTTCCTGGTGGTTCAGTGGTAAAGAATCTGCCTGCAATGCAGGAGATGAGGATTCAATCCCTGGGTTGGGAAAACCCCCTAGAGAAGGAAATGGCAACCCACTCCAGTATTCTTGCCTAGAGAATTTCAGGGAGAGAGAAACCTGATGGGCTACATGGGGTCACAAAAGAGTTGGGCATAACTAAGCAACTAACAACAATGACAACTTGGCACATTTGAATCACAGAACTGAACCTGTAGACCTTTCCTTCTGTCTCTGTTTCTGCATGTTCAACCTCCTGAGCAATTATGGCAAATTATCCACTTCCTGCTCTTCGTCTCTGAGCTGTTGTGTATTCTGCTGCCTTGGCGTAGAGTGCCCTTTTCAATCTCTTCTTTTCCTCACACTAGTGCCTCTTATGTTGTTTTATATTTTAGATCCAAACTCACTTACTTTGGACTTTTCATTGTTCTTCCTTTTCTCATATATCATTTTATCGCATTTTCTATAGTATAACTTTTTCTGTGAAATTGTGACATTTATTTACATGCATATTTTCCCCAGGACTACCTTAGAATAAAGGGAACACGTTCTAATCATCTGTTTATCCTTCATTGCTGGGGCAGTAATTAGAATGTCGTGTTTAATCAATGTTTGCAGAAGGAAGTAAGGATGAGTAGCTGTGTACAAGGCAGACAAAGTAGGGCTGCGGGGTTCCAGGCATGGGAGTAGTGTACGCATGGGTGAAGAAACACAAGAGGGCGCATGTGTCTTGGCAACAGTGACTTACCCAGTGTGCATGGAGCAAGAATGCTGAAGAGGAGGGGCTTAAAAGGGAAAATAGGACTCTCGACTGTGAAGGGCCTTTCTACTTTGCCAAAAAGTATTTTGGTGTCCTGCAGACCAAGAGGAGACCTGGAAAGATTTAAGCCAGGAGATGAGATGATCAAGTCAGTATTTTGAAGAGAGAATCAGTTGGTGGTATGATGATGAACTTTTATCTCTAAGATGTGGAATTAGAAAGGCTGATAACAAGTGATGTTTTTGTGAAAGAGGAACAAAGTTAATTGAGAAGACATGTTGAAGATGGAATCACAAGATCTCAAGAGGGTATGTTGTCTAGAAATTATTTTCAGTGGAGTCTTTTTGATGTGGTCAGATGGAATGTTGTCCTGTATTAGCAATGCCTACTGTGATTTTCAGTAAAATAATGAGATATTATTGTTGGACAGGGCTATGTGCCTGGTTGGACAGCCCATATCAAGGGGAAAACTATAGTAGCTGTCCTCCACCACCAATCACTGCTCTCCAAAATCTGGATCCTCTTTTTGGGAAAGATGGTGAGTAAAATTCAGTTGGACACTGGAGTTTTCAGATGAATTCAACGGTCTTTTATTTTCAATTTGTGGAGTAATTAAGATGTTATCACTATATTTAGGGCTTTGCCTTGAAATAGCCTTAATAGATCTGTTCATTAATGTATTCAAATGCAGCAAATTATCTTTTTCTTATATCTTAGTGAATTATTTTTTTAATTAATTTTTATTGAATGTAGTTGTTTTACAATGTGTTAATTTCTACTGTACAGCAAAGTGAATCAACTATAGGTATATTTAAATCCCCTCTTTTTTGGATTTCCTTCCCATTCAGATCATCACAGAGCATTGAGCAGAGTTCCCTGAAGTATATAGTAGGTTCTCATTAATGATCTATTTTATACATAGTATCAATAGTGTATATATATCAATCCCAATCTCCCAATTTATCCCACCACCAAATTATCTTTTATAAAAATAAAATATGTATCCTTGAAGGAGGATTATTATTATTTAACTTATATGCAGAGTACATCATGAGAAATGCCTGGCTGGATGAAGTACAAGCTAGAATTAAGATCGCCAGGAGAAATATCAGTAACCTCAGATATGCAGATGACACCACCCTTATGACAGAAAATGAGGAAGAACTAAAGAGCTTCTTGATAAAAGTGAAAGAGGAGAGTGAAAAAGTTGGCTTAAAGCTTGACATTCAGAAAACGAAGATCATGGCATCTGGTCCCATCACTTCATGGCAAATAGATGGGGAAATAATGAAAATAGTGACAGACTTTATTTTGGGGGCTCCAAAATCATTGCAGATGGTGACTACAGCTATGAAATTAAGATGCTTAGTCCTTGGAAGGAAAGTTTGACCAACCTAGACAGCTTATTAAAAAGCAGAGACATTACTTTGCCAACAGAGGTCCATCTAGTCAAGGCTATTGGTTTTCCATAGTAGTCATGTATGGATGTGAGAGTTGGACTATAAAGAAAGCTGAGCACCAAATAATTAATGCCTTTGAACTGTGGTGTTGGAGAAGACTCTTGAGAGTCCCTTGGACTGCAAGGAGATCCAACCAGTCCATCTTCAAGGAAATCAGTTCTGAATAGTCATTGCAAGGGCTGATGTTGAAGCTAAAACTCCAATACTTTGGCCACCTGATTCAAAGAACTGGCTCATTTGAAAAGACCCTGATGCTGGGAAAGATTGAGGGTGAGAGGAGAAGGGGACGACAGAGGATGAGACGGTTGGATGGCATCACCAACTCAATGGACATGCTGCTGCTGCTGCCAAGTTGCTTCAGTCATGTCTGAACCTGTGCAACCCCATAGATGGCAGCCCACCAGGCTCCCCTGTCCCTGGGATTCTCCAGGCAAAAACACTGGAGTGGGTTGCCATTTGCTTCTCCAATGCATGAAAGTGAAAAGTGAAAGTGCAGTCTCTCAGTTGTGTCTGACTCTTTGCGACCCCATGGACTGCAGCCCACCAGGCTCCTCCATCCATGGGATTTTCCAGGCAAGAGTATCAGAGTGGGTTGCATAAATTCCAGGAGTTGGTGATGGACAGGGAGGCCTGGCGTGCTGCAGTCCATGGGGTCACAAAGAGTCAGACATGACTGAGCGACTGAACTGAACTGAACTGATCCTTGAAGGAATGACCACACTTCATATTTCTAGTCCTAAGTAACTGGCATACAGTAAGAAATTTTTTAATAAATGCTTGCTGAATGAATAAATGATTGAAAGGCCATTTGCTGAATGAACGAAAGTCGAATTCTTCATTTGCCAACAAATGTCCACATAGTCAAGGCTATGGTTTTCTAGTGATCATGTATGGATGTGAGAATTGAACTGTAAAGAAAGCTGAATGCCGAAGAATTGATGCTTTTGAATTGTGCTGTTGGAGAAGACTCTTGAGAGTCCCTTGGACTGCAAGGAGATATCCAACCAGTCCATTCTGAAGGAGATCAGCCCTGGGATCTCTTTGGAAGGAATGATGCTAAAGCTGAAACTCCAGTACTTTGGCCACCTCATGCGAAGAGTTGACTCATTGGAAAAGACTGTGATGCTGGGAGGGATTGGGGGCAGGAGGAGAAGGGGACGACCGAGGATGAGATGGCTGGATGGCACCACAGACTCGATGGACGTGAGTCTGAGTGAACTCCGGGAGTTGATGATGGACAGGGAGGCCTGGCGTGCTGCGGTTCATGGGGTTGCAAAGAGTCGGACACGACTGAGTGACTGACCTGAACTGAACTGAAGGCCTCTCTTCTTGGCTTGCAGACGGCTGGCTCCTGAGTGTCTTCACCCTTTTGTGCTTGTGTGTGTGCATCTTTTGTATCTCTTTTTATATATTTTTATCCAAATTTCTTTTTCTTATAAGGACATCAGTTATATTGGGTTAGGACTCACTCTAAAGACTTCATTTTAATTCAACCACCTCTTTAGAGACCTTATGTTTCAATAGAGCTATATTCTGAGATACTGAGAATTAGGACTTCAGCATATGAAATTAGTCCACACAGTTTTACCTTGTAATAGGTAAGACATAAGATTTGGGCTGTCTAAATGGAGCAAGGGTCTCAGAATTTCAGACTCTCAAATTAAACCTAGAATGGATAGATATTTATTTTAGGCAAACAATAATGCTTACCTAAATATTTAAATATTAAAAATGTGCTGCTAAATGTATGGAAATGAAAATATGTTTTCTACAGCTTTCCCCCTCATTGTATCTGCTGTCATAATCATTTCCACAGTTCACAACTGAGATGCCATAAACAAAAGCAATCAGGAGTTTATAAAAGCATAAATGCCTACAGCAGATAAGTACACAATACATCAGAAGCTAATTTTAATGCAAATGGCTTTGCATGAGGAATGAGGGCAGTGTGCTGTCTATGAAGTATGTCTACAAAACGAAACAAGACAAATAAAAACCACTCTTCAGCAGCCTTTCTCCAGGACACTCACCTGCATACTTCCATCAGGGGAGGAGCAGGACTTTGTTCTCAAATAAATAGATATTTCCTCTAGATATGGATTCATCTTCCTGCCCTGCAATGTTTCTGCCAAACCCATCATCTGTGACATTAAGGAATGTTTCATTCCCCATCATGAAATTCAGTACAACATAGCTTCCGTACCAAGAAATCTGTTTTATAACACACAAAGTGGAGAAATGCTCAAGAAATTAATTGTTCTTGTGATCCCCATCACTCTGGAGCAACTGGCCTGATATGTTGGCGCTATGGCCTTCTGAAATGCCAACTGGATGCTTAAATCTTTTGGGGCTGGGGTAATGTCTTCCAGGATGTGATATATGGTCTATATGAGCAACCAACATATGGTTTTATTTCCTTCATAATCAGAACTCATGATTCAGGAAATAAAAGAAGAAAGAGAAGTGACTTTTCCACTATTACTCTGAGAGATACACTGACATCATTATTGCTGCCCATTCTCAAAACTTGTGGGCTCTGCATGCCTTGGTTCCCAAGGGAGAAATATTTTAACTAAGATCTACATCAGTAGTTCCATTAAACTCACAGTTTAAACCAGCACTCAGTTTCTTTGGGCTCCTAATATTGGTGAATCAATAGGCAGAAGAGTATTGGTGTTCTGGCCTAGGTAATTGATCTCTATTAGAAAAAATAAATTGTGTTAAGACACAATGGGGTAAAAACTGCAGAAGGTCCTCAGAAATGCTTCTTTGTATTCCCTACCCAGTGATTAAAGTCACTGGAAAAAAATGCAAATTATTTAACACAGGAGGGAGCCTCACGACCTCAACTAAAAGCATAACTAGCCAAAGATTTTTGCTGAAGGCAGAGGTGGTAGAACAATGTTGCTAGAGATATTGATTGTGATCACGTGACCAATGGCAAACCTGAGAAGTGTTAATAGTTGTGGATAGCTTTTCTCACTTTGATATGTATGTATATACTTGTGTAATACGTTAGCTTTTAAAATCTTTTCCTCTTCAATTCAGTTCAGTTCAGTCGCTCAGTCGTGTCCGACTCTTTGCGACCCCATGAATCGTAGTACGCCAGGCCTCCCTGTCCATCACCATCTCCACCTAATATAAGAAGGATGCATAATAGTCATTTATTTGATTTACAAGATATCAAAGAGAAAATGTGACTATGTAGAAGAGAAATGCCCACTTAAAGATAGATAAAGCGGTTTTGTATCTTATTTTGAGGAGAAGGTCGTACAGAAGACAGTTGCATTATGTTATATGGAAACAATTTTGCTATTGTTTTATTTAGAAATTATGATAAGTATGATTAATAAAGATGTCTAGAAATGTTAAGTTGACAAGGGGTAAATTGTAGTGGAATTGTATTGTGTCAACTTAGCCAAAAGTAGAAGTATATTTCCCAGAAATCCTTTCCTTTATCATTCTGAGTTAGTTTTAGCCAGATTTCTTTGTGAAAACTGGAAGAGAGTAGTGAAATAACAGTTGTATTTTTTTTTTTTTTTTAACTCTCCTGAGGTCAAAGCAGGTTACTGGGCACGAGGCAGTTTATACATGTTATCACTTATGTGCAAGTTTCAATCTGTCCACATGGATTTCACCTACCCTTGAAATTGTCTTAGACTTGCTGTCTCCATGGGATGTCCATCTTCCCTTCCTTATTGCCCATCCAGCTGACTTCAGGCTATAGCACCAGACAGAGTAAACAACTTCCCAAAGGCTATTCAACTAGCTTCCTAAATGTTGTAAGGTCCAATCCCAATAACTCTTTGTCTGAATGTGTTACAGTAGTTCTTCTTCTGTGATTGAACTCTGATAAAATTAGTGAAGCTCTAGAGAGTAGGAGAAAGCTTTCTTGCTTTTTTTTTTTTTTTCAATCTATCATAGTATTCTTTTGCAATCATGGAAAACAGAAGTTAAATGTCTATGTGTGTATCAACTTATTATTCTCACACACTAGATGGCTATTCCCTACCCACTATATATAATCAATTTTAAGACAGCAAAATACTATGAGCTTTGTCATTATTCAGCCAAATATGACACTTTAAACAGCTGTGGGAGATGCATTTTAACTAGAATTGATAAAAGCCAATTACTTCATTTAATTAAAAAACCATAAATCTTCTCTCACCATTTTCAAAAATATGTATAATTACTCTATGAATCATCAGTTCTACTGTTTTAAAATGGTTTCTAATTTCGAAAGTTACTTTACCCTTTAAATGCTTGTAAGACTAGTTCCCATTTAAATAATCGGTCTTTTCATTTCATTTTGAAGAACAAATAGGTCTGCAGATTTCTATTCTGATTCTGCTTATTCTTACAACAAAGCATTTTCAACATGTTGATTTATTTTCTCCTCTCTAAATAGGTCCTCCTGGGTAAAAGTGCTGTTACTGACCAGATTAATGCATCAAAAGAAAAATATGGCTTTGGCAACTGACAGCAGTTATCTCTTCCAGCTCAAGATTATATTTCCTTCCAGAACTGAATTACTCTGAGAACAGATGCACAGCCAGCCAATAAATGACATGCTATGCATTTCTTATCTTATAAGATCATAAATATTTTAATTTTCAACTCTTGGGCAAGAGTTGAACTCTGTGCACTTGTCAATGTTGCTGTTGTTGTATGGGAGATATACAAGTCAAATAAAATAATGTTAAAATACAGGGGAAGATAATTATAATGTCATACTCTATGAAATAATAAAATGAAAAAACACAATTATATATGGCATTATGGCAATGTACAGAAGCCACCTTTATAATCAAAGAATATTTTATATTAGGGAATATGCCTTTATATGTTTTAGAAATTTATCTTTTGTCATATATCTAAATGGGCAAAAATTCAAATTGTAATTGCAGCAAATAAATAAAGCATTTGAGAGACTAAGATTCAAATTTAGATTCTAATGTTTGTTCATCCATTCACTGAAAACAAGATTATCATAATATAGGCAAAGAATGAGAGCATAATCAACTATTGAGTCTTTATTAAAGTTATATAACCTCTTTAAGGACGTAATCTTTTCAAAATGACCATCATTCTGCAGTTACCTGCACTTCCAAATATATCATATTTAGGTTCAACAACATACTGTCAATGAGGTCACATATTTAACACAATCATTGAACCTACTTTCTAAAGTTGTCCTTTTGAATACATCCAGACTAAAGAATTTTTAAGGATACCCAGAATGTTTAGGAAATGAATAGCAATGTAATTTGTAGTCCATTAAATTTAAAATTATTTTTTAAAGAAAATGAGCCTTACTTCCTTGAATAGTTATATATGATAGTTCTTTTGGATGCATACCAACACATCTTCCATCTGTCGTATATTGAGGACATTACAATTAAGAGGGATTCAACAGTAATTTTACTAACTTTATATGCAATTCCTCAAACTATAAAAATGGAGTGTAAAATTTATTACTAATAAGAGTATTCTAAAAATGAAGATTGTGGAGAAAATAAATACAGATATAACAAGAGAGTGGCATTAAGAAAAACCAAAATTGAGGCAAAACAAAAGAATAAAAATAATAATAATGTACCTAGCAATTTTATCTCATCTTAGTTTACTGAAGTTAAATGCAGTCACCAAAGGAATGTCCAGTGAGAAGGAGAGTTAAAACTAAAATTTTTCAACTGTCAATCATGTTTGACTTCCAAGTTTATATGATTAACTGTCTTATTACATTTATTCTTCTAATTCTAAAGCTGGACTTAACTTGATAGTAAAATTAATTCTATTGATATAAACTTTTCAAAAATTCCTGAATACTGAACTTCTGCTCATTCTTAACAGATCTGATGACTACATGAAAATATTATGCGTTTCCCCTGGGAAATGTGTAGAATTCTAGTACTGAGAATCCAATTAAGATACTACTTTCTTCTGCAACAGCACTAGAATCCAACATGTTTTACTCTCTTAAATCAGTTTGTACAAATAGACACAGAGATAGTCTAAATGGAAATTCAGGCTGAAAAAGAAGCATGCAACCAGGACATCTAACAGAGCAAAAAATCCAAGACAGGAAAAAAAAAAAAAAGCTCAATATATGGAAGAATTTGCCACCAGTGGCTCAGGGGTAAAGAATCTGCCTGCAATGCAGGAGACATGGGTTCCATCCTTGGGTCAGAAAGATCGCCTGGAGGAGGTGGCAACCCATTCCAGTATTCTTGCTGGGAAAATCTCATGGACTGAGGAACCTGGTGGGGTACAGTCCACAGGGTCACAAGGAGCTGGACATGACTGAGTGACTGAGCACATATGGAGGAACTTAAAAGAGAGGAAAATGGTAATACAGGAGGCAGAACTGCACTTTCAAATAAGCATCATAATTGTAATAACCAGCACCGAATATTTCCTATATGACCAGTACTTTTATATGACAGTATATGTTTCAACTTCAATTCAGTTATTTATATATTTCAACTTTAATTGGGTTACATGAAAGAGTAAACCATAGTCATAAAATGCGAACTATAAAGTAAGACAAAATAGGGTTAATCGCTCAGTAGTGTCGGACTCTTTGTGACCCTATGGACTGTGGCCCACCAGGCTTCTCTCTTCATGGAATTTTCCAGGCAAGAATACTGGAGTGGGTTGCCATTTCTTTCCCCAGGGGGTCTTTCTGACCCAGGGATTGAACCCAGGCCTCCTGCATTGCAGGCAGATTCTTTACCCTCTGAGCCACCAGGGAAGTCAGTCAGACATGACTGAGTGACTAACACACTATGACATAAACAAATAAAAATTATAACTCTCAAAAATAAAAACTGTTCTTGAAATTAAGAACAAAAGATCAGGATGAACTGAGAAGATTATTAATTAGGTTCTGGAAGATCTTGTTACAGAATAGAACAAGAAAGCACCACCAGATGGAGAAAGAACTGGGGAATATGAAAGATAAGTTGTGAAATATGGATGATACATTAAATAATTCCAACATCTAACTAACAGGAGGACCAGAAGGAATACGTATAATAACATACATAGGCAATAAAGCAGATAATCTTTAGAACTGAAGAAAGACACTTTGATGAAAAGATATACCTCTTGTATTGAGGACAAATTTAAAAACAAACTAGAAAATGTAGACATAATGACAAATAGTAATTGCATTAAAAATAAAAATATAAACTTAAATTTCCAGAAAAATAGGAAAGTAGGGTTACTGGAGTTAAGATGGCAATGGAACAATATCTTCAAGCAGAAGAAATGCAAAGGCCCAGAGATAAAAATGGAGAAAATTTACAGCCTTAAATTAATGTATTAAGAATTGAAAGATTAAATATGAGTGAATGATATTTTCATATTACATTAGCAAACTAACAAAATGAGTCTGTGCAAAGTGTAAGAAAGGATTAAAAGAGAAAAATATAAATTTACATAATAAAAAATGAAGGAATAGAGTTAATAAGAACAGAAGCTTTAAAAAGGATAAATTAATGACATATACAAACTTTGAAAGTATGACAAAGAAGAGATAAAGAACAAATAATTTTAGAAACATAAGTATGAAATAAAGACAGACACAAAGAAGATTAAAACAATTCCAATAAAGAACTATAGGCAATTTAATCTAATTCATTTTTAGGAAAGACATATGACAAAATACTCTCAGTCTAGAAGAAGAGAAGTAGAATAAAAGTGGAATCAAATCCGTAATGTCCTGAGACACTGAAATGTGGGACGAATATCCATCAGCCCGGAACAGTGTTATTTATTTAAATCTCAAATCAAATATCAAATTCTCTGAGAGTTTTCTGATCTTAATGAAACTGATTGCCTAATCTTACTTTGTCACCCCACTGTTTCTTTTTCATTGCTCTTATCAATGCTTGTGAAATTGTATGATGCTATTTTATTCTTGGAGTTGATAAATGCTACTCAGTAAATCATTCATTATCCAATGAATTGACTGACCAGTGGATTCATTAATTCCATTTTATGTTTTCTGATTTATTTTTGTTGTTATTTTTTTCTCTCTATCCCTTCCTACCTTTTACCTGATTTTTCCTTCTCCTCACACAGTGCTCAGTTGCTCAGGCTTGTCTGAAGACTTTGTGAGCCCTTGGACTGTAGCCCACCAAGCTCCTCTGCCCATGAAATTCTCCAGGAAAGAATACTGGAGTGGGGTGCCATTTCTACTCCAAGGGATCTTCCAGACCCAGGGATGGAACCCATGTCTCTTGTCTCTTGCATTGGCGGGCAGATTCTTTATCACTAGTGCCACCTGGGAAGCCCTTTCTTCCGCAAATTATCAGACTGTGACCAGGTAAAGCCATGTTAAGCTTTTGAAATGAAAATAAGAAATGAATAAAACAAACAAACAAGCAAACCTACTTGGAACAGTAATTGTCTTGACGTGCTACCCTTGACGTGTTCTACTTTTCTGGGCTAGAACTTGAGGCCGTTGTCGCTCAGTCACTCAGTCCTGTCCAACTCTTTGCAACGCCATGGACTGCAGCACGCCAGGCTTCCCTGTCCATTACCATCTCCCAGAGTTTGCTCAAAATCATGTCCATTGAGTCAGTGTTGCCATCCAACCATCTCTTCATCCTCTGTCGTCCCTTTCTCCTCCTACCCTCAATCTTTCCTAGGATCAGGTCTTTCCCAAAGAGTCAGCTCTTCCCATCAGGTGGCCAAAGTAATGGAGCTTCAGCTTCAGGCTCAGTCCATTGGTCCATTGCTACTCTAGGGGAGCAGAATTGGTCACCCACAAATATGCTTCTTTAGCATAAGAATTATTTTAGGCTTTTTTTGTTTGTTTGTTTTAAAAAGACAGCAGACAGAGGAGAAGCTCCAAAAACTGAGCAAAAATAAAAGTTACTCTTTCTAAGAGACATTTACATTTATAAGAAAAGCCTCCATTTGTAAGGTTGTTTCCCTCTCTGTATTGAGCAGAGAAAAATGACCACATCTCTAAAATTCTGGTCCATGGAGACAGAAGGCAAAGAAGGCCAGGGGTCGGGAAGATCCCCTGGAGAAGGAAATGGCTACCACTCCAGTATTCTTGTTTGCAGAATCCCTTGAACAGAGGAGGCTGGAGGGCTATAGTCCATGGGATTGCAAAGAGTCAGACACGACTAAGGAACTAAATCTTAGGTACTAGGTACTCCCACTTCCAATTTGCCTTGATTCATGGACCTAACATTCCAGATTCCTATGCAATATTGCTCTTTACAGCATTGAACCTTGCTTCTATCACCAATCCCATCCACAACTGGGTATTGTTTTTGCTTTGGCTCCATCCCTTCCTTCTTTCTGGAGTTACTTCTCCACTGATCTCCAGTAGCATATTGGGCACCTACCAACCTGGGGAGTTCATCTTTCAGGTCTTATCTTTTTGCCTTTCCACACTGTTCATGGGGTTCTCAAAGCAAGAATACTGAAGTGGTTTGCCATTCCCTTCTCCAGTGGACCACATTCTGTCAGACCTCTCCACCATGACCCATCCATCTTGGGTGGCCCCACATGGCATGGCTTTCTTGCACTGAGTTAGACAAGGCTGTAGTACATGTGATCAGATTGGCTAGATGTCTGTGATTGTGGTTTCAGTCTGTCTGCCCTCTGATGCCCTCTCTCAGTGCATACCATCTTACTTGGTTTTCTCTTACCTTGGATGTGGGAGTATCTCTTCATGGCTGTTCTAGCAAAGTGCAGCCATTGAGAAATGCAGTACTTGGATGCAATCTCAAAAACGACAGAATGATCTCTGTTTGTTTCCAAGGCAAACCACTCAATATCATGGTAATCCAAGTCTATGCACCAACCAGTAACACTTAAGAAACTGAAGTTGAACAGTCCTATGAAGACCTACAAGATCTTCTAGAACTAGCACCCAAAACAGATGTCCTTTTCTATAATGAAAAGGAGGACTGGGATGCAAAAGTAGGAAGTCAGGAAACACCTGGAGTAACAGGCAAATTTGGCCTTGGAGTACAGAATGAAGCAGGGCAAAGGCTAATAGAGTTCTGCCAAGAGAACGCACTGGTCATAGCAAACACCCTCTTCCAACAACACAAGAGAAGACTCTACACATGGACATCACCAGATGGTCAACACCAAAATCAGATTGATTACATCCTTTGCAGCCAAAGATGGAGAAGCTCTATACAGTCAGCAAAAACAAGACAGGGAGCTGACTGTGGCTCAGATCATGAACTCCTTATTTCCAAATTCAGACTGAAATTGAAGAAAGTAGGGAAAACCACTAGACCATTCAGGTATGACCTAAATCAAATCCCTTATGACTATACAGTGGAAGTGAGAAATAGATTTAAGGGACTGGATCTGATAGACAGAGTGCCTGATGAACTATGGATGGAGGTTCATGACATTGTACAGGAGGCAGGAATTAAGACCATCCCCAAGAAAAAGAAATGCAAAAAAGCAAAATGGCTGTCTGAGGAGGCCTTACAAATAGCTGAGAAAAGAAGAGAAGCTAAAGGCAAAGGCGAAAGGGAAAGATACACCCATTTGAATGCAAAGTTCCAAATAATAGCAAGGAGAGATAAGAAAGCCTTCCTTAGTGATCAATGCAAAGAAATAGAGGAAAACAATAGAATGGGAAAGACTATAGATCTCTTCAAGAAAATTAGAGATACCAAGGGAATATTTTATTCAAAGATGGGCTCAATAAAGGACAGAAATGGTAGGGACCTAACAGAAGCAGAAGATATTAAAAAGAGGTGGCAAGAATACACAGAAGAACTGTACAAAAACGATCTTTATGACCCAGATAATCGCGATGGTGTGATCACTGACCTAGAGCCAGACATCCTGGAATGTGAAGTCAAATGGGCTTTAGGAAGCATCACTACGAACAAAGCTAGTGGAGGTAATGGAATTCCCCCTGAGCTATTTCAAATCCTGAAAGATGATGCTGTGAAAGTGCTGCACTCAATATGCCAGCAAATTTGGAAAACTCAGCAGTGGCCACAGGCCTGGAAAAGGTCAGTTTTCATTCCAATCCCAAAGGCAATGCCAATGAATGCTCAAACTACCGCACAATTGCACTCATCTCACATGCTAGTAAAGTAATGCTCAAAATTCTCCAAGCCAGGCTTCAGCAATACATGAACTGTGAATTTCCAAATGTTCAAGCTGGTTTTAGAAAAGGCAGAGGAACCAGAGATCAAATTGCCAACATCCACTGGATCATGGAAAAAGCAAGAGAGTTCCAGAAAAACATCTATTTCTGCTTTGTTGACTATGCCAAAGCCTTTGACTGTGTGGATCACAATAAACTGTGTAAAATTCTGAAAGAGATGGGAATATCAGACCACCTGACCTGCCTCTTGAGAAATCTCTATGCAGGTAAGGAAGCAACAGTTAGAACTGGACACGGAACTGGTTCCAAATAGGAAAAGGAGTACGTCAAGGCTGTATATTGTCACCCTGCTTATTTAACTGATATGCAGGGTATATCATGAGAAACGCTGTGCTGGAAGAAGCACAAGCTGGAATCAAGATTGCTGGAAGAAATATCAATAACCTCAGATATGCAGGTGACACCACCCTTATGGCAGAAAGTGAAGAAGAGCTTAAGAGCCTCTTGATGAAAATGAAAGAGGAGAGTTAAAAAGTTGGCTTAAAACTCAACATTCAGAAAATGAAGATCATGGCATCTGGTCCCATCACTTCATGGGAAATAGATGGGGAAACAGTTGAAACAGTGGCTGAGTTTATTTTTCTGGGCTGCAAAATCACTGCAGATGGTGACTGCAACCATGAAATTAAAAGATGCTTACTCCTTGGAAGAAAAGTTATGGCCAACCTAGACAGCATATTGAAAAGCAGAGACATTACTTTGCCAAAAAAGATCTGTCTAGTCAAGGCTATGGTTTTTCCAGTGGTTACATATGGATGTGAGAGTTGGACTATAAAGAAAGCTTAGTGCAGAAGAACTGATGCTTTAGAACTGTGGTGTTGGAGAAGACTCTTGAGAGTCCCTTGGACTGCAAGGAGATCCAATCAGTCCATCCTAAAGGAGATCAGTCTTGGGTGTTCATTGGAAGGACTCATGTTGAAATTGAAACTCCATTACTTGGTCACCTGATGGGAAGAGCTGACTCATTGGAAAAGACCCTGATGCTGGGAAAGACTGAGGACAGGAGAAGGGGACGACAGAGGATCAGATGGCCGTATGGCATCACTGACTCGATGGACTTGAGTTTGAGTGAACTCCGGGAGTTGGTGATGGATGCGGAGGCCTGGCGTGCTGTGGTCACGGGGTTGCAAAGAGTCGGACACGACTGAGTGACTGAACTGAACAAGCTACTAAGAATGCTTAACTGAATCGAGAGCACTTTTCTTTAGAGGAGTGTCTCTTTAAAAAAAAAAAAAAAACTGAAATAAAAGCAGAGTGTTTTCAGTTTCTTGACTTGACTATGTGTGTGATTTTACTATAGTTTTTGATCCTCAAGGCCTTCTTTAATGACCTTCTCCATTTTCCAGCATAGTTTACATTGAAGGGATAGGATTAAGTTTTCTCATGGCAAATACCCTGAGAAATCTTCAAGGGTTCTGTATTCTTACAGAAGCCTGGCTGCAGCCATGAATTAGATTCTCTCACATTTTCTCTGTAATAATCCTACAGAACAAGAAAATCCTTTAAGCAACCCTACAGGGCTAGTACTATTAATAACAGACCAAACCATCCCTCCAGGCAGAGAAAACCTACAGATTCATCCTGTTGCTCAATAAAGTGTGTTTGCAGAAGGACGGAAACCTGCTTGAGGCACAGAGTCAGAGTGGATGTTACGAGCAATGAGGCAAGTCAACGGGGCACAGAATGGCTGGTCTGATAGGTGGGAGAAGTACAATGTTAGCCGGAAAAGAGGCAGAGTCCAGAAAATCATGCAAATACGATCTCCTCCTCCCCAGGGAGGGATCCTTAGGATAACTGCTATGAAAAGTCTGAGAATGAAATGATCAAGACAGGAATAATGGGAAAGCAGTTTTAAAAAGATTTTGAAATTTGAAGAACAAAGTACAATCCTTTATTTAATAAACTGTTTGACACTTAACAGAAGAGGGCGCCCTTGAGCTGAGAAAACCAGAGAGCTGTCCTTCAACCCTTGCTTTTACCTGCAAAAACCTCTTACCTTTCATTTGGCATCTGTTAATAACTAGTCCACAGGGATATTTACTAATAAGGAAGGCAGTTAGATAATAGGGTGACTAGGGCAGGGATGTATACAAGAACAAAAAGATCTCTGTATACGTATCTGTATAGTTTACTTTTGAATCCTGTAAATGAATTACGATTCAAAAGCAAACAAGATAATTCCTTGAGCTTAAAAACAAACTGAAACAAGTAAATTAATTTTAAAGGTAGTCACACCAAGAATGGGACTTTATAGTATATAATGTTGACAGTATAGCCTTAGTGAAACGCACAATAAGCACAGAACCACACAGGAATGATTTCTAGTTTCTTCAGTAATTTAATATTAGTAACATTACAATAATATTTTGAAAATATTTCTATTATATAATGAGACAAAGCAAATAAGTAAATAAGTATATTAATTATTTTGAGTTAAGATTATTAGTGCTAGAGAAGATAGATATAATTTGAAGATAGACATAACTCAAAGAATTTAAGTAAGCCCATTGTTTTATTCAAATTGAACTGGATTTGTTCATGTGATTCAATTATTTTAAAGTGTATCTTCTAAATATCTTCTTTGTCCTTTCAAATGACCTGGAAACAATATAATTCCAGTGGTGGGAATCTCTAACCCTAGGGTTAGCTTCCTTGAAGCCATTCTGCACTTAAAGGAACGAAAATTCCTTAGTAAAGCAACTGATTCCACGTCTCAGACAAAAAGAGTACAAACGTGCCTGGGATAGATTTTGGTGAAAGGAAATTTTCAAAAAGTTTGTGAGGTTGTGTGAAAAATAATACCAGAATAAGAGGTAAGAGAGTGAGGGGAGAAGAGAAGTTAGGCCAGAAATAACATTAATTTGTCAACTAGAGGTGAGGGTTTGTGTCATCTTCCTATTACAAGCCCACTCTGATCCTCTCAATTGCGCTGATATCTGAGGCTCTTGTCCACTTGTTTTTCCTCAGTCGCATTAGTGACCAACTCCATGGACACACAAGCCTACAGCAACTCACAATTTGCTTTTGTCCTGTGCCCCTTACTTTCTGCCCTGGAGCAGTAGTTTATATGGCTCTTATGTTGATTGAGCATGTTGATTGGCTAATAATCAACTTGCTCATGCCAAGCAGCAGCCAGATTGGTAATGATTTTGTGCTAGTCTCAGCCTCTCAATAACCAGTGTTGTAGCTGACCTGCCCTTGTGGTTCCTACAAGGATTGCAAGACACCCTCAGCAATAGCCATCTGGACGCTTTGGGGACAAAATGTTTATAACTCACAGGTCTTGGAAAGCACATGGCATACCTTGGGCCACACTATAAGGTGGAGGCTAGAGAGTTAGCACCCATGGGTCTGGGGTTCTGCTTTTATATGGTTTGAGGGTACGAAACAGAGAACATTGCTCATCACTCCGTTCTGTAAAGTGAAAGTGAAGTCACTCAGTCGTGTCCGACCCTTTGCGACCCCATGGACTGTAGCCTACCAGGCTCCTCTGTCCATGGGATTTTCCAGGCAAGAGTACTGGAGTGGCTTGCCATTTTCTTCTCCAGGGGATCTTCCCGACCCAGGGATCAAACCCAGGTCTCCTGCATTGTAAGCAGACGCTTTACCATCTGAGCCACCAGGGAAGATTCAGTTCTGAAGAACTAAATTAATAGCCCCTGCAGCTGATGACCTACCCTGAAAGGAACTCAGGATAAAGAATAGGATAAGGCACTCTGTGTTCTGGAAATGGGCTCCTTAGAAAGTTAGATGTATTTCAGGAAAACAGTTTTACGAAGCAGGACTCTCGCATCTTCCCATACATAGAGAAGCACCAGAATCATTAAGAAAGCTGTTTCTGGTGACTAGCATTAATCATCTAAGATATGCTGTTGACTGCATGTATTCTTTAGCAAAATCACACGTATACTGGCTTTTTCCCCACCTCTTTGGAGCAATTTTTAGGAGCTATCTGAGAGGCTGTCTCCCAGGTTGTAATTCTTAGTAAGACACTGAATAAAACTCAACTCACGGCTCTTACACTGTGTGTGTGTTTTCCATCAACATGAGTGGGGGGCATAGGGATTCATGGGCTTACTCTTTATTGGTGAATTTAAAACATAAGAACAACTTGAGAAGAAAGAGAGAGAGAAAAACAACAATGACAACAACAAGCTGCCCAAATAATTAGTTATTGAAATTAACCAAGATCTCTGGAATAAAAAAGAGGGATTGAATTGTGGAGGGAAAGGAGCTATGAAATAATTGACTGATACTAATGAATCCATAACCATTGCTTATTGGAGTAAAATCGAGAAGTACAGGCTAATTAATTAGAGACACGAAAATAAATTCCAAACAAAATTGCAGCAGAGAAGGAATGGAGACACAGATGTAGAGAATGGACTTGGGCACACAGTAGGGGAAGGAGAGCGTGAGACGAATGGAGGAAGGAACCAGCATATATGCTCTACCAGGTGTGAGACGGCTAGCTGGTGAGAAGTCCGTCTGAAGCGCAGGGAGCCCAGTCTGGTGCTCTGTGATGACTTGGAGGGATGGGATGGGGAGGGGAGGGAATCTAGGGAAGGAAGCGATGTATGCAGAATTATGGATGATTCAAGTTGTATGGCAGAGACCAATGCAACCTTGCAAAAAAAATTTGCAATTAAAATTATATATATATAAAAAAGAAGTGAGAGTGTTGTCTCTGGGGAGATGGAAATGAGTGAGGAGATAGAAACAGAAAGAAATATAGGACTGCAAGCTTCAAAACACTATTTTAATCTTTAAATTCTGTCTTGTACAAATGTAATAACTAGACATAAATGTGCCTGTGTGTGTGAAGTCTGAATTGTGGTGGTTTGTTTTGTAGGTGTGTCTAATCGGGACCTTAGGAAATAAAACAAAATATCATAAAAACTTCAGCTCGCTAAAATTTAATTTTATGAAAATCTGAAATGTTTAAGGCTGCATCCAGAAGCTCCGGGATTTATCTTCCTAAAGTTTTAAGATCTAATGGAAAACATGAAACTGCTTCCCAGTTGGCTTCAATTGGCATTTCATGGCTGCAGCCAGGGGCTGTGTGTGTGTGTGTGTGTGTGTGTGTGTGTGCCCTTTCCTCCTCCAGGGGATCTTCCTGCCCCAGAGACAGAACCCGCGTCACTCATGTCTCCTGAATTGACAGGTGGATTCTTTATCACTGTGCCACCTGGGAAGCCCACAGCAACAGGGTAGGAAGTGCTAATTTCTTCAAGTCTGATTTACAGGCTTTGTTTTGCAGCTGTTCATTATGTCAGTCTCACCAAAAGCTAAGGATTAAGAGAGGGGAGGAAATGTATCCCTGAAAGGAAATCGAGGTGAATAGATGGGAGTGACCAAGGTGTACAAAAATCAGAAACCAATGCCAGTTCCAAGCTCCAAACTCATCATGTTTACAAACAAACGTCAGCTAGCTCCTTCTCCCCTGTTCTCCATTAGAGCAATGTCATCACTATGGGCATATGGGCTTAGTGTTGGGGCTTCCCAGGTGGCTCAGTATCTGCCCACAATGTGGGAGACCCAGACTTGATCCCTGGGTCAGGAAGATCCTCTGGAGAAGGGAACCACCACCCTCTCCAGTATTCTTGCCTGGGAAACTCCATGGACAGAGGAGCCTGGTAGGCTAGAGGACGTAGGGTCACAAAGAGTTGGACATGGCTGAGTCATTAATACATCTACACACTCGCAAGTATTTGCTAATTTCAATCAATGTACTGCTTCAGTGATTCAAATTAATTTTTTGCATTATTATAGTTCAGCATCTCATTGCTGCTGGCTTAAATTATGAAAGCACCTCATTACTGGTTTAAATCAAGCTTTTTTTGTAATCTTTTACCTATCTCACTCCCATAATTACACATTTCTGATAATTTATTGTTTTTCTTAACTATTTCAAGCATTTTCCCAGCACTTTAATAGTTTAAAATGACAAACTAGATTTAATTTAAACTAGATTTACTTAGACTCAATAAACTTTGGTAATGTATAATGATAGCATATTATACAACTCAAACTTTTAATTCTGAAGATTTTAGTGATATTTATCCATATTATGATATATGTTAAAAAAATATGCAGCATGCCTGTTACATTATGCTACCTGATGCCTTGTATACACCTGGATAAAGAAATAAATTAATTCTCAAAACATAAAGTATCTTGGTGTGATGCTAGAATTAAAGGAAACATTTTCTTCACAGTTTTCTTTAGTATTGATGGTAGCATGTCTGTGGCAGAGACTCCTAATGCTCACCCATGCTGCTTATCTCTTCTTATCAACATATGAGTGGTTCATGCTTCTGTCTTTTCATAGCTGTGTTGGACCATATAATTAGTTTTGGCCAATGTCCTGTGATAGGAATGATGACGTGTGACCTATCCATGCTGAAACATTTGTTTGTTGGGGTGAGGCCCTCCAGCTCTCTTTTCCCTCTTATCACAATTATCATGTTAATATAGGATTTTAAAATAGGGGAGAGGCAATGACAAAATATTTGAGAATCAAATAGAAAAACCCACCATTTTACATGTTTAACACAAATGAACAGAAACCAAAACTACAATTGCTTGAGACTTAATATAATTTTAGAAATGAAGCAGATTAATTTTCTACTGAATAATAGTGCTTTGAATTTACTTTGTAGTTTCTCCAAGACTGATTCAGTTGCCCCCTAGTACACTATCTCTATTTTCCAGCCCTCCTATGACCTATAGGATTGTCATAAAAAGCAGGCATAATTTAATTCTAAGTAAAATTCAGTTCTTAATGCTTTTATCCATTCATTAATTTTTTTGTTAATGTATTCAACATATCTTAATTGAAAACCTTCCATGTGTCAGACACTGTTGTAAGTATTAAGAATATAAATGATAGCTATTGTAAGTACATTTAATAACTATCTATGCCTTTTTAGACATTATTTTAAGCCCTTTATCTAATGTAATTCTCATATATGATGATAAGCCTACTATTATAATTTTAGGTAAAGATTCTGAGATTATGAGAGGTCAAGTAACTTGCACAAGGTCACTTAGCCAGTAAGAGACAGACCTAGGATTCAAATCTAAGTCCGAACCCAACATCCAGACTCTTTCCTCCCTTGTACGTGTGACTGTAAGCCCAAGCTTGCAGTTTTCGCCTACTGTTCTATTGTAAGTTCAAATAATGTCTTGTTACCTTACAAAGTGTCCTGATTTGGAAGATCAAATGTACAGTCACATTGTTGTGGTTGTTGTTCAGTGGCTAAGTCATGTCCGACTCTATGGGACCACAAAAACTACAGCACACCATTCCCTGGCCTTCACTACTTCCTGGAGTTTGCTCAAATTCATGTCCATGCTATCTAACCATCTGATCCTCTGCTGTCCCCTTCTCCTCTTGCTCTCATTCTTTACCAGCATCAGGGTCTTTTCCAATGAGTTGGCTCTTCACATCAGCTTGCCAAAGTATTGGAGCTTCAGCTTCAGCATCAATTCCTCCAATGAATATTCAGGGTTAATTTCCTTTAGGATGGACTGATTGATATCCTTGCTGTCTCTCAAGAGACCAGGGATCTCTCAAGAGTCTTCTCCAGCACCACAGTTCAAAAGCATTAATTCTTTGAAGTTCAGCCTTCTTTATGGTCTAACTCTCACATCTGTACATGACTACCAGAAAAATCATAACTTTAACTATACAGACTTTTGTCAGCAAAATAATATCTCTGCTTTATAATACCTTGTATAGGTTTGTCATACTTTTCCTCCAAGGAGAAAGGGTCTTTTAATTTTGTGGCTGCAGTCACCATCTGCAGTGATTTTGGAGACCAAGAAAATAACATTTGCCATTGTTTCCTTTGTTTCCCCATCTATTTGCCATGAAGTGATGGGACTTTATGCCATGATCTTAGTTTTTTGAATGTTGAGTTTTAAGCCAGCTTTTTCACTCTCCTCTTTCATATTTGTCAAGAGGTTCTTTAGCTCCTCTGATTTCTGCCATTAGAGTGGTATCGTCTACATATCTGAGGTTGTTGATATTTCTCCTGGCAATCTTGATTCCAGCTTGTGCTTCATCCAGGATGGCATTTCATGTGATGTACTCTGCATGCATGTTAAAAAAGCAGGGTGACAATATACAGCCTTGATGTACTTCTTTCCAATTTTCAGTCAGTCTGTTGTTCCATATCCAGTTCTAACTTGCTTCTTGTCCTGTATGCAGGTTTCTCAGGAGACAGGTAAAGTGGTCTGGTAGTCCCATCTCTTGAAAAATTTTACACAGTTTGTTGTGATCCACATAGTCAAAGGCTTTAGTGTAGTCAAAGAATCAGCGGTAGATGATTTTTTGGAATTCCCTTGCTTTTTATGTGGTCCAATAGATGTTGACAGATTGACGTCTGGTTCCTCTTCCTTTTCTAAATCCAACTTGTATGTCTGGAAGTTCTCGGTTCACACAACGTTGAAGTCTGGCTTGAAGGATTTGGGGCATTACATTGCTAGCATGTGAAATGAGCACAATTGTGTGATAGTTTGAACATTTTTGGCATTTTTGGATTGGAATGAAAACTGACCTTTTCCAGTCCCGTGGTCACTGCTGGGTTTTCCAAATTTGCTGGTATATTGAGTGTAGCATTTTCACAGCATCATCTTTTAGGATTTGAAATAGCTCAGCTGAAATTCCATCACCTCCACTAGTTGTGTTCATAGTAATGCTTTCTAAGGCCCACTTGACTTGATACTCCAAGATGTCTGGCTCTAGGTGAGTGACCACACCATCGTGGTTATCTGGGTCATTTGTCCTTTTTTGTGTAGTTCTGTGTATTCTTGCCACCTCTTCTTAATCTCTTTTACTTCTGTTAAGTCCTTGCTGTTTCTGTCCATTATTGTGCCTATCTTTGCACAAAATGTTCCCTTAGTGTTTCTAATTTTCTTAAAGAGAGCTCTAGTCTTTCCCATTCTATTGTTTTCCTCTATTTCTTTGTGTTGTTCACGTAAGAAGGCTTTCAGCTCTCTCCTTGCTATTCTCTGAAGCTCTGCATTCAGTTGGGTGTGTCTTTCCCCTTCTCCCTTGTCTCTTTGGTCATGTCACTCATTCCCTACCACTTCATGTGGCCCTTGCTCACGGGGTAGGGACAATTCAACCATGTGAAGTGGTATTTTAAAGATCCATCATGTATGCAGGTGAAATTGCAAGTCCAATGTATCTTCCTAGCTCATCATTGTCCTCTGCAGCAGATAGTCTAAATAGAAAAGGGGATTTTTTAAGGAAAACAAGAAACAGGGATGAAGCTGAGGTGTTTGGCTGGCATCACCGGCTCAATGGACATGAGTCTGAGCAAGTTCTGGGAGATGGTAAAGGACAGGGAAGCCTGGAGTGCTCCAGTCCATGGAGTCGCAGAGTCAGACACAGCGGAGTGAGTAACAACAAAATTAGGATCACACTAAAAGTCATGACTCCGGTTACAGCCATTGACAGAGTAAGGCCAGCCCTGGTCACAATTTTGACTCAGCTACAGACAAGCAGAGACTTTGAGCCAGTTATCACTGTAAAATAGAAACATTAATTGCATCTTCTTGAGAAATTACTATATTAAATTAAGAAATGAATATAAAGCTCTTTCAAAAATATGTGGCCCATGATCATCGCTTAATTAGTGAGGGTTGCTACTATTTTATTGAATGCCCTGAATAATCATTTTCTTCATATTTATCTCACATGTAAATGTTCCCCACCTTACAGTTTTGGGTCTTGGAGTTTGGAGAAAACTAAGCATTTGCTCTTTCTGAAATACTTTGGGAGTTTTCAAGGTGCTGAACTGGTGAAGTACCTCTTTCAAGTTCATCATTTATGCACAACTGAAGGAAAGTAGAAACTGTCAACACTGGAAAGACTTTGCTACAACTCTGGATTGTGGATTTTCAATTAAAAATGGAATAAAATGGAACACTATCCTTGGGAAAAAGCGTAAAACTGAACATCTGAAAACTCTAAGGTGTCCCTTCTCTCTGAAAGCTAGTAACTATGTGGAAATTGTTACAAAGATTTAAAATTTAAAAAGATCTACAGTGCATTTTCTGAGTCCCCTTAGGATTCCCTGCAACAGCAAACCCCATTTACTTTAGAATTTACTTTCATTATGGTGTCAGGTCCTTAGCACTTTTTGGTTGATTTTTTGCTCAGTTTTCTTTCTTGTTTTCCTTTCTAGTTCAACAGACTTTTCAGATACCTCATTTCTGTGTTCTAGAAGTGTGCATTTCTGGATGAATTTTATTTAACAAGTTAAGATATACAATAAATCAAATTATTCCTACAAAAGCCCCTTATATGTGAGTCTTTAGTTTTGCATTTCCTTTATTCTGATGTCTGCTTCTCTTTCTGTTATTTAATTATTTCTTTATCATTCTATTTTCCTGTGTATTTCTATTTAGTTTCTGTTTTCTTTGCCATAATGTCCATTTTGTTCCATTTAAAGCATGTGTCATTATTTAGCATCTTCAGTATTCCTCACTTTGTCTATATTTTCTTTTCCAATTTATTGTCACCCTCTCTCTACTTTTCAGTTCTCTATGAATTATCTCCTGAAAAGGGGAAAAAATCATGTGTTCAGAGCTTTTATACACCAGTCCCTGCACTGAGCTGTTTCTTTTCTTTTTTTTGATAGTAGATTGTATCGTTTCCATTTTTCAAATGAGGAGACACCAGAGAAGTTATGGAGCGTGTCCTGCAGCTACATAATGATGTGGGAGTTTCACCTGGATAAATGGGGTGTCCAGAGCTAATGAGTGATAGCAGTAGCAGAACATTCTGTTAATAGTTCTTCTCTCTTTGGTTTTCCCAGAGCATTTCTAACATCATTATTCTCATGTGCAACGACTAAAGGTTTGGCAGCAACTGAGAGAGATGATATTTAAGAAGGGCTGTGCTAGAGACCCAGGGACTTGTCAGTGGGACGAACGCTCCAGTACTTTAATGATTCTAAGTGATCATCTGTCTTGCTCCTGAACTCTTTAGGCATGCACACTCAGTTATACTGCAAAACCCCTGTATGTATGGTCTTCAAACTTCAGACCCAAACCCCACTTCTATTCCGCCCTGCTCAGTCCTTCAAGTTTTTGACTCGTGACCTTCTTGGCTTTTCTTTCCATTTATTGTCTTCTTCATCCTTAGTCTGTATCTGTTGTTCA
The DNA here is from genome assembly GCF_032405125.1 of Capricornis sumatraensis. Classification (NCBI taxonomy): domain Eukaryota; kingdom Metazoa; phylum Chordata; class Mammalia; order Artiodactyla; family Bovidae; genus Capricornis; species Capricornis sumatraensis. The sequence continues at coordinate 28,806,587 of NC_091076.1, forward strand.
GTCACTCGGTCATGTCTAACTCTGCGACCCCATGGACTGCAGCACGCCAGTCTTCCCTGTCCTTCACTATCTCCCAGAGCCTGCTCAAACTCACGCCCATTGAGCCGGTGATGCCATCCAACCATCCCTTTGTCATCCCTTTATCCTCCTGCCTTCAACCTTTCCCAGCATCAGGGTCTTTTCTAATGAGTCGGCTCTTTACATCAGGTGGTCAAAGTATTGGAGCTCTGGAGCTAAAGGTCAAGGAGCTTCATACTCAACCCTCTTTCCCTAACTGAGTCTTTCATTTCCTACCTCAAACGTGATTCAACATAGTAATTTAATTGCCAGGGGTAACTACTTCATTTAGTCCAGGCTAGGCTCCTAAACCTTAACATTTCAACGCAGGTCTTTGTGAGCAGTTGTTTCAAATGTGTTAGCGCTGCATTTGTGAGCATTTCTCAGACTCAGGAAAGAAATCTGATTGCTATGGAACTTTTTCAGTAACTGTAAGCAAGCTGAAGAGCTAACAGTTGTTTCTGCTCTTGCCTGTTGATTAAACCAGTTTCTTCAACATCACATTCATAGTTCATGAGAACAAAGAGTGTTGAAAATTCAAGAAGGAGCATTTTTCTCACTTTCATTAGATAGGGGTCTTAGAAAGTAAGTTAAAGTCTTAAATATATGTGTCTCAAGAGTACCACTTAACTGCGATATTACTTAGCAATTAAAGAATAGTGAGACATGCCACTTGAGTCTCTTACAGCTTGCTTGCCTTGAAACCCATTTTGTTAAAAGGTCAGACTTTAAATGATCCAATATATAATGTTCTGTGCTTTGGGGATCCAAAACCATGATCTTAACACATTATTCTGCCCAAGTGGAGTTGACTGCAAAGGCATGAAGTAGAAATATCATTCCACTAGATTTCTGATCAAGTTTGCTGGCTGGGGAGTGTGTGCGTATGTCTTAGCTGACAGATGCTTGTAAAAAATATTTCAGAACATTTGAGAAAACTGGCATCTATAATTTATCAAAGCAGCCATTTTAAAAATGAATAAAACATAGCCACACTATTTTTGAATCCCAGGTCTGAGATTTGCTTGTTAAAATAAAAGTAACTCATTTTGAAAAGATACAAGTTGTAGTTCTAGTATGTAATTTCATAGTTTTGCAAATACGTTTCTACCTTAAAAATGTAAACTTATTTCTTTATTGAGACATGTAACAATAAATATATTAAAAGGAAAATAAATTGGCAATACACCCCAATCCAAAATGCATCAATTTAAAATATGTTTACCTATACTAATGAATGTCTATTGGAAGAAGAGAAAGATGCACAGTGAATTGATACAGGATATGTTTTATATTATGTTCCCTAAAGAAAACTCTTTATGAACAATTTATAGAAACTAACTATAACAATAGTGAAAGAGAACAGGAAAGAAAGGATAATAAAAATGAAAGAAGAAAACCCAAACAGGAGAGTCGTTACAGTATGATTCAGTGGACACTTAGGTTAAAGAATGATGATAGATCAATACAGAAATTTATCAGACAAAAAACAAAATTTATTTTTTTCTTATATCACATTTAATTAGAATTTTTGTCAAAATGAATAAAAAAGGATTGTGGCATAGTTAAAAGAATGCCCAGAACTGGATATTAGGAAGAATATTCTTAAATAGCCAGTTATTGTATACAACTAAATTTATTGTTAACCCATTCTTCATTTCTATAGTGAGGGGACTGCTTACTTCTGGGTCAATGGCTCCATTATTCTAGATAACTTAAATTATCTGCATGTGGAACTTAAGAGCTCCAGTCAACTAGTAGAAGTAGCAAATTAAGAAAGTAAAGGGGGCATGGACTCTAAGATATTTTTAACTATAAAGTTAGCTTTCTTTTTGTGCAGTTACCTACCAGATAACTCAAAAGAAAGCACAGTCCTACTCACTCTGTCGTAGAAAAAAAAAAATCTCGAATGAAAAGATTTTGACTGTCAAATTTCACTGAGGCTCATCATTACTCTTTGGAAAAATTGATCATTACTCAGAGAAGCTCTTAGAATTTCTGTGGTTTTAGCAGGTTATTACAACTTATTATTAATTCAGGGCCACAGATACACCCTGGTTTTCAGATCCGCTGATCTCTTTGATACAGATCTCTTGTCAGGAATGCTGAGCAAATGCTTTCTTAAAAATCCCTTAACAGTAAATTCAATTTCAGGCATATGATCTATCTTCAAATCTTCTTATATTAATAGAAGGTATTTACAACTTTGAGTTGAGAAAAGAGACAGGGAGAATATAAAAATGTCAAATAGTTAATTGAAAAAACACAATATTTTCTACTTTCTGGGACTGACAGTACAGAGTTATCTTTAAAAAGGAAATGGGGGTTTCCTTTGTTATTTAAACAAGCCTCCTCCTCTGTTAATAGAAAGTGCTTATAGCTGAGCTGAGCACTTTCAGCCCATAGCTGAACTTCATTTAGAACACACATTGTGTTGTTGGAGAAGGAAATGGCAACCCACTCCAGTACCCTTGCCTAGAAAATTCCATGGATGGTGGAGCCTGGTGGGCTACAGTCGATGGAGTAGCAAAGAGCTGGACATGACTGAGCGACTTCACTCTTAACTCATGTTGCTATGGATACAATATTACAGCTTAGGATAGTGCTATTCATTGATTATTTAAAGAAGGCAATTGTTCGTATTATTATAGAAACTCAGAGTTAGGGAGCATTTCCAAACTTGATCTCACCCATCCCTTTCCTCTACTTATTGCAAATAAGAAGATGAGATTTTCTATGTGGAGTCAGACAATTCAAACCCAGCTGTCACTTGATAGCTGATGACCTGGGCATATCACTTAGTTCTTTGGTTTATGGTTTATTCATCTGAAAGCTGTTAAAATAATATATAATTCTCAGAGTTGCTGAGAGTTTTTTAAAAGATACAGATTACATAGAGTTCATGGTCAGCAAAATTGAATTTCACTTCCCTTAGCAACTCAGAAAAAGTTGAGTTGGTCAATTTTTTGTTTATTCTCAGATTTATCATCACCCATGCCCTGCTCTGGCTAACTGGTACCAGTGTTATCTCTGTATGAATGATAGCTTCTATTTTCCTGGCTGGGTGATGTCTAATACAATCACTTAATCTCCTTGTGAAGGGTGATTATCACAGATTTTATTTTTATTTGGTTTTACTTTCTGAGTTAATCATGGCTATTCTCAGTTATTCACATTCCCCTGGTTAGCATAGGTTTATAAGAACTGTAACGAACAAAGTGATTAGACACTTTTATTTTCCTTTTTGCACATTAGGAAAAGTTTCATAAATCTAATTTTGCTATTCTTAGCTGTGCCACATCTTCTGATTTGTGTTTACAAGTAATTGCACCCAGTGAATAAGTGCTTGGACTATTTCAAATTATGCTTATGGAAATCACATTCTAATTTCATTCTAATTTTTTTAAAAATTATATTTTAATAGCTTCAGTGCTCTTAAGCAACAACAGTTTAATTATTTTGACTATATTGTAATGTGTGCCTATTTTCTCTTCATGATCCATCTGTGTTATTGAAAAACTTGCAATTAATTCTTAGGAGTTAATGAATTACTAGAGGGAAAAATCTTCTGATGTTGGTCATTGAAGGACTGAATTAGTTACTACTCAGAGAAAGATAGAGTGAGTGTATTTACATAGATGATCATTTAGTTTCATCTTATCCCAGAGTATAATGGCTGGGTGGTAATCACTCTTAACTTGGAGACAGTTTTGTCCAACTCTGTGCAGCTGTTGAAAGGAACAGTTATTATACATGTTCAGCATTGAGGGTAAGGAGGAACGATTATATAGAGGCTGCTTTAATTAGTCAGGATAAGTAATGCTAACTGCTGCAACACACTCTGAGATCTCAGTGGATTAAAAAAAATGTAAAAGATTTTTTTTTGCTAATTAAAAATATGTTTCTCTTTTTCTTAATAAAGGAAAATGTTTAATGTTTTCTTGTTTTTTTTAATTTTTACAATGTTGTGCTGGTTTCTGCCATATAACACAAATCAGCCATAAGTATACATATATCCCCTCCCTCTTGGATCTCCTTCTCGCTCTCTCATTCCATTCTTCTTGATCATTGCAGAATACCAGTCTGAGCTTCCTGCGTTATATAATAACTTCTCACTAGCTATCTGTTTTTAATGGTTCATACAGGGCCTAATGCGAGCTAGTGAAGAGTCTCCTCCATTCTGAGATGCAATGATACAGGCTCCATCAAACTTGTAACCCAACCATCTCACCTATGGACTTCACGTAGGATGTTTTCAAGGAGCAGAACTGGAAATAACATATCACTTCTGCCTGATGCATTGATCAGCACCTGGTATCATGGACTTAATGTAGTTACAAGACAAATTCAGACAGCACAGGAAATGGTAGATGAATGTTTTCTATGTCTGCTGTGTTCATAGAAGGTGGGGATGGGAATCAGGAGAAAAAAACTGTGCATCAATCTTTTTCTTCCTGGAATATCTGGACTTCTTGCTTTTCTGAGGAATTCTTCTGTAGGTCTTTTGGTAAGAGAGATTTGGAAGCTACTTTCTTCTTGACCCCTATCCAAATACCCTTCAGGCAAAATGTTAATTGCTCCTTTCCCTACATTAAAATTTTTTGTATCATTATCATTAATATCAATAAGAGCTTCTAATCATTGATCACTTACTTTATGGCATTCTATATATATATAATTATTATATATACAAAATATGTACTTCTATGTATATATGTATGAGTGAGTGAGTGAGTGAAGTCGCTCAGTCATGTCTGACTCTGCGATCTCATGGACTGTAGCCCACCAAGCTTCTCCATCCATGGGATTCTCCAGGCAAGAATACTGGAGTGGGTTGCCATTTCCTTCTCCAGGGGATCTGCCCAACCCAGGGATCGAACCCAGGTCTCCCGCATTGCAGGCAGAAGCTTTAACCTCTAACTTCCACCCAAAATTCTATAATATAGATATCATCACTCTTTTATAAATGAGGGCATGGAGAATTTAAAAATTAAGTAAAAAACTCACTTTTGCAACACAGAGCTAGTAAGTTGCAAAGATGGGAGTCAAGGTCTCTCTGGTTCCAAATAAACACTCTTTCCCATTATGTGTATCTGCCTCCACCATCTATTTTGTATCTTTTCATACACAGTGCAGATGGTCTCTCTGAGCTAGTCTTTAAAACTCCAGAGCCCAGCATGTTTAAAGGCTTTCAAACACATGTGCTGATAAATGATGGAGCATTAATTAAGGCTCACGAGAACTTACAGATGTTCTTTCTTTCCTTCTTTCTATACCTTCTTTACCTTGTCAACTGGTTCCAGTACTGCTGCTGCTGCTGCTGCTGCTAAGTTGCTTCAGTCGTGTCCGACTCTGTGCAACCCTATAGACGGTAATCCATCAGGCTCCCCTGTCCCTGGGATTCTCCAGGCGAGAACACTGGAGTGGGTTGCCATTTCCTTCTCCAATGCACGAAGGTGAAAAGAGAAAATGAAGTTGCTCAGTCGTGTCTGACTCTTAGCGACCCCGTGGACTGTAGCCTACCAGGCTTCTCCATCCATGGGATTTTCCAGGCAAGGGTACTGGAGTGGGGTGCCATTGCCTTCTCTGGGTTGCAATACAGCCTAGGTTAACTAGAAAGGGCAAGCAATTATTTTGTGTAGCACTTGGTAGCAGCTAAGCTCTGAGAAGAGCTCAGGGCAGTTTCCATCGCTGACTTAGTTCACACAAGCACTCTAAGGAGACCTTTCCCTGCTGCTCTCCACTTGTTTCCCTGCTGTTACTGCTACTTGCATTAGTTTCTTAAGGTCACTGTACAAAGTGCCACAAACTTGTTGATTTAAAACAATGGTTATTTATTTTTTCATAAAAGCTAAAAGTCTTTTTCATAGAAGCTAAAAGCTCAACATCATGGTGTTAGCAGGGCCATGCTCTCTCTGAAACCTGTAGCGGACAATCCTTCCTTGTCTTTTCCTAGCTTCTAGGGGTGTCTCTCCATCCTAGGTGCCTCTCAGCCTGATTTCCATCTCTATCCTCATGTGCCTTTTCCATGTGTGTTTATCTTCAGATGGCATTTTTCTCTTTATATAATGACATCAGTCAGATTAGATTAGAGCCACTTTAATGATTTATTTTAATTTGATTACACCTGCAAACAAACCAGTTTGCCGGTGTTGAAAAGTAGGACTTCAATAGATAAGTTTAGGAGGTGGAATTCAATCAATAACACTATGCTAATTATACTAACTGTCCCGCTTAAGCCCTTTTTCTTACCAGTGAAACTGTGCTCATTCACATTTCTGTGGCTTGTATAAATTACTACAACTTGTCTTTTATCTTTACTGTGATTTCTTCTCCTTTCCTACTCTGCTGCCTAATTCAGGCCCTTTTGATCCAGGAGCCAGGATTCCTGTAGGTTTGTGGTACCTGGAGAGATCCCTGTTTTCTCAAAGACATCATCATCTCCATGCACCTTCTGCATCTCTGGTTTCTACCTGACAGTTCCAGGAACTTCTAAATCTGAAGCACATTCCATGCCTCCTGAAAAGTGGATCCCCAATGGATTTATAACAGATTCCTCTGGAGGATACTCAAAGAGGTAGATGAGTCCTTATCATTTGATGTGCTAGGTGAAGTCTACGTCATTCACGCATGCATTTATTCCTGTATTCACTGAGCAATTAATTGTTAGATTCCTATGGTATGGTAGGAAGTGTTTGAAATTGAAGAATAAAGCATATTTTGGGGAGATTTCATTGAAGTGGAGGAGCCTGGCATAGCATACAATTTTAGTACATCAGGAAAAAAAGTTGTGTAGAAAGTAGGGGTCAAAGTACCCCCAAAACATTCACTGGTTTACTGCTCTAAAAAGCAAGACATACTCATGGCAACCCTTTGATGAGTGAACCCATTTTAGAAAGTTTGAAACTGAAGGATAAAGCATGTTTTGGGGAGAATTCATTGTAGTGGAGGAGCCTGGCATAACATGATTTTGGTACATCAGGCAAAAAAAAGTTGTGTAGAAAGCGGGGGCCAAAGTACCCGCAAAACACTCATTGGCTTTACCACTCTAAAGCAAGGCATACTCACGGCAACACTTTGATGAGTGGCACCATTTTAGAACATTTAATTTTTAAAAAAGAGGTTTTGAATATAACCACTATAAGGGCCCACTTTATACCAGGCACTTCAGAAAACCATATGAAGGTTGGAGTCCAGCTGTGATCCAGGAGTCTGCTCTAGACTGGCTGGCCCTAGAAAGAAGCCAGAATGCTACAAAATCTAGGCTAACTCCCCAAACATTTCAGGTTATAAATATTGAAACTGTAGATTTTCTAGCTCCTGAAGGATAGGGTTTATCTTCTACTTTTTTGTTTATTTAATTTATGGTGCCCAACAAAGTTCCTGGTTCAAAGTACATACTCAACAAAAGTGTTAAACAATTCCATGTATGCTAGTACCTATAGATGCAATTGCAAACACTATTAAGTTTCACACCTTTGGCCAATGGCTCTTTCTTTCATCTCTGGCTCTTAAATGCTTAATAAGGGTTCTGCTGCTGCTGCTGCTAAGTCACTTCAGTTGTGTCTGTCTGACTCTGTGCGACTCCATAGACAGCAGCCCACCAGGCTCCTCCGTCCATGGGATTTTCCAGGCAAGAGTACTGGAGTGGGTTGCCATTGCCTTCTCCGTAATAAGGGTTCTAGAATACAGTAAGGTGGACTTTAGTTTAATTAGCTATCAGTAGTGCCCAGTTTTAAAATTGCTGCAATCTCTTCTCCTTATCAAGCACCCGCATTTGCTGCATTTGGCTGAGAGCTTACCTCAAGAAAAAATACCCAAACCTCTTCCATTGAGTTGCTTTTTATTCTTGGACGAAGCTAGTTGATTAATTATCTACCCTGATGATTTATTTTTGGTACAGTTGCTCATGATGTTTAATTCAATGTAACGACAAACTGGGATGGGCAGCATGTGGGGTCAATGCAATGTGTGATTATTTTCCTCATTAATTATATCCAAAGCTGATTGCTTCTTTTATAGTTTTATTGAAGTTTAATACTTTTTGAGGTAATTCAAGCTAATGGAGTTTTGTTTGTTTCTTTGTTTTTTGCAAAAGACATAATTTGGTTTAATTCACAGTACTTGGCTTCTAAGTGGGTTTAAAAAACAACCTATATAGATTTGTTTTTTCTCTTACCTTATGAGAAATATTGATCACCAGATTGCTCCTTTGTAAAGGGGGGTCAACTCCCCTTTCTTAATTCTTCAGGAAAAATTAAAAAAAATTACTCAACTGTTGACTTCACTTCCTTTATTCATAAATACTTTTATTCATACATATTCACGATAAAGTAAGATCAATATTGAATAATTTCAATACGTATAACTTTTTGAAACATCATTGAATTCATTCAGAAACTTTGTAGATTTTATGTTTGAAGACTCTTTTTTTTAAAACTTATTGTATGGTGGCATAATAAAACATGAGCATGCCCAATATTTTAAGAGTAAAATATGTAAAATAATAAGAAAAACTCTAGGATTTTCCAGTTAAATATAGACTTTTACAAACAACATTAATTTCCAATAGAATAGAGTGATGATAAAATTTACCATATTTTTTGCAGAGAAAATAGATTTTGCAATAGAGAAATTTATACTTGATATTGCAAAAAAAAAAAATCTGTGGATAGAAATACTTTAAAATACCATTGACTATTACAGTTCTAAAAACATTAGACACTCAATTCTAGTAACCTAAATATTCCTCATCCAATCTGAATTTGACAGCCCATGTATTTTATGCAGTTTCTTTCATCTGCTTGGGGCATTGTGGTCTCCATGTCTCCACGTCTGTCAAGGACTTATCAAGGCTTAGTTTAAATTGTTTCTCCTTACAAGTGTTCCATAGTCACTCCCTAGCATTTTTGGCAGTGATCTGTCCCATGTGATCTTTTTTTTTTTTTTCTTTTTACATATCTTTTTGTTTGTATATGTGTAATTACATGGATTCATTTGGGCAACCGAGAACTGCTTGAGGACAGACAAGGCAATTGATATATTTTCATCTCCTAAGCGACTAGTTCTGGTAGAATGGAAAACAGGCCTCTATCTCCAGCCAGAAACGAAGGCACACGGACCAGCCTAAGTCAGCTTCAAATTATACCTCTACCCTTTGACCTCCCTTGGCCTCTGTGCTATATTGTAATGCATCGTGAACAAGTTGTCTAATTAAATGTCCAAAACACCTAGTGAGAAAATCATGAAACTGTGCGCCATATTCTGTCATGCACAGTGTGTTATGGTTACCACTACGCAGACTAAATATTTCCAGAGTCCTCCCCTGCCAAGGAGAATTACAATTTTCTTGAGAAATAAAATAATCCATAATCCACCTCTTGCTGCTTCAAGGCAAAAGTAATAGGATGTGTGATATGAGCGAATAAGATTCTACTGAGTTCCTGCTGCTGTTTCTCCTAGGGTGCTTGGTGGTATTTTCATATTTTTTAGATTTTCTGTTTGTTCTTCTCGTTCCATGTCTTTTTTCTTATGCCTGAAATATTTTCCACCCTTTCAACATTCTTTTAAGGCCCGTGAGTGTCATTGTACACCAAATCTGTACAATGTAGAGATATCTGCCTCTTTCTAATAAAATCCAAGGGTGAAAGGTATTCTTCAGTACAGAAAATTTCACATTTGTTCTAATCTATCATATGTTTTGTCTGCAGGTTTGTTATTTTAAGGTACTCATTATTTGAGTAATTCCTAACTGTCTTCAACAAACACTCTCTACATTTTCTCCCAGCTCCTACTGCTTGGATAATAAAATTGGACTCCTTTATTAGTCAATGAAAACACTCTGAAATTTAAATTTCAGAGCCCCTTTAAATTTTATTCTAATCTCCTAATATTTCCTTTTTCAAACTGTCTGTTAATACCCCAATTAATATTTTGTGTCTTAGTTCATGTTATAGAATTTCAGGTACTTTCGGACAACTTGAATCACATTGTAACTGTCAGTGTCCTGAACCTGTATTTTACGTTTTCAGAAAAGTCTGACCACAAAAGTATCTGTTTTGCCCTAAAGTAAGCTATTTTCTTAAAATGTTTTCGCACTAATCTTCTAACCTCTAACCATCTAATTCAAGGCCAATTTGAATGGATTTAATTCATCTTTACAAATTTACAGCTTATTCTTTTATGTTCTCAAAGTTCACTTTCTCTAGGATAATCCAGTTACTGCTACTTCAATCATGTGGCTCCTTTTTTCTGACATTATCTTTTCACCTATGTGTCTCTTTTGAAATGTGGTGTCCCAAACTGAACCGTGTCTTTCAAGGATGATAGGAACAATGTTGAAGAGAGACGCATTTGTCTTTAGTGAGTCTCTGCCCTGGAATGCAAGTTCCCTTGGCTTCCCAGAACTGCGTACTCTTGTCTCCTCATTCAGCGATCTGCCTGTGTTCCCAGGAGACTGTAGGTTGGAGCAGTCCTGGGACTCACTCCATTTAATTCTCACTTCTCAGGGCTTAATTATTATTATTATTGTTTTGCTCTGGTGTCCAGTGTCTAGACAGTCATTGTTCAATATATTATTTTCTGAGTTTTCAGTTGTTTCAAGGCAGTACGGTATTTGAAATCCCTGGATTGCTTCTTCATTGAGAGTCTCCAGTGGGTTTTGTTAGCTGTCTTTCCTGGCGCCTCTGCCTCTGCTTTTTAAAAAAATATGCTCTGAAATTTGTCATATCATACTTTCATCTTTAATGGGTTTTCTTTCTTTCTTTTTGTTATAACTCTCCCCTCCTCAAACTAAGTCCAGGTGTTTTGCAGCTTCTCTGGCTATGCTTGTCAGGATGTCTGGCTGAGAGCAGTATCTTACAGTAGCTCTGGGAGTCTTTCTTTAGGAATATTAGATACACCAGTGATGTAATTGCTAAGCCAAAAGTGAACTGCTTATGTACTGACTTTGAAACTATTGTTTTCCTTACCTACTAAAGAAACATTGGAATCTTTAATTCTAGAGGTTTAGGATACCTGCTCGAGCAGCTTATTTCAAGTAATATTCAGTTCAGTTCAATCACCCAGTCGTGTCCGACTCTTTGAGACCCCATGAATCACAGCACGCCAGGCCTCCTTATCCATAACCAACTCCTGGAGTTCACTCAAACTCCTGTCAAGTCGGTGATGCCATCCAGGCATCTCATCCTCCGTCATCCCCTTCTCCTCCTACCCCCAATCCCTCCCAGCATCAGGGTCTTTTCCAATGAGTCAACTCTTTGCATGAGGTGGCCAAAGTATTGGAGTTTCAGCTTTAGCATCAGTTCTTCCAATGAACACCCAGGACTGATCTCCTTTAGAATGGAATACCACACATCTGACATATTTATTTCATCACATAAAGAAACTTGAAATTTGTTTACACTAACCCCAGAACCCAGAGAATATATATTTTTCTGCTCTGGGCCTCAGAGATATTTAGTTTGTATTTGTCATTATTTTTAAATTGTATCTATTTGAATACTGGAGCTGAATAGCTGGACAATGACAACAAAGGCATCTTATCCTGAAGTCTCCAGGTTTTTTTTTTTTTTTTTTCTCTTTTAAGTATGCCTTTAATACATTACTCACCACTTTCTATTATTAGCTAATGGTGCATGTAACGTTTTGCTTCCTAACAATGTGGGTTGTTTGAAGGTAAGAACTGTGAGATAAAATACATTTATCTTTGTATTATTTTCCCCCTACATTTAGACCCTTAAGACACTTTGAAACTCCCACTCACCTAATGAGCCATATTTGTGAACCATAAATAGTTATTTGCACTCAGAGAAAGTGCCCATTTAATAAACAGAAAACACATCTCTTTTCAGAGTTTACCACAGATTGTCTTAGGAAGAAAAAGTCATCTTTGTAATGGCTCTGTGAGCTATGAGAGTCTGGGTGGTATGGGTTGAGACAAAATTATCGTTTACTTGCTTTTGATTAAAAAAAAATGGAGAGAGATTTGTGATGGAGAAAGAAGAAGCAAAAGTAAAACATGGAAAAAGTGAATCCAATTAAAGCGACTGAAGTCGAAGTCTCTATAGGGAAAAAAAAAAAAAAAAAAAAAAAAAAAAACCTCACAGACTCTTAAAAACAGGCTTAGCTAATACTTCAACTTCAGTTGTTGATTATAATTCGTGATACTGTAGCTCATCTTATGTTTACTTAGATTTTGATAAAGTTTCCCTAATGTGACCTTATGGTACTATGTCTTGTTAGTTTTTCTTTTCTTATAGAATTAAGAGTAAAACTATTATTTACTTGTAATGGGAAATAAATAGGAATTTTAGTAGGTAAAAGAATGAGCAATGATCAATTTCAGGTATATACATCTGTACATGGTAAACTTTTGTAGCAATTATTAATACAATGACAATAATATTGTATTTACTAGTGATTCACACATCATTTACTTCTCCAAAACTCTACAAATGAGAAAACCAAGGTTCACAGACATTGACTTTCCCATTCCCATACATCCAGCACATTTTTAGACTGAGAGAGAATTCAGATCCTAGGTATTCTGAATTCAAGTAGGGGTGCTCATCATAGGATAATACTGTTCTTACAGAGAAGATGAAATATAAAAGCCCCCCTTTTTTATATTACTGGAATAAATAAGATACATATGAAGGAGAAAAGAAAGCAGATGATTACTGTTAAATTTATTTATAGCTTAATTTATTTAGACATTATAGTGTTTCACTTGCATTAATCCAATTCTTTTTCACAACCAGTTTATAAATAAGTTTGTATCATTTCTCTGTGTATTACATATTACAAAGTGAGGATGAGAAACTGAAGTTACTTCACCAAAATCACAGATTAGGCAAGTCACAGTACCGGAATTCAAGCCCTGGCAGCCTCTAGTCAAGTATTAAGCCTAAGCTAGTCTTAATACTATTCTATACTGTACCCCTGGTCTTAAAGATGAAATAGACAGTGGAACTTTCAAACTTGTTGGTAATTGAGGGAAATTGCTTCAATAGATCCAGCCATTACTGAAAACCAAGCTCTTCAACAAGACATGTTCCAAGCATGCATGACATAACTGCCTTTCTGTTCAACTGACTTTAGTCATATGACCAGCGAGCATTCATCATGCCGAATGCAAGCAGTATGGTGCACTCGTTTAAGATAAAGGGATTTTAAAGACTCATGCCTTTTCTTTTTCCTTTATTCCTTCTCTTATAGAAAAATAATAATTTATCATAAGGACACTGCCAAGCAATTTATAACTTTTCCTGTTGTGAGCAAGAAAATGTACTCTACAGTGACTTTTAATCACATGATTTATTTACATATTCATTTAAATAGGTAAGCACATAGATCCTCTATAGCAGTGTTTCTCAACCTTTATTTAGGTTATGTACCCTCAGTCAAGGTCTCAGTAAGTTCTTCATTCTGTCTTTTGCATAGTGAGAACCACAATCATTTTTCCAGACATAAAATATTTTAATATTGCATATGATCTTTAAAGGGCATGTATGTCACTCTACTTTACCTTATTTCAGAATTTCCCATTATCATATTTTTCTCTTATCCTCTCCCTTTGTCTTTAAGAATCCCCATTCTAACACCAATATTCCTTTTAACAATCGCATTGTTCCCCTGAACTCCTTCCCTACTTCCCTCAACTCTGCCTTCTATACCTGCTCTCCATGTGATAAATCTATTTAAAGTCCTCTTGTATTTAAAATATTTGCTTATAAAAACAGAGCTTGCATTTCCAACACTTTATTCTTCTGTCTGATAGGTAGCATTGAACACGTTCTCTTATTTGTTAGAAGTACTGGGGTGGTGGTGGGGGGAGGTAAGGCAACAAAGCTCAAGAAGTCAAATGTTATCTACTTTGCTGATCTTTCTCCAAGAAAATTAGTAATTAGGTTTATTGATTGAGGTGACCTCAATCACATCAATTTTCAAGAAGCAGCAGAGGAAAAACGCAAGTGAGAAAGAAAAGAAAACTCATTTCCTGTCTACCTTTGTAGAAAATAGCTTTTCTAAACCTCAATTTTACAAGCACTATTCTGTACAAATAAACATTAGTGACTTGACTTTTTGCTTAAGATTCTGTCAGTGTTCAGGAAATGTGGGCTCTGAGATGCCAGGAGGATCATCTGCAAAGCAAATCTAGGGGTCCCGGATATTAGTCTCATAGCTGAGATGCATGAAAAACACCCAGAATAAGGTGAAACCACATCCTTCTGTCAGGAGAGAAGAAAAAGGTAACAGGTAACTAGGAATTCAACATGTGGGATGTCAGAGGCATTGTGGGAAATTCTGCCACAGGGGAAAAGACAGAGAACAGACTGAGAGAACAGGTCTTAGCGTAGGTTTGGGAGTGACAGGTGTGCATGGGAAACATCTCATGAAAGGCGGTGTGTGGTTGTTCTGATGAATAAAGAAAAGAAACAAATATTCCTGCCCCCTTGAAAACTTCTGCTTGTCCATTGCTATGTGAACAGTGAGATTTCAGAATTCATTGATAAAAATACAATTTTGTCATCATATCATTCAAGGTTTAGTTACAGCTCTAGTCACATACTCTTTATGGGGTTCTCGAGGCAAGAATTCTGGAGTGGATTGCCATTCCCTTCTCCAGTGGACAACGTTTTGTCAGAACTCTCCACCATGACCCGTCAGTCATGGATGAGGTGATTGGATAACATTATCCTCCTAATCCATAGACATAAATTTGAGCAAACTATGGGAGATAGTGAAGGACAGGGAAGTCTGGCGTGTTACAGCTCAGGGGGTCACAGAGTCAGACATGACTTAGCAGCTGGACAACAACTAGTCACTTAGTGTTTGAATCAGTTCTGTATCCACTCTAAATTTCAAGCTTGTGTGTGTGTGTGTGAAATGGGGATTATGAAACCCGTTTTGTGGGATTAATATGATAAATTAACTTAAATGGTGTATTAATATGCCTTACTAGCACGTGGGTATCAATCACTCATTTTGAGGTGTTTTAAAAAATTAAATGAAGATGTTGCCTAGAGAAGGTGATCCTAGTTCAACTATGAGAGGATAAGCAGCGAGTAAAGCCCTTAAGGGACCACCACCTGAGCAAATAGAGCATAATCCCAAAGAAAGAAAACTATCACACTTACTCTTTATATGACAGTGAATCGGCACTCACATGGTAACAAATAGTAAGCAATTTGTTATTGAAAGTACTATTTTTTTCAGTCCTTTCTTTATGTCAGGCACTGTTCTGAGATTTCAGACATTGTGTTTAACCCCATCCAATGAGATATATTCTATTAATATTCTTATTTACGGATGAAAAATCTCTTGAACAAAGAGATTAACCTCATGGTCGCTGAGGTAAGCAGAGTAAACCACCATGAGGAGACCTTATTAGAAAATGTGTATATTAATCAGTGTTGATACAGGGATATATGTGTTTCATAGTTTTACACTCAAACCATTGAATTGATGCTGTTTTACATTCACTAAATGTATGAATTCATGATGCAGATGATGTATCTATATCTCAGTTATCCTACAAACTGCTGGCAGGTAGCATAGTGAATATGGTCACAGTGCAACATCCTAAGTCTTCTCACTCAGTTTACTGTGTATGTGTGGATTTGCATCACTGTCCATGTAGTTGTTAAGTCTCAAGTGTGGTCTTAATTCCTCACTTTGTCTCACCTTTCCAATTTCAGTCTATTAATAATCCTAAGGATTCAACCTGGAAACATTTTTTTTCCCCAAATCATTTTTAAAAAATCTGTATTATGACTACCTTAGACCAAGCCACACTCATTTTTTCTTGCTCACAAATGTAACATCTTCTCAACTGGTCTCCCTGTCAAAATCCATTCTCCTCACAGGGCCTTCCTGATTTAGCCCTGCCTACCTCGGCACCGTCTTCCGTCACTCGTCCCCTTCCCCTCTACGTTTTACTCACCCTGGCTTTTTCATGGACCTTGAAATGCAGGTCATATCTACTTCCAAGCCTGAACTTCGCATTGCTAGTGTCTTTCTTGTCCTTAAGTTTTCAGGTTAAATGTCACGATTTCTAGTAAGAACTCTCATGACCACCCAATCGAAAATAAAGAGCAATAAATGAATAATCATTAACGGATTCTCATTTTTTTATAATGTTAATAATCATAAAAGACTACCCATAAAATTGTTGCAGGAGTGTACCAATACAAGGTTTCAGTCATAGTAGTAGTTTAGTCTCTAAGTCGTGTCTGACTCTTATGAACCCATGGACTGTAGCCTGCCACACTCCTCTGTCCACGGGATCCTGCAGGTGACAATACTGGAGTGGGTTGCCATTTCCTTCTCCAGGGGATCTTCCCGACCCAGGAATCAAACCCGGGTCTCCTGCATTGCAGGCAGAGTCTTTACTGACTGAGCTATCGTAAGGGGTTTTTAATTTCTCAGGTGAGTGACAGATAAAAAGAGGACTTAAGATCAAGCATGTACTGCATTAGCTGACAATAAAAAGTTGGCCAACAGTTTGTTCATCTGAAACTTACTATACTTGAAGTCTAAATCTATTTAGAAGTGAAGGATTTATTCAGGATTAATCCTACCCACGGACATACTATTTGATTTGGTTTCTGCCGTGAGAGGTAGTCATCATAAGCCTTGAATTCAGAAAGGTGTGCTCTGAAAAGGAGTACAAAAAATGCTGTATTAAAAATAAATACTTATCTTTGCTCAGTTGTCTCCAAAACTCTCTACAGGGGTTAATTAGACTAAAGAGATAAATAGGGTTTAGGAAGGGAAAGTATAAATTAAATAGAACACAAGTGTTGTTTTCCCTCTCTCCCTCTCTTCCTTCTTTCTTTCTTTCTTTGCTTCTTTTGTTCTTTCTTTTGATGTGGACTTGAGAGAGAGAAAGTACAGGAGGGTTTTGGGATTCTGTTGATGTCGTTGTTATTAAGAAATAGAGAATTGCTGAAGGAGGTTGTTTAGCAGCTTGGACTGTATTTTTAATCTTCTAATTTCCTTTGGTTTGGAGGTAATAGGAACAGACATAAGACTGGATTATTTCGATTGGGGGAAGGATACAGAAGCATCTGATGTCCTCTGGGGAACATCTCATTAACAGCAGTAACAATCCCTACAATTTATTGAGCACTCTCTCCATGCCAGAACTGTGCCAAGCTCTTTATGTAACATGTTGGATATGTTGGATTTGATTCAATTCTCACAATCCTATGGAGCTGTTATTATCATTTTTATTTTATTTTGCAAGCATAAAAACCGAGGCTTAGAAATACTTTATAATTTACCCCAAAGAACTCAGCTAAGAGAGGGTTGCAGACAGTACCAATTTTACCTGTTTTTAAGGTTTAACTATTTTGCTATTTTGTTTATATCTATGTCAACTAATTTGGATTAATGAAAGTCTCCAAAGTTTATTTTTCCAGATGTCAAGCATTTTTGTGTCAGAGATAGGAGTCAATAATTCTTTTCTTCTCCCCACCTCCTGAAATAGCCATTCCTAGGAATCCACACTTCCTTCTTAAGGGCAGGAGTCATTCTCTTTTGTCTGCTTACTGTTCACAGCCAATACTATTGTCCCTTCTCTACAACTGTAAGCAATCATTTTACATACCCCTTTCAGTTCTCTTGAGTTCTCCTTTTTTACATCCTTTTGTTTGGGGGAGTAGATATTGGACAATTGCATGCAGTAATTCCATAAATAAATTTTTGGTTTCTAAGACAAGTATCGAATATTCAAAATTTTAAAATATTGTGATATTAAATATATATTAGTAGGAAGGCAAATAAGCAAGCCTCATCAATATTCCTTGTTTTCAGCTTGGACTAGGGTCGTATCACAAGAGGAATCATGAGGTAAGATCCTGAATAGATTTTTAATGTATTCAACAGAACTTCCTATAGAATTTCATGAATGGCATGAACAAAAGAGAAAAATAAGAGATCATTTCAAAATTTTGGCCCAAGTAATTTTTTTTAAATGTTGCCATCAACTGAAATGATAATTCCAAAAGGGTACACGTTTTGGAGGGAGATGATGAATTCAATATCAATAGTGGATGTTAAATATCAAAGGGGAGAGACTCGGTAGCCAGTTAGATATATAAATTAGAGTTTGGAAGAAGTTTCTGGACTAACCATAAAAATGTTTCATTTTAGAATGTGGCACATGAAATAGAGGAAAACTAAGAAAGAAAGGAGATAGGCAATTGTGTGCATAATGAAGAGAGGGTTGAAATTTTAAACAGGGATGAGGGAGGATGTCATTCCGAAGAGGGCATTTGGGTAAAGACCTAAACTAGGTGAGAGACTGAGTCATAGGGATATGAATGGAAAGAAATTCTTGGAGATGCACAAAGGCTCTGGATCTGAATGTGACTGGAGTAGTGTAAGCATGGATGGGACTAATAGAAGAAAAAAGTCAGCAGTAGTTGTGGGTCAAATCACCTGGTGCTTTGTGTGTAAGTCACTTCAGTTGTGTCCGACTCTGTGCAACTGTATGGACGGTAGCCTTCCAGGCTTCTCTGTCCATGGGATTCTCCAGGCAAGAATACTTGAGTGGATTGCCATGCCCTTTTCCAGGGGGATCTTCCCAACTCCGGGATCTCCCCATGTCTCTTACATCTCCTGCATTGGCAGGCAGGTTCTTTGCCAATAGAGATACCTGGAATCTAGCATAGAGATATCATATTTTCTTATACTGAATGAAACAGAAATTTCTATTGAATTACATAATATATATAGACAAATTTATACTGAATGAAATAGAAAGATACTGGAGTGTTTTGAGAAAGTTGTGACATGAGTCAGCTTGCATTCTAAGAGTCATTTTGGACTGTTGACTACAGCCTGAAGGGTGGCGAGGTACAAGAAAAAGAGTAATTAGGAAACGAATGCAACCATCCAAGAAAGAGGTGATGCTCGCTTGTACGAGACAGCGGAAGGCAGCAGATGAGGACAAAGAAGTATTGGGACTCCAGATATATTTTAAAGCTATAACATACTCATTTGAATAGAAGTTAGATGCTCATGTTTGCTCACCACAAAGGAATTTGGGATAACTTTATATTTCTAAGTTTTCTCAATAAATATCAGCTGCAAATCTACAAAATTCCAGGCATTGTCTTAGATAATTAAGAGCAATAAAACAAAGATGCAGGTCTCCAGCTAGGCATATGGAAAAAGACACCAAAGCATGCAATTCAAGAAATGTCAGGAATATGAGTGACTAGGAAATTCCTTAAAACGAACTGACGAGCTTTTATTGGAACTGGGATAAGAGGGTATGTGCTCAATCTGGGCACTTGTAGAAGACTTTATATCTAGTATCTACCAATTAAAATCTTACCCATATCAAGACTTTTCTTAAGAATCCTGATGGAGGGGGTAAGATTTTCAATAGGTGAATACAGGATTCTGCTTCATTATTCTTTCAGGGGAATATATAGACGAATAATGAAAGGCATTAAAAGTAAAAAATCAAGGTCTTTGAAATATGGAAAACTGTATTCTTCCTTTTCTACTATGCAACACTATCTTCTAACCAGCAATTTCTTTTCATACTCAAGTTTCAGCAATAATAATACAATTTGGCAAATTTCCTTCACTATTTCATGAGCATTTCCTCACCAGCCTCCACCATCTCTACTCCCCGACCATAAATTTCTATCTTTTAAATACTTCCCCATGTTCATTCATAGACTAAGCATGCCAGTTCAGTACAGTCAATTTCAGTTCAGTCAGTCAGTCGTGTCTGACTCTGTGACACCATGGACTGCAGCATGCCAGGCTTCCCT